>NW_011494877.1:2286640-2305733 GCF_000754665.1 Bison bison bison | reverse complement strand
GGCTTGGAGAATTTTGAGCATCACTTTACTAGCATGTGAGATGAGTGCAATTGTGTGGTAGTTTGAGCATTCTTTGGCATTACCTTTCTTTGGGATTGGTATTAAAACTGACCTTTTCCAGTCCTGTGGCCACTGCTGAGTTTTCCAAATTTGCTGGCATATTGAGTGCAGCACTTTCACAGCATCATCTTTCAGGATTTGAAACAGCTCAACTGGAATTCCATCACCTCCACTAGCTTTGTTCATAGTCATGCTTTCTAAGGCCTACTGGACCTCACATTCCAGGATGTCTGGCTCTAGGTTTTTCTTTTAGGAAGGTGTATTTTATTATTATTTACTGCATATGACAATAATAAAAAAAAGACCAACTCACAGATGGTTTATAATTTTAAAAGTTTCCTTGCAAAAAATGCACCCACTCATTTCCTGCACCCAGGGAAAACCATTCATGTGCTTCTTCCTTGGTATGCCAGATAGGGCCTGATTCTCAGAAATAGCATAGCAATGTCGCATTAAACAGCCTCAGTTCTTAGTATGAATGGACACAGACCAGAATGAAAAGACAGATTGGCATGAGGTCACTTCTGCATGATTGTACAATCCACACAGGACTATTTAACTATCAAAGAAATCAAGTAACTTGCCTAATTGCCTAGTTAATGAATTGCTAAATGAGACAGATTTCTGTGTCTCACCAATATGTATTTTCTCTCTTTCCTTGGCACACTACTGGATCATGTTCCCAGTCCCTTTACATCTAGATGGGGCCATTTGACTAGTTCTAGCAATGGAATGAGGCAGGAATTAACTTCTGGCATTTACAGCCCTTAAACCAACCAGACTCTCCATGTTCTTTCTCTTTTCTTGTCTCCTGGCTAGTTGCAGAAGATCCAGTGGAGGACTCAAAGAACACACTAGGTGGAAGGATCCTTGGTCCCTGAATCTCTACATGACTATACATGAGTGTGATCATGCACAAGTTAGCCAGCTGGAGGACAAGATACCATCCCAACTGAGCCCTCTTAGACCTGCCAGCCAGCCAGCTATGCAGATCATCACAGATGTGAGTGAAGTGTGTTAGTTGCTCAACCATGTCCAACTCTTTGCAATCCCATGGACTGTAGCCCACCAGGCTCCTCTGTCCATGGAATTCTCTAGGCATGAATACTGGAATGGGTTCCCACTTCCTTCTCCAGGGCATCTTCCTGACTCAAAGATCAAACCTGATCTCCTGCATTGCAGGCAGATTCTTTACCATCTGAGCCATCAGAGAATCCCACTGCATATGTATAGGGCACCAAATACATAAATATATAGATGAGCAGTGACATAGGAAAGAAATACACCTTTATGGTGTGAAGCCACTGAGATTTTTATGTTTTTATACCATTGAGATTTTATAGCCATTACTTCCACACTGACATAATGCCATGATTGGAATCAAGGCCAGTTTGACTCCAAAGCCTGTGCTCCCAAACAGCACAGAGCATGACTGGTAACAGAGCCCCCCTGCTAGCCCAGTTCACCCACATTACACTTGGCACAGTAGAAAATGTCCCTAAAATCCCAGCCATATGATCCCACCAGTGGCACTGGGCTCCAGGAGAACCCTTAGAGAAATATCTGTGTCAGTTAACTTTTGCTACATAACAAAACACTTCAAAACCAGGTGGCCTACAACAATAACAAAAAGAAAAAGGGGAAACAAAGACATTACTTTGGCTCACAATTTTGATAAGTTGTAGTGTAGGCCTCTTGTGCCTGAGTGGTTCTTGCAGCTTGGGACCATACTCTGCTAATAACAGTTGGGCATTCATACATCTATAATCAGCTGTAGAGTTGACTGGCAATGGGCTAGTCTATGATGGCTCAACTGGGATGGCTTATCTCTGATCATGTGGTATCTCCTCCAGGAAGCAAGCTTGTGCTTGATCATTTGGTGGCAGCAGCAGTGGTTGCAAGGCCAGCAAGAGGACCAGCCCCAATATACAGGTGCTTTTCGGGCTGCTCCCTTGGCCAAATCAAGACACGTGACTATGCCAAAAGTCAGCACAGGGGGGCATTATCAAATGCCTGGATACAGGCGGTGGGAACAAATTCAGTCATTACTACAATTAATCTACCCCAATATCCAAGAGTCACTGGGTGGAGACCAGAGCACAGAACAAGTGTGTCCTAGATATTAAAGCGCCTCAAATAATTTCTTCCAGTTTCTGACTTCCATACGTGCAGCAATCCCATGGTAATACTGATATAATCTATGAGACAACAGCATCAGTTGGTTGTTTCTTGTGTGTGTGTGTGTGTGTTTTAGTTTATTGAAAGCCATGCTTGGGAGGAAATGACCAACTCACTGCTCTTGTGGATGGTTTGGCAGAACCCTGGAGGCAGAGCCTTCTCCATCTGACAGAAGGATGGTTTTTCTGGGTGTGAGGAATCTTCTTCCTGTAAAAAGAAAAATGAGTCATGATAAGAATAGAGTGCCAGACCTCCTTCGTACTCCTCATGTGGAAAGGAGAATGTGACCAAATCCCTGGTGAATACAGCCCTTTTCCTAAGAGGGAAGAGATAAAAGGCTGTCAGGGAGAAGAAAACTGCTATTGAAGCTACTTCCTGGTCTACTCTCTCCTAGAAGTTTCCCTTTTGTCTTGATTTCTATGTTCAAGATCTTCTCTTTGTGGCTTGCTGTTATTTCTATAAAAATGCCTTTCACTTGACAACATCTTAGCCAAGAAAAGCAAAATATCTACCATGAAAAAACACAGCATGTCTGTCATTCCAGTGACTTAAGGCCAGAGCAATAATGAGTTGTTACAGATTAAATTGTGTTCTCTCAAAATTCATATGTTAAAGTTTTAATCCTCAGTATCTCAGAATGTCACCTTATTTGGAAATAAGAATATTGCAGATGTAATTAGTTAGGATGGGGTCATAGTGGACATTCACACAGAGAACATGCTGTATGATGATAAAACCAGATTGGTGTGATGCAGCAGAAGACAAGAAACACCAAAGACTGGCAGCAAAGCAGCAGAAGCTCGGAGAGAGGCATGGCGACAAAGTTCAGAAGGAACTGACCTCACCACACCTTGGACTTCTGGGCTTCAGAACTATGAGACAAATTTCTGCTCTTTAAGCAGCTTGGTTTGTGGTACTTTGTTATAGCTGTCCTAGCAAACTAATACACCAGTGAACAACCACCCATGTCATGGGCTATTTCAAGCTCATTTTCTTTTTTAATACTTGCCCCCCCAAGACTGTTGGCCCCTGTTCCAGGCTGAACCAGAATGGCCAAAAGCCAGATTCAAATCTGGCTCTCCTGACCCTCTCTATACATTTCCCTTTATTCACTGTTGCTGTGTAATGGTTGCTGGCAAAGGCTGGTGGCAAAGCAAAGGTTGGAGCGGCAATTCTAAAGATAGTCACATCCCCCTTGGGCAATAGATCGGTTTCTGAAAGAATTGGTTCTTAATCGATTCCTTATAAACTCAATGATATTTTAACTGCTCCTTAGCAGTTTCCTATTTAAAGGAGCCCTGTGGGAGATCCTTTTGTTTAGAACAGGATCTCTTTGGATTGTGAGTTATCACCTGCCTCTCTCCAAATTCATTTGCTTCACGAGTGTAATTTATTTTCATATGAGAGTTTTTTATGAAAGCAGGCCTGCTGCCTTCAATTCTGCACCTCTGCCTCGGCTGGCAGGGGCTCGGTGAACACTGGCTGTTGCCATTGTGGTTAACGATGGTAATGAAGGACACCCACCAGCAGCACTGTCTTTTAAATACACGTGATGTCTGGAATGATTTCCTCCCCTTTCATGCCATTTTGAGCATCCTCAATTTAAAATCACTGCTTGGGTAGAAAAAGGGGAAAACATTTTGTTAAATGCCAACATTTACCTATTAATTACTCCCTAACTATTAGTGAGCTCTGTGCTAATTATTATTCAAAATACCTAGGTGTTTGTAAATTAGCAGGTGTTTCATTGCCTTTTCTGGGTCTGCTTAGGCTGTCTATGCAAAAAGATTCCCCTTAGGGGATGCACATGGTTCACTGGAGATGGGACAGCTGTGGCCAGAGTGACTAGAATCTTACTATTTTAATAACAGCCTCTATTCGGGAATTCAGGTTGCCGAGTTGCCAGTGTTTTCAACTAGTTTCAAGATTCTTTCCTGCAAGTGTTTTTATTATTAACTAATTTGTTAATTTCACAAGCATCATCTGAGTTTGTACTAAGTGCCAGGCACTGTCCTTGAACCTGAGGATGCAGAGGTGAAAAGAACTTTGCCCCCACTCTTTACAACTTCACTGTCCAGTGAGAAGATAAACACGTAAGAGTCAATAAACACAATAATGTGGTGAGTGCTATATTAGAAGGAAGGGGAAAGGCTGGGAGCACAGAAAAAGAATTGCTACACATTGATGGAAATGGCAGAAACCATTTCCCAGAGTTGGGTGGCATTATCACTAAATCTTGAAGGATGAGTAGGAGTATGCCAAATTCATAATATGACAAAGGACATTTCAAGAAAAGGGAATAGTGCACAATGAGATGCAGCTCAGAAAGCCAGGTACTTGGAGACTGGTGGGTGGCTAGACAAGAGAGGTGATGAGGGCACAGCAGGAAGTGTATCTAGAATGATTTTCTGGAGCAAGATTACAAAAGAGCTTGGACATTTTTCTACTAGAAATAGGTAACCATTGGAGGGTTTTATCTTCAAAGGAAGGGTAGCTTGATTAAATTCAGTGGCATGGAAGATGGCCTGAAACGTGAAGAGGCTGGAGACAGGGGCTGAACTAGGAGACAAATACGACAGACAGAGGACTAAGCTAAGGGAGTACCAGTGGAGATGGGAAGAAGAGCAATAGTTTAAGCAATAATATCAAGGTCAAATTCTGAAAGTTTGTCACTGGTAAATGAGGGAGAGGAACGGTCTGGGATGACTGCACACCTCAGGCTGGGCATCCAAGGATACTAATGAAAAAGGAGGATGCAGGCAGAAGAACACTCATGTCCAGTATATTTAAAGTGCAGAAATTGCAAGGAAACTTTCAGAAGTGAGAAGTATGCTCACTTCTTCAAGAACAGTTTGGGACCTACTCGCTCATTCTGACCCAGCAGCTCTTAAAAGGCTGCACCTTTAATCAAAAAAACAAACAAATGACATCTCTTCATGTTTGCTTAAAAAGGAAGCACTTGAAAAGGAAGTCTTACCAGTCAACAAAGGAGAGTTTTTTCAGTCAGGTTCTCAGTTACACATAACAGAACTTCCTCTAGCTACCTTAAGCAGAAAAATAATTTATTAAAGATTTTGGGGAATTTCCTTGGTGATCCAGTGAGTAAGAATCCACTGTATAATACATGGGACTCAGGTTCAATCCCTGGTCAGGAAATTAAGATCCCACATGCCTCAGAACAAGTTAAGCCTGCCAGCCAAAACTAAGATCCGACCCAGTCAAATAAATAAATAAATAAATATTAAAAAAAATTAAAATTGGAGGGTTAGCTCAGAAAATCTCTAGAAGGGTCAGAAAGCCAGCCTTGGAGGTGACATGATAAGGTATAATATTTGGACCATACTGATGTCTTCCTTGGAGATCCCACTGAAGGACTTGACACAGCACAGATTTCACACTGCTGACACTGGGACCTGGAAGCCTAAAACCCTGCCTCTGCTGCTCCCAACAGCCAAGTGCCCCACCGTCTTCCTCGTCATCAACTGGGCCCCTGCTTCTTCACTCTGCTCTTTTCCTAATCAGAGTTTCCCATCAGCATATCTGATTGGCAGAACTCGGATCTGTGAATATACATAACCCAACTGCAAGGACAACTGGAAAAGTGAGTGTCTACTTTTCCCCTGGGGGTGGGCGAGACTTGTAATGCAGAAACTATCCCAAATATAGGAAGGGTTTTATAACATGTGATTAGAAAACAAATACGCACTAGCTTCAGAGGGCTACTGTTTTAAGAAGAAGCTTGAATTAAGGGTTCTCTTTCTCCTGGGTTTTGTGAGTCACTGCTTTTGTAGACATTACAACTTTTTTATTTTGTACTACAGTTCTTTGCCCCAGACTGCAAAACTCACTATGGCAGATGAGGTGTCATTTTTAGTTTCGTGTACCACAAGGTTGCTGCCACACACCCAGGAAGAGCTCAATAAATGCATCCATCTCCAAGCCCATGGCAACTATAGAACTCTCTCTGCTTATTCATTCAGTGAGCATTTCCTGTGTGCCTACTGTGTGTCCTGACCTACATCAGGCATTTCAGTGATTCAGCAGACATTTTGGACACACATATGCTTATGCTTACAGTCAACAATGCTTTCTAAGCAAAGTGCACAGAGACGATGCCTGGCATTTGTTATCACTATGATAACCTATCATCATTGTATGGGTCATCACAACTGGCCCTTAGGAAGAGCCCTTCCTAGTCATTCAAGGAGGTGATGGCTTTGCTTGTACTTCCCTCCACTGGCTGCATTTCCTCGGCATTGGCTTCTATGGACTCTGCCTCAATAAAAAGAAACTAAATGGGAAATGATACTGTTTCAGGAAGATATAAAGTAAGGATCTTCTAGGCTATTTAGCCAGACTGGTTTTTTTTTTTCTTTCTTAAAAATGTTTTTGTATTTATTTATTGTTGGCTGCACTGGGTATTCACTGCTGCAGGGCTTTCTCTAGCTGTGGTGAGTAGGGACTACTCTCTAGCTGCAATTGCATGGGCTTCTCATTGCCATGGCTTCTCTTGTTGCAGAGCATAAGCTCTAGGTATGCAGACTTCAGTAGTTGCAGCACACAGGCTCAGTAGTTGTGGCTTGTGGGTTTATATACCTCTGGGCATGTGGGATCTTCCCAGATGAGGGATTAAACCCATGTCCCCTGCATTGGCAGGTAAAGAGTTCTTAACCACTGGACCACCAGAGAAGTCCTAGCCAGATTCTTTAAAATAAGGATCCTAGACCTGGGAGGCTTAGCCTATAGGTAACTCCTTCCCCATCTGCCTATCCCCAGAAGGTAGTCATCAGGGATGCTCAACCATCCAGGCCACCAGTTCCCCTGCAGCATAGGGAACGGCCCAACACTTATTTCTTAACCCAGCAGAGCTGATCCACCCAGGAAATCTGAATTGCTATTAAGGAAAGAAGGTAGTTTATCAAAACTCTATTGCCACAAAGTTAATCATGACTCCAGTGGGCAGAATTGAGGCACTGGAGGATGGCTTCACTTCTCGCTCTTCAGTTCCAGTGCTGAGGTGTTAGGAGGTCCCATGGGCTCAAGCTTGTTTCCCTAGAAACACAGGCAGAAATAATCTTCAAGGAAGCCTGGAAAATCTACTGTGACCAAGGACCCAGGCCCAACCCTGTCTGATGACTTCATCAACTTCCTGCAGATTGGGGCAGCTGGGTTTCCTAGAACCAAGAATACAGTAATGCCCCTTACCCATGATGATGAGGGTTTAGATGCCCTGCTCCAGCAGTTTTCAGCAGGGTCTAGTGTGTGCTTTTGATCTGAAGCAGGGTGGAACTGATTATATCAACTTTAGGCATACTAATATTAGTCACTTGCTCCCTATTATGTCATAGATTTCCATGCTCTAGGTTTTTGTGACCATGGCATTATTTTTTTGGATCTAAAGCATCTTGAAATCAAATCTTTAAGCAATCTCATCTTGAGCTATTTTCATGTTTATGTCTACTTTCAACAAAGATGAATTGAAAATGCCTAAAGTTACCCTCTCTCCTTAGACAATTAAAATACAAAATATATGATTTTAGACATTGGGAATAAGCAGTAAAAGACAGAGTCCCCTGACAAAAGAAGAAACAAGCAAAGGAAGCCCTATGGTTGTCCCAGACTGATGCCTAGGAAGTGTTTCCTAGGCAAAGAACAGAGAGAGGAGTCCAGGGTAAGTTGAGTTGAGGAGATAGAGTTGGGAGTTTGGGAAGCCCAAGGCAGCTAGAGTTCACAGAGTGAAGTATCAGAGAAATAGACTTGCATACAGAAAGGGCTCCAGAGCTCTGCAGAGGGTTCACTTTGATACTTTGGCTGAATACTGATTACTGCTTATGTATGAGGAAACTGGGCTTCCCCAGCGGCCCTGACAGTAAAGAATCTGCCTGCAATGCAGGAGACTTGGATTCTGCCCCTGCGTTGGGAAGATCCCCTGGAGAAGGGAATGGCAACCCACTCCAGTATTCCTGCCTAGAGAATTCCTTGGACAGAGGAACCTGGCATGTTACAGTCCATGGGGGTCACACAGAGGTGGACACAACTGAGTGACTGACAAACATATGAGGAAAGTAGCTTAGGTAGGAGGAAGAACCACTGGAAAAGAGCAGAATAAACAACTCTCAAAGCTATACAGGGCTGGGAATAGTTTATGTTCCCAAAATTAGAGTGGAATAGGTTGGGTTTTCAGGAATAGGATTCCAAAGAGTATTGCCAAATTAGCCCCATGTAAAAGATTGCCTGACCTGTCTCTTGAGAAATCTGTATGCAGGTCAGGAAGCAACAGTTAGAACTGGACATGGAACAACAGACTGGTTCCAAATAGGAAAATGGGTATGTCAAGGCTGTATATTGTCACCCTGGTTATTTAACTTATATGCAGAGTACATCATGAGAAACGCTGGGCTGGATGAAGCACAAGCTGGAATCAAGATTGGTGGGAGAAATATCAATAATCTCAGATATGCAGATGACACCACCCTTATGGCAGAAAGTGAAGAACTAAAGAGCCTGTTGATAAAAGAGAAAGAGGAGAGTGAAAAAGTTGGCTTAAAGCTCAACATTCAGAAAACTAAGAATATGGCTTCTAGTCCCATCACTTCATGGCAAATAGAAGTGGAAACAGTGGCAGGCTTTATTTTTAGGGGCTCCAAAATCACTGCAGATGGTGATTGCAGCCATGAAATTAAAAGACGCTTACTCCTTAGAAGGAAAGTTATGGCCAACCTAGACAGCATATTAAAAAGCAGAGACATTACTTTGCCAACAAAGGTCCATCTAGTCAAGGCTATGGTTTTTCCAGTACTCATGTATGGATGTGAGAGTTGGACTATGAAGAAAACTGAGCGCCGAAGAATTGATACTTTTGAACTGTGGTGTTGGAGAAGACTCTTCAGAGTCCCTTGGACTGCAAGGAGATCCAACCAGTCCATCCTAAAGGAGATCATTGGAAGTGTTCATTGAAGTGTTCATTGAGTGTTCATTGGAAGGACTGATGTTGAAGCTGAAACTCCAATACTTTGGCCACCTAATATGAAGAGCTGACTCATTTGAAAAGACTCTGATGCTGGGAAAGATTGAGGGCAGGAGAAGAAGGGGACGACAGAGGATGAGATGGTTGGATGACATCACTGACTCAATGGAGATGAGTTTGAATAAACTGTGGGAGTTGGTGATGGACAGTGAGGCCTGGCGTGCTGCAGTCCATGGGGTCACAAAGAGTCAGACATGACTGAGCGACTGAACTGAACTGAACTGAACTGAAAAGATTGCCTGGTCCCACTTACCAAAGTTTAAAAACAAACCTCAAAAGGATCAGATGAAAGAACTATTAAACAAAGACCTTAAAACAACTATTAGATATACAAGTACATTCCATATACTCAAGAAGATAGTGGAAACCATGGACATGTTAAGGAGATATATAAAAGATATTTTTTAAAGATCCAAATTGAATTTTTATAGATGAAAAATACTCCTAATATGAAAAAATATATTAAAAAATGTTAAGAGCACTGTAGAAGAAAAGTTCAGTAAATAATAATAAGAATAATGATAGAGTATTCTAAATAAACTACAGAGAGAAAAATTATTGAAAAAAATTACCAAAGTACCAATGAGCTGTGGAAGAACTTTAAGTAGTCTAATATATGTATAATTGATGGCCATAAATGAAAGGAAACGGAAAGCGGAAGAAGATGTAAAAAAATTTTGAAGAAAAAATTTTTTTTCAAAATTTGGTGAAAACTATAGACACAGACCCAAGAAGTTCAAAAGAAGAAACATTACAAAAAGTATACCAAGGCATATCAAAATCAGATTGCTCAAAACCCATGATAAAGCAAAAATCTTTTTTAAATGGAGATTAAAAAGCAAAAAAACATATCACATGTAGAGGAACAGGGTAAGAATCACAGGAGATTTCTCTTTGAGTACAATATAAGGCCCAAGAAAGTGGAGCAACATCTTTAAAATGCTTAAAGAAGAAAACCATCAACCTAGAATTCCGTAAATACTTAAACATTAAACAGCACATATATAACTAAACCATGGGTCAAAGAAGAAATCACAAGGGTCCATATAAAGTATTTTGGACTGAAATAAATCTAGTGTAAGAAGAAAGCAAATAATAACAATCTAAACCAATAAAATAAAAAGAGAATAACAATAGATAAAATCAGTGAAACAAAAGCTTTTTCTTTGAGAATATCAATAAAACTCATAAACTTCTACACAGATTGTTCATGACCAAAAAAGAGAAATGACACTAATAACCAATTAGAACAAGAGATTGGATTTCACAATATATCCTATGGGACTAAAAAAAAATAACAAAGGAATATTATAACCAACTTTATGCTAATAAATTCAGCAACTTAGATGAAATGTTAAAAATTATGTTTAAAGGCATTATCTACTGAAGCTCTCTTAAAAAGAAGTATATAATCTGAATAGTGTTAAGCCTATTAAAGAAATTTCATCTGTAGCTAAAAATCTTTCCATGAAGAAATCTCCAGGCCCAGATGACTTCACCAGCAAGTTCTACCAAACATTTAAGGAAGAAATAATACTAATTCTACACAAATTTTTCCTTTAAAAAATTGAGTAAAAGTAGGAAGGAAGAACAGAACATGTTACCTTATATGGCAAAGGGGACTTTGTAGAAGTAATTAAACTTAAGGACCTTAGGATGGAGAGACTAATCTGCATTATCCTGATGGACCCGATGTAATCACAAGAGTCCTTTCACTTCAGAGAGAGTCAGGAGACTTGAAATGAGAGATCAAAAAAGATGAGGAAGATGATATGAGCCAAGGAATGCAGGTAGCCTCCAGAAGCCAGAAAAGGCAAGGAAACTGATTCTGTCCTAGGGCCTCCAGAAGGAAGTCAGCCCTATCAATACCTTGATTTTACCTCAGTAAAATTCATCTTGGACTTCTGATCTCCAGAACTGTATGATAATAGATTTTTGTTGTGTTAAGCCACAAAATCTGTGTTACTTTGTTGAGCAGCAATAAAAAACTGATATGATAAAGAAGGACCACTTACAACTTATTCTATGATGCCTGCACTACTTTGATAGAAAAACCAGACAATGATATTACAATAAAGAAACCACAGAATATAAACACTAAATGTCATTACCACATTTTAGCAAACCCAGTCTATCAGTATATAAAGAAGATGATTCACCATGACCAAATGGAGTTTAACCAAGGAAAACTATTATGGTAATACTCTATTGTTTTTCCAACCTGCTCCAAATTCATTGAAAAGACCTAGCCTCCAGCAACCCATCCTATATTGTCTTCCATCTTTCCCCATTCCACCCCTAAATTAGAATTTATCTGCATCAGTCTTCTCTCCATTTCCTAAATACTTAAAATACTTCCATATGCTCATACCTTTGCCCACGCCATTCCCCTGCAAACACCACCCCACAATGGCCCTCTCAATGGGGAATGCTTATTCATCCTTCAGATCCTAGAACATCTATCTTCTGTTCTGAGAAGACTTCCCCTTCTGCCTCAAGCTTCTCTTCCCTATCTCTCCTATCTCTCCCACAACTTAAAACTTCTATTATAGAACTTCACTGTCTTTTATATTAATTTCTTTCTTCCTAGACTGTGAGTTCTACCAGGGCAAGAATAGTATTTACCTTTGAATCTTCAATGGCTAGCATATTGTCTGGCATGTGGGAGATTTTTCATAAATTATCAGTCAATAAACACCTTAGCAGAGAATAGTTGACAGTCACTTGAGATACAGTCTAGTGCTTTACAGAAAGAGGACATTAATCCAAAAGGAAGAAAAGATCCTCAGAGGGGCTTACAAGAGTTCCAGAAACAAACACATCATCTTTTCCACTCAAAATGTCATCATCTGACTTACGCATTCATAGTCCCACTATGTCCAAGTATTTATACATATAATATTCTATTTGGAGGCAATGAGGAAGGTGTGACTAATTCTACTTTTCTGATGAAGAAACTGAAGCTCAGAAAGGATAAATTATTCACCCAAGGTTGTAGTATGAGATAGTAGATGAGCACAAAGTCTACTTCCAACCTGGCTGACAGTTCCCTACTCTGACTTCTTTTGAGCAAATGCCACAGTTGTCAAACCCCCGTTTCAAGAAAGTAAAAATTAATCGAGCCTTTGTGCTGGCCTGTATGTATGGCATCTGATTTCTGAATTGCCCATCCTTTGGATGACTTCCACCACAGGTCAAGGTGTTAGAAGTCTTCCCAGCCCTGTACCATGCTACTCTTACCTGTAGACCTTCTAGGCATTGCTTTTACCTCCAACAAAGTGCTCAGCTCCCCTTACTTCTCTCCTCAAAATACTAGTAACAACAGAAAAAAGAATGTTTGAACTGAAGCTTAATAGGTAAACCCACATAGTAGGCTAACAGCCCACTGAGTCTTTCCCATTTCACATCTTAGAAATCATCTAATCTCCCAGACACACCCTACCAGCTCCAGGACAGTGCTGCCTTCCACCCTGGGGGAGTCAGGGGTCACTGCCCCAAGCTAGTGTGCCTGCAGGTAATCCCTTTATGCCTGTTTGCCATGTATCTTATCACACTAATTTCCTCGGTCTGCCTTTTGGTTTTTATCATTTCTGCTTATATATCTTCTTTACACATTCTGCTCAGTTGTCTCCACATCCCCCTGAAACTTGGATAAAGTAGGTAAAATCGCTTTTGCTTTTGCCTCTACTCCTTACCTTGAAAATTTCCTTTAGATTGCCTCTTTTCAGATGCCATCACTCTCTGTCATCTGGAAAAGGAGCTGAATTCCCTTCCATTGATCATTTTTTCATTTGTTTAATGTCATATTTTAATTTCTTCTTCTTTGAGGAGGAAATTGCTCAATTTCTTTATACCTTTGCAACATTTCTCAGTTTTGCATTTATTTTAGTTATTACCATAGATAGCTTGCTTAGAAAGATGCTATCTCTACAGAGTGGCCTTTGGTCTCCAACAACCAAGAAGAACAAACAATAACCTTTGTGTAATGCTTTCCAGTATGAAAATTGAGTTATCAAGTCTGAGGACACAAGAAGAAAGCACTTTAAGCTGCATAAAATAGTAACAGTAATAACAATATCTGACTAAGTGATAAACTTTCACATACATACACTATCCACCTGATGGCCCCCGTCAACCTTTAACAACCATATAAGGTAAGTAGGGCAGGGCAGTTTCCAGCAATAATAAAAGGAATTACTTATTCCAGTGGTATGTGCTCACAAAGGTTTCTGCTTTTGTGTTTTTGCCATTTTGAATGTGACCTGGTGTATTTGGGCCTGCCTTCTCCTTCAGAAAGAAGGATTGGCTTGGCTCAAATTCTTCTTATCTATGCCCTCAGAGGAGAAGGCAATGGCAACCCACCCCAGTACTCTTGCCTGGAAAATCCCATGGACGGAGGAGCCTGGTAGGCTGCAGTCCATGGGGTCGCTAAGAGTAGAAAACCACTGACTGACTTCACCTTCACTTTTCACTTTCATGCATTGGAGAAGGAAATGGCAACCCACTCCAGTGTTCTTGCCTGGAGAATCCCAGGGACGGGGGAGCCTGGTGGGCTGCCATCTATGGGGTTGCACAGAGTTGACACGACTAAAGCGACTTAGCAGCAGCAGCAGCATGCCCTCAGAAAATTTATTCACTTTTTCCAAGGTTTCTGTCAACTCCAGGAAGTTTATGTCTCCATAGGCTCTTTTGACTCTAACTTCATGTCACTTCTCAACTCTTGTTCTTATTCTAACTCATACAGTTGTTTGCCCTTTAATTGACCCAGACATGGGTGGAACTCAGTCCTATTCTTTAATTTACAAACACACACATACACCCAATGCCTTTGTAAATAAGGAAGGTTGTATTAAAGGTTTGGGAACAAAGAGGAGTGGGTTTTTTACACGAAAAAATAATACAGAACTTCTATACTGGAAATTAGATATCCCTGTTCTAATCTTCCTACCCAGAGAGCAGGCCACCTGCTCTCACCTCTTTCCTCTCTCTTCCCTGTGCTACATTCTCTTCCCATCCCCCAAGTTCTATGGGAGAAGCAACTACCAGGTTTTTAACCAGGTCTCAAGTTCCTGTTGTCAAATTCTCATCTTTTGCCCCAAGCAAAGTTTTTTCCAAAAACAAAAACAAGAGGAAATCTGGAGATAACCATGAAGATCATCTTTTTGAATTACAAATCTAAACAAGAGGCTCAAAATCTTTCTGTGACTTCCTGGGACTAGAGAGTTGATATCATTTTCAATCCTCTAAAAGCCAATTAAAATAAATAAATTTAAATTAAAAAAAAAAAAAAGCCTCAGAGACATAACTTTCTAATAAAGCTCCCAGTGCCAGGCTTTGGGCCTATTTTAAGATGTAATCAATTGTGCTTCAAACATTTTGGGGAGAGAGCATGGCATTCTCCACCCAGCTCCATGAGGTGTTTATGAAATAAAATGCGTGACCTACTTGATACTTGTCTCATGTTGGTACAGAATTGTGGGTGTTGCCTCAGGAAGTGAAAACACTAATGTTATTTTGCTTCTACTGTGTGTGATACTTACTGAGCAATACCAATAAAATTAGTTTCTGTTTCAGTAAAAACCCAATTTAAAGATCTTCTCTGTTTTTCTCCTTCCCTTTTGTATTGTGTTCATATACTACTCATTCCTTTTATTATAATGTGATTTGGTCTTGTTTTCCATCAATCACTGTTTCCCAACAGTAATAAAAAAAAATAAAAAAATAAATACTTTTTTCAAATGGTAAACCCTCACTAAGAGTTCTACCCCAGACTGTATTTCTTTAGCCTGGACCAAGCCCCAGGTTGAATTTTATGAGTAAATACAACCCACATTAAAGCACTCCACACAAGCAGTACCTGGGAATCCACACGCCATCTCATCACAACCTCTTGTGCTATCTCCAGATACATGTCCCCAACACAATTTGGATGAGGAAGTCCAGGAGGGGTAGGACTTGAAACTAAGGAGGAGATCCCAAAGCTGGCACTGAGAGAAATGTGTCTAGTCCTGAAACCATGCAACTCAGATTGGGACTCGAACCCATGGTCTTTTAACTGAGATCGCACCTGGTCCCAAGACTTAATGAAGCTTAAGCTCTTGACATCTCATCGCATAAAGAATTCAGTGAGAGAAAAATTGACAGGTAAGTGGATTTATTTAAAAAGAAGCACACTTCACGGATAGAGTGCAGATTATCTCAGAAGGCGAGAGAGGCAGCAGGGTAGGGAGTTGTCAGTTTTTATTGTTGTTGCTGCTCAGTTCCCAAGTTTTGTCCAACCCTTTGTGACCCCATGGACTGCAGCACACAAGGCCTCCCTGTCCTTCACTATATCCCAGAATTTGCTCAAATTCATGTCCATGGAGTCAGTGATGCTATCTAACCATCTCATCTGCTGCTGCCTTCTTCTCCTTTTACCTTCAATCTTGCCCAGCATCAGAGTCTTTTCCAGTGAGTCAGCTTTTAGCATCAGGTAACCAAACTATTGGAGCTTCACCTTCAGCATAAGTCCTTCCAAGGGATATTCAAGGTTGATTTCCTTTAGGATTGACAGGTTTGATCTCCTTGCAGTCCAACAGACTCTCAAGAATCTTCTCCAGCACCAAAGTGTGAAAACATCAATTCTTTAGTGCTTAGCCTTCTTAATGGTCCAATTCTCACACCCATACATGACTACTGGAAAAACCATAGCTTTGACTAGATAGACCACTTGGTTGGCAAAGTGATATCTTTGCTTTTTAGTATGCTGTCTAGGTTTGTCATAGTTTTTGTTCCAAGGAGCAAGTGTCTTTTAATTTCATGGCCACAGACACCATCAGCAGTGATTTTGGAGCCCAAGAAAATAAAATCTGCCACCGGTTCCACTTTTCCCCCTTCCTATTTGCCATGAAGTGATGGAACCGGATGCCATTTTCTTAGTTTTTTGGAATGCTGAGTTTTAAGCCAGATTTTTCACTCTTCTCTTTCACCCTCATCAAGAGGTTCTTTAGTTTCTCTTCACTTTTGGCCATAAGGGTGGTGTCATCTGCATATCTGAGGTTGTTGATATTTCTCCAAGAAATTTTGATTCCAGCTTGTGATTCATTCAACCCAAGATTACACATGATGTACTTTGAATATAAGTTAAATAAGTAGATTGACAATGTATAGCCTTGTCATACTCCTTTCCCAATTCTGAACCAGTCAATTGAGAGGTCTGACAGAATGTGGTCCACTGGAGAAGGGAATGGCAAACCACTTCAGTATTCTTGCCTTGAGAACCCCATGAACAGTATGAAAAGGCAAAAATTATAAGATACTGAAAGAGGAATTCCCCAGGTCAGTAAGTGCCCAATATGCTACTGGAGATTAATGGAGAAATAACTCCAGAAAAAATGAAGGGATGGAGCCAAAGCAAAAACAATACCCAGTTGTGGATGTAACTGGTGATAGAGTCAAGTTCTGATGCTGTAAAGAGCAATATTGCTTAGGAACATGGAATGTTAGGTCCATGAATCAAGGCAAATTGGAAGTGGTCAAACAGGAGATGGCAAGAATGAAAGTCAACATTCTAGGAATCAGCGAACTAAAATGGACTGGAATGGGTGAATTTAACTCAGATGACCATTATATCTTCTACTGTGGGCAGGAATCCCTTGGAAGAAATGGAGTAGCCATCATGGTCAACAAAAGAGTCCAAAATACAGTACTTGGATGCAACCTCAAAAACGACAGAATGATCTTTGTTCATTTGCAAGGCAAACCATTCAATATCATAGTAATCCAAGCCTATGCCCCAACAAGTAATACTGAAGAAGCTAAAGTTGAACGTTTCTATGAAGACCTACAAGACCTTTTAGAACTAACACCCAAAAAAGATGTCCTTTTCATTATAGGGGACTGGAATGCACAAGTAGGAAGTCAAGAAACACCTGGAGTAACAGGCAAATTTGGCCTTGGAGTACAGAATGAAGCAGGGCAAAGGCTAATAGAGTTTTGCCAAGAGAACGCACTGGTTATAGCAAACACCCACTTCCACCAACAAAAGAGAAGACTCTACACATGGACATCACCAGATGGTCGACACCAAAATCAGATTGATTATATTCTTTGCAGCCAAAGATGGAGAAGCCCTATACAGTCAGCAAAAACAAGACGGGGAGCTGACTGTGGCTTGGATCATGAGCTCCTTATTGCCGAATTCAGACTCAAATTGAAGAAAGTGGAGAAAACCACTAGACCATTCAGGTATGACCTAAATCAAATCCCTTATGATTATACAGTGGAAGTGAGAAATAGATTTAAGGGACTAGATCTGATAGACAGAGTGCTTGAAGATATATGGGCGGAAGTTTGTGACATTGTACAGGAGACAAGATTCAAGATCATCCCCAAGAAAAAGAAAGGCAAAAAAAAGCAAAATGGCTGTCTGAGGAGGCCTTACAAATAGCTGTGAAAAGACGGGAAGTGAAAAGCAAAAGAGAAAAGGAAAGATATACCCATTTGAATACAGAGTTCCAAAGAAAATCAAGGAGAGATAAGAAAGCCTTCCTCAGCGATCAATGCAAAGAAATAGAGAAAAACAATAGAATGGGAAACACTAGAGATCTCTTCAAGAAAATCAGAGATACCAAAGAAACATTTCATGCAAAGAAGGGCTCAATAAAGGACAGAAATGGTAGGGACCTAACAGAAGCAGAAGATATTAAGAAGAGGTGGCAAGAATACACAGAAGAACTGTATACAAAAGAGCTTCACAACCAATATAATCACAATGGTGTGATCACTCATTTAGACCCAGACATCCTGGAATGTGAAGTCAAGTCATATTTTCTAAGTCAAGCCTTAGAAAGCATCACTATGAACAAAGCTAGTGGAGGTGATGGAATTCCAGTTGAGCTATTTCAAATCCTGAAAGATGATGCTGTGAAAGTGCTACACTCAATATGCCAGCAAATTGGGAAAACTCAGCAGTGGCCACAGGACCAGAAAAGGTCAGTTTTCATTCCAATCCCAAAGGAAGGCAATGCCAAAGAATGCTCAAACTACCACACAATTGCACTCATCTCATATGCTAGTAAGTGATGCTCGAAATTCTCCAAGCCAGGCTTCAGCAATATGTGAACCGTGAACTTCCTGATGTTCAAGATGGTTTTAGAAAAGGCAGAGGAACCAGAGATCAAATTGCCAACATCTACTGGATCATTGAAAAAGCAAGAGAGTTCCAAAAAAACATCTATTTCTGCTTTATTGACTATGCCAAAGCCTTTGACTGTGTGGATCACAATGAACTGTGGAAAATTCTGAAATAGATGGGAATACCAGACCACCTGACCTGCCTCTTGAGAAACCTGTATGCAGGTCAGGAAGCAACAGTTAAAACTGGACATGGAACAACAGACTGGTTCCAAATAGGAAAAGGAGTACGTCAACACGGTATATTGTCACCCTGCTTATTTAATGTATATGCAGAGTACATCATGAGAAATGCTGGGCTGGATGAAGCACAAGCTGGAATCAAGATTGCCAGGAGAAATATCAACAACCTCAGATATGCAGATGACAGCACTCCTACGGCAGAAAGTGAAGAGGAAGTAAAAAGCTTCTTGATGAAAGTGAAAGAGGAGAGTGAGAAAGTTGGCTTAAAGCTCAACATTCAGAAAATGAAGATCATGGCATCTGGTCCCATCACTTCATGGGAAATAGATGGGGAAACAGTGGAAACAGTGTCAGACTTTATTTTTCTGGGCTCCAAAATCACTGCAGATGGTGACTGCAGCCATGAAATTAAAAGGTGCTTACTCCTTGGAAGGAAAGTTATGACCAACCTAGATAGCATATTCAAAAGCA
>NW_011494877.1:2275853-2286540 GCF_000754665.1 Bison bison bison | reverse complement strand
TGACCAACCTAGATAGCATATTCAAAAGCAGAGACATTACTTTGCCAACAAAGGTCCGTCTAGTCAAGGCTATGGTTTTTCCAGTGGTCATGTATGGATGTGAGAGTTGGACTGTGAAGAAAGCTGAGTGCTGAAGAATTGATGTTTTTGAAGTGTGGTGTTGGAAAAGACTCTTGAGAGTCCCTTGGACTGCAAGGAGATCCAACCAGTCCATTCTGAAGGAGATCAGCCCTGGTTTTTCTTTGGAAGGTATGATGCTAAAGCTGAAACTCCAGTACTTTGGCCACCTCATGTGAAGAGTTGACTCATTGGAAAAGACTCTGATGCTGTGAGGTATTGGGGGCAGGAGGAAAAGGGGACGACAGAGGATGAGATGGCTGGATGGCATCACGGACTCAATGGACGTGAGTCTGGGTAAACTTCAGGAGTTGGTAATGGACAGGGAGGCCTGACATGCTGTGATTCATGGGGTTGCAAAGAGTCGGATGCAACTGAGCGACTGAACTGAACTGAACTGAAGGTTCTGTTTCTTCTTGACCCACATACAGGTTTCTCAGAAGACAGGTAAGGTGGTCTGGTAAACCCTTTTCTTTAAGAATTTTCCACAGTTTGTTGTGATGCATACAATCAAATGCTTTATTGTAATCAATGAATCAGAAGTAGATGTTTTTATAGGCATGGGTAATTTCCTAGGCTAACGAGTGGCTGAAGTATTCCAGCTATTTGAGGGAAGGGATGGGGATTTCTAAGAATTGGGCCACTGCCCACTTTTTTACCTTTATGGTCAACCTTTGAACTGTCATGGGATTGGTGGGTATGTCATTTAGCTTGCTGATGTGTCAAAATGAGCGTACGCTGAGGTACACAAGGTCTAGTGGAAGCCAACTCATCAGCCATCTTGGGCCTATTTTGTTCTAATCAGTTTGAGTCATGTCCTTGGCCTAGGTCACTCTTTTAAAGGTTGTGCCCTGTCCCTTTCCCTCCTGTCAGAAGGACTGGGAAACTGGGCAGGTTACATCACCCTCATTTGACATTTTGTGAACAACCACTATGCATTGGGCATTGTTTTGAAGGTTGGAGAAAACAGCAATGACAAAATTAAACATAGTCCCTACCCTTACGGAGTCTATAATCTAGAGATGAAGACAGAGCATAATTAAATAATCCCAGAAATGATTATTAATAATATGATACATGGTATGAGGAAAAGGTACAGAGGGATTTAAGGATGCACAATAGTGAGCCCTCACTGAGTCCGGGAAGTCAAAAGCATTGCTGAAGGAGTGGCATTTACGCTGAGATCTGAAGGATGAGATGGCTATGTAAAAGATATGTGACAGAGAGAAAAGATCTTAATGAGGAAGGGAATCAACACACACTGAGTAGTCCTGCAGTCAATAAGTATTTATTAAGCACCCACTATATACGGGCATTTGGAATACAAAGATCCCTGCCCTTATGGAGCTTACATTTTTGCAGAATGTGAAAGTGGAGAGCACACGGGTGAAAATTAGGCAATGCTAATCACCTCAGTGTGACTAAATTTAAACAGGAGAGTTTGGAAATTAGGTTGCAGATTACAAAATCTTTCATCACGTGGTGGAACAGGAGATCACAAGGAGCCTACTTCCCTGGATTCTGTAAAGGCAAGGGCGGCATCTCACTCATCTTTGTTAAGTCTAGAGTACAATAGTGCCTGACCGGTGGCAGCTGCTCAGCACATGAATGAATGAATGACTTTAGACAGGCCAGTGAACAATGAGAAATACATTTCAGAAAGAGAATCTTTGGTATAAGGCAGATAAATTAGGAGCTTAGGGTTAATGTATATATACTACCATAGTATACCCAATATAGATAAACATATACACACAACATAGATAAACAACAAGGACCTACTGTATAGCACAGGGAACTATATGCAATGTTTTGTAATAACCTATAAAGGAAAAAAATTGAAAAGAATATATATATTCTTTTTCAGATCACTTTTTTGTACACCTGAAGCTAACCCACATTGTAAATTAACATAATTTCAACTTTTAAAAAGAGATTGAAAAAAAAAAGAGATAATCCTCAGTGTAATATACAAGATGGGATTGAGCCAAGACCAGTTAGAAGGAATTGCAATTAGACAATTGCAAAGATAAAAGATCAGTAGTTGCCATATGGGTTTGCCTGTTTGATTATAAATTGTATCCATCAGTACCACAACACTGATACTGTATAGTCATTAATAAAACACAAATAAAATAGGAATTTTATTATTTTCTTCCTCTCCTCCAGTGGAGACTGTCCTGGAGACTAGTGCTCTGGATGATGAGGACTGAACACAAATAGAGACAAAGGAGTTGGAGAAGGGTGTGTTTGAGGACAAGTAGGGGTCTGCTTCCCACACAGCACAAGAGCTGGACAGCAACTAATGAAAAATAATCATGTGTGGATAGACAATGGCACCAAATTGTTGCTCCAACAAATTCTATTGTCTGACCCACATGAAAGAATTTGGTCAGACACATCTCTTCCAAGATTAGTTGGAATTTGGCAGGATAACCTGAGACTGAAGTAAGAAGAGAAAAGGGAAGTTGTCTAAAAGAAATGTGGTTGACAGCAAAGCAAATCCAGGTGCCTGCCTTCTGCTAAGGGTGTTTCCTGACCTGATCTACTGTGAGTAGAAATCTCACCTGGGGCCTCACGCCGTGAAATCAGTTTACAGTTTATCCCCTTGAGTCATGAAGCCAAAATAGAGAAGCTTCTAAAGAAGTGAAGTCTCTCAGTCGTGTCCAACTCTTTGCGACCCCATGGACTGTAGCCTACCAAGCTCCTCTGTCCATGGGATTTTCCAGGCAAGAGTACTGGAGTGGGTTGCCATTTCTTTCTCCAGGGGATCTTCCTGACCCAGGGATTGAACCCCGGTCTCCCTCATTGTAGGCAGACGTGTTTACCGTCTGAGCCACCAGGGAAGTATGACCAAAATAGAGAAGGGAGAGGCAATAGCCAGAAGGCCTAACACATGGATGATTCATCCACTCTAGAAATCCCTATAGGCAGAAATGATATTTTCTCTATCTGCCCAGACTCACACTCTCCATCACCTACCCTGGTAATGATGATCACTACCATTTATTGAATGCCCACCATGGGCCAGGCATTGACCTAGAAAATTTACATCAAGTTAATGCTCACAGCAGCCTTGTGAAGGAGACATTTTGCTTTCCCTGTTCTCATGTGTAAACAAGGAAAGTGAGAATTAGGAGCAATGACATTGTACCACCAGTACTTCTCCAAACTGAGATTAGAACTCAAGTATGTCTGACTCTGGGCTTCCTGGGTAGTTCAGCTGGTAAAGAATCTGCCTGCAATGTCGGAGACCTGGGTTCAATCCCCCTGGAAGATTCCCTGGGGGAGAGCATGGCAACCACTCCAGTACTCTTGCCTGGAGAATCCTCATGGACAAAGAAGCCTGGTGGACTCCAGTCCATGGGGTTGCAAAGAGTCAGACATGACTGAGCAACTAAGTACAGCATAGTACAGCATGCCTGACTCCAACTGCATTAGCTTCCCACTATACCTGGGAGCCATGGCCTCTGGTCCTAACCTCCTTTCTGGGCTCATCAATCCCCATGCCTGCCCTTTCAGGGGCTATTCTCTGCCGCACTAAATTTCCTGCTTCTCCCTTACACACCATCCTCTCCATCATGCTTCTCAACTTGTCTGCCAATGCTATGAGTCCACAAACCACATTTTGAATAACAAGGACCTAGAAACTGACTACAAAGGCAGAATCTCATTTCTGGGCCCCTCCATGCCCCTGCCCCAGACCTACTGAATCAGAATCTTTTAACAAGATCCCCAGGGGATTTATACATGCATTACAATTTAAGGAGCACTGATCTCAACCCGAAATATCCTTTCCTTTGTTCTGCACCATATGACTTTTTGCTCAATATCATTTGAGCATTTACTATTTGCCAAGCACTGTGTTTAGAACTAAAGACACAAAATCAAATTAAATATGAGGCACAAACTTAAGATGATAATGTATTCATGAGAAAGATATATAATAAATAGTATTTTTAAAAGGGTGAGTGCTATGAACAACATAAGAACAGGATGTAGTATCTTACATATCCAATTCTAAGCACCATCATAATATCAGATACTAAAAAAGGTTCAATGATATTTCTGAAGGAAAATAAAGAAGGGAAGACAAAAGACATAAAAGGAAGGAAGGAAAAATGATAGAAGGAATTGCACTAAACTGTAATTTCCAGGAAATTCTCTGGTAGTCCAGTGGGTAAGACTTTGCACTTCCACTGCAGGGGGCACGGGTTCAACCTCTGGTCAGGGAACTAAGATCCCACAAGCCACGCTGTGCGGTCTAAAATGCATAAATAAAATAAACTGCAATTTCTAAAATGACAACTCAGACAAGACACTCATCAAAGACTTCCCCATGGGGTAGCTTCATTTGGATGCGTGGTTATATCCTGATATCAAGATCACTGCAACCCTCAACCCACCAAACTCTCCTTCTCTCAAATTAGCCCAGAAATCTGGATTTATCCTTAATGCTTTCTTCTCCTTTAATCTTATAAAGCTATTAAAATTGCTATTATTCTATTCATTCATGTATGAGCTATTCAGTGTCCAGTGTATGCTCTGAGCAGGAGTTCAGGGGTTGAAAAGATCATATCTAGCTGAAGTGCTTGCAGAAGTTCTCATGAGTCAGGGGGTCAGATTGTGTGGTCAGACAGAGATCTGAATCTTGACACAGCCACTTGCTATTTGATCCTGGGGCAGGTTCCTACTCTCTTTGCACCACTGTCTGTAAGACAGGATAATGATATTGCCTCACAGACCTAGAGGAGGAATCAATGAGACATACACCATTGCTATTATTATGATTGTGTGGAGCAGGGTGGGATATGAACATTCAGTCAACAACATAACTTACAAAGAGAAGAGGAAAGAATGGCGACCTCTTGAGGGACGGGTGAGCCATCTGCTTGGCCTGAAATCCAGGGTATAGTAGAAGTAGAGAAAAAGGGCTAGAAGCACTGCTTGGAGTTCCGTCAATGGAGCACTTCAACACCAACTCAAAAACCTGTGGTGAATTCAAATAATAACAAAAAATACCCGAAATTTCTAGAATAGGCGGGATTAGGATCAAAATTTGCTCTGCCTTGATGTGTGGGAGGAGAATGGCAAAAATGGAGAGGGAGGAAGCTTCACCTAGAAACAAGGTCATCAAGAGGAGACCCTGGCTTGCAGGAAGAGAGGTGTCAACTCACCGAGATGAACAAGTTGGCAGTATATCCACACAGAAACATCTAGAGGCAGATGGACAAGCTGGTGTTGAGTTCAGGAAATGTTTGGGCTGGAGGGAAGAACTTGGCACACAGACATCACTGAATAATAAATAATTTTGAAAATAATAGTTAAAACCAGAAACATGAGTAAATGCCTTGAGGGAGTTCAGGCTGGGGAGGAGGGCTCCTTAGGAAGTATACCCTGGGGGAAGGCAGGAAGCAAGAGGAGTCAGAGAAGCCAAGAGAACTGGGATTTGCAGAATCCTAGAATTAAAAGAAAGCCTTCAAGGGATATCCTTAGTTGTCGAGTGGCTAAGACTCTGTATTCCCAATGCAGGGGCCCAGGTTCAATCCCTTGTCAGGAAACTAGATCCCACATGCTGCAACTAAGATCCAGTGCAGCCAAATAAATAATTTTTTTTTTTTTTAAAGCACATGCTGTGTGTATTTAAAAAAGAAGAAGAGCATCAAGCCCTGCATATAAGGACTGAGAAAAGGATTTTGTGGCAAAGACAGGCACAAGTGACATTCAACAAGACAGCTCACCAACTAGGCCATCCTTGGTAGTCTCTGCAGCCTGTTGTAACGCGAGGCTACTAGAAAAACTTGATGAATATTGGCCACTTGAAGAAGCTGCTGCACCTTGGACTGAACGCATTCAGCAAAGCAGCCTGAGTCCATTGCCAGGGTCCACTTCCTATTTCCTGTAAGGCTTCTTAGCCGAGCCTGGAAAGGAAACTGGTTACTCTGACTTGAAGTGGTGGTAGGAGAGCTTTACCCACCGCCCCCACCCCCCTACCACCCGCCAAGAGTCGTTTCTTTAATCATATTCTCTAAGACCTTGAGGATTCAGTTAACCCCTTGCTTGCCTTTGGACCATCTAAATCAAATAGAAATTATCTCCCTTTTAAGAAATTCCAGGGGTAATTCCTCAACAATTTTTGGTGGTCTGTTACAGTCTCTGAAAACTCTTACCAAGATCAACTAGAAAATAGGCCTTTGTGACCCAGAGTTTCCAAAAAGCTCACTTAACAAATTGAGTAATGAGTCAACTGATAGGAAAAATAAAGTCAGAGATTGACCAGCTTCTAGAAACATGGAGTGTGGGGTCACTGGAGGCTGAGGGAGGCGGTTGTAAAGGGGATACAGAGGCCAGCGTCCTGGAGAGTGCACGCTAGGGCTCTCACTCGGGGAACTGAGAGGCTCTGTCATGCACAAGAACATCAGAAGCATGAAGTACAAAGGAGGAATTGTGTGTGCCCTGAGAATAAACTCGAATGAAGTTATTCACAAGGAATGATTGTCTCCGAGGTCCTGTCATTAAAGCTTTTCCATTTCTTGGTGTTCAGAACTGATAACCTTTGAGAGGAGATAATAGTGCTCAAGACAAAGGATGTCAATTTGACATCAAGTAGGGATGCTAATCGAAGAAAGCAATGACACCCCACTCCAGTACTCTTGCCTGGAAAATCCCATGGATGGAGGAGCCTGGTAGGCTGCAGTCCATGGGGTCGCTCAGAGTCGGGCACGACTGAGCGACTTCACTTTCACTTTTCACTTTCATGCATTGGAGAAGGAAATGGCAACCCTCTCCAGTGTTCTTACCTGGAGAATCCCAGGGATGGGGGAGCCTGGTGGGCTGCCGTCCATGGGGTCACACAGTCTGACACGACTGAAGCGACTTAGCAGCAGCAGCAGCAGCAGGGATGCTAGAGAGAGAGACAAAGTGGGTGGGGGACAAAGAGGTGCCATGCAGAAAGAAGTAGATTTAAAAATATATGCTCATTGGGCTTCCCTGATGGCTCAGTGGTAAAGAATCTGCCTGCCAGTGCCAAAGGTACGGGTTCAAATCCTGGTCCAGGAAGATCCCACATGCCATGGAGCAACAAAGCTCATGCACCAAAACTACTGAGACACAACTACTGAGCCTGACGCGCTGGAACCGTGCTCCACAAAAGAAGCCACCACAATGAGAAGCCCACACACCACAACTAGTGAAAAGCCCTCATGTAGCAACGAAGATCCAGCATAGCCAAAAATAAATAAATAAAATTAATTAAAAATATATAAAAATATACGCTTAATGTAAGTAAAGAGACAGTGCTCATAGTTAAGTTATGGGAAATAGTATTTTATCAGATTAAAAAAATAAATTTAGTGATTCAAACATTTATGGAGCAGCTCCTAGGTGCCAGGCACTAGGCTGGGCAACAGGGCAGACGACACATCCCCTTGAGAAGTGTACAGCCTGCTGAGGGAGACAAGAGTGAGCAAACAACCATGAAACAGCAGGAAAGATGCTAATAGAGGCAGGTACATGATGCTCACAGAGGCAGGGGAGACTTCACCAAGAGAGAAAGAGAAACTTACAAGAGCAGCACAGAGGCATCGTCACACTTCTGAGGACTCTGGTTTGAGCTACATGCAGCAGCCCATTGCTCTTTGCAGACTGAGTGTTAATGAACGAAAATAGTCTCTACTGAATGACCTGAAACATCCCTGTAGTTAGATACTTTGCTGAGACACAAATTTGAATGGTCTGCTAGGAGGCCAGAGTGTACTTGCCAGCCATTTACTAGTGAATGGATCACACCCCACACCTGGCATTTGTGCCCCAGCACAGCTTACCTCTTCTTTTCTCATTGGCATCTATGTAGTAATTCTCACCCTGTGATTAACTTTTTTTCCTTTGCAGAGTCAGAGAAACATGGAGTTAATAAGGTACAGATGTAATGAAGTAAAGAGTTTATTTTAATGGCAAAATTTATTTAAGAAGCTTTAGAAATTACCTTGGCCCCATATTTATAGAACCATTAAGAGTCTAAAAAAGATCCCTTACATTTTTCAGTTACACTTTACTGCTTTTTATAGTGGAAATTATAAGTCATGGTGATATTCATGATTCTGGTAAGGTCATGGATGAACCCTTTGAGAATGTCAGGGGTCCACGTCTGTGAATAATGAATTTTATTTTATTGGCACTCTACTGGATATAACACGCTCTCATTTTAAATTGGAAAAATAAGATATATTCTCTATTATATGATTTTCTTATAATTTGGAGAAGACTACTATTGCCCTTCCCTGTTTATAAAGGCTCAGTATGTATTACCAGAAGACAAAGAATAATATTTATCCACAAAATTGCAGCCTGACAAATCAACATAGATAACTAAATTCCCCCAACTGAATGCTTTTCCCTTAGTCTATTTCCTGTAACTTAATAACCACTGAAACTTCAATCTGGCCCCCTCCCCAAAATACCTCAAACTTAACATGACAACACACAACCTCAATCTGCTTCCACTTGTCACCTTGTTTTGGCTATTAGGATCACATGTATTTAATTGCTGAAGCTGGAAAACTTAGAACTGGCCAGACTCTTCTCTTAACATCTAATCAGTTACCAAGTAAATCGATGTTACCTCTTAAATGACTCCAAAAGCAATCGGGCCTCTCCAGTCCCCTGGCACTGCCCTAGCTCAGACCCAAATCATCTGGCATCACAATATTCTGACACAGTGCCTCTAACCTGTCCTTCCTCTATCCCCCAAGTTGATAGAGAGTAATTTTTCTCAAAATGCAAATCTTGCATTCATTAGTTTCCACTGAAGATAAAAATATGGTTCCATCAATAACTGGTTCCTGGCCAGTGAGTCTGATGCCCATGGGTCTACACATAACACTTTGAGAATTGCATTGACTGTGAGCTGTTTATTTTCCTAATTATGCGGTGTTCTTTCATACCTCTATGCATTTTTGTATTTATCCAATTCTTATGCTGCCCGGCCTTTTCACTCCTGTACTCTTAGCGAATTTCTACCAGACCTTGTAGATTCAATTCAAATGCCACTGCTTCAGGAAAGCCACGTGTGAATCTCTCAGTGGCTCCTCTATCTGGGCTCCTGCGGCCCTGAAAACATGCTATTAAAGCACGTGTCACAGTTCACAGCAAGAACGTGGTAACAAAGTTATCTTCTCCTGTGATCCACAAGCTCTTGTCTTTGAATCCTAGTATTTAGCACGATGCTTGGCTCCTGCCACGCAGTCAGTGCTTGCTGAATGGAAGGACCAGCGATTGAGATTGGTGGTTACATGGTAAAATGAGAGAAGCATGTTATCAAAGGGCAAAAACTACATTTTTTGTTAACTCTAAACTGAATCAAGGTGCCAGGAAAGTTAAAATAAGGATAGGGTACTTTTAGATCTCAACTGACTTTTAAATTACTCATCACATCTGTCCTTAGCTAAAGACTAACTCTAACCAGCGTCCTGTGCAGCCTAAGTCAGAATATTTCATACTTGGACACTGGATCCAACAAATGCTCAATGACCATGGAAGAAGTACTTAAAAAGAAGGTACTGGCTTTAAAAATACAAATGGGAAAAAAATGCCCAGTAAAACCATTTGCTTTTTTTTTTTTTTTTTCCCGTTTGGTATTTTAGAGCACAATATCAGACACAGGGCATCACACTGTACACAATGTCCAACATCTGTGGTGGCAGTCTCCACTAAACAGTTACTGCGATGCTGTTTTTTATTCACTCATTCATTCACTCACAGAAACTGCTGTGCAGCTACTGCGGGCCAGTCACCAAAGCACAAGTAAAGGAAACAACAGGTCCCTGAGATCCAGGATTTCTACAGGACAGATGGATTACTACAAATGGCCCTGGACTTGTATCATTAAGCAGTTACTATTTAAATCCAGCCCGGTTCCAAAAATGTTCTCAAGTTCTCCTTGTACTTAACAGGTCACAGGTCACCTGGGGTAACCTCAAGAAGGCTGCTAAGCATTCTAATGCAGCCAGTCTGTAACGCAAGGCATAACCCGTCTTGGGACACAGCTACATTCAAAATGCAGCGTTTAGGGTACGTTCACTACTGTTCTAATCTCCCAGTGGGTAGGGGTTTGCTGAAAGTCGGTTTTCTAAGAAGGAAAAGATTTGGATGAAGACAGATGATGAGTGAAGCTGAGTTCGAACTTCAACCAAAACTCTTGGCGTGTTAGGGCACGGATGAATTCTCTGGATACCCTCACCATGTAGAGTGGTGCAAAGAAAAGCTTCCAGGGCAAACCCAGTCAGGGAAAGACGTAAATTCACTGCATTTAGCACCATACTGGAGCCCAGACTTCGGCCTTCTTCAGGGTAAAATACTAGGGGAGCTCAAGCCTAATTCTTAACAAACTACATTATAAATGACGGGCCAATCTCAGATATAGCTGCTCCCCTAACCCTTAGGCTGCCCCATAGGTTCACTGCCGGGTTCCCACCCAGACTCTGGACAGCGCCCCGCCCTTCTCGGTCCCACCCACTCACCCCAGAAGGGGTCCCCGCAACCCCCAAGCCCACCCCTGGAGAACCACCCACTG
>NW_011494877.1:2271653-2274939 GCF_000754665.1 Bison bison bison | reverse complement strand
GGTCCCCGGCGCTGCCCCACGCCGCGCCGCGCCGGCGCCGGGCGGCAGGATGGGCTGTATCCAAAGCATTACCTGCAAGGCGCGGATCCGGCGCGAGAACATCGTCGTGTACGATGTGTGCGCCACCATCGACCAGTGCCCCACGCGCATCGAGGAGACCTCGCCCATCGTCCTGCGCTACAAGACCCCCTACTTCAAAGCTTCAGCCCGCGTGGTCATGCCCCCCATCCCCCGCCACGAGACCTGGGTGGTGGGCTGGATCCAGGCGTGCAACCAGATGGAGTTCTTCAACACCTACAGCGACCTGGGCATGTAAGCGACCGGCCGCGCGGAGTAGGAGCGGGCTTCGTGGCAGGGTCTCTCCCCACCCCGACCCTCCTCCCCAGCTCCTTCTTACTGCTCTCCCCATCCTTTTTATAAACCTTCCTCCCGCCTCCTTTTCCATCTCCCTCCTCCCTACGCTTTTGTCTCAGTGACAGGGCTGATGTGTGTAGGGAGGCTCCTCGCGAAGGCATTTTCTCGTAGTTTGCTTCTGATTCCCTATGAATGCTAGGAGCACGGTGCGGGGCGGGAAGAACGCTCTGAGGAGGGTTCAAGAGACGGAGGTGGGGGTGGCTGGCTAGTGCCCTGGGAGTTTCGGGGCGCCGTCTGTGGTTTTCAGGGCTTCTGGGGAAGAGTTTGGGGGGACCTGTAGAGAGTAGTGGAGTGTTGGGGGCGCGTGGGCTGTACCGCGCGTGCTTTGGAGAAACCAGAGCCGGTTTGGAGAGGAAGGTCCCAGGCGTCCAGCCTGGACTTGGTCTGCCCTTGTTCCTTCGACTGTTGACTTCGAGTTCTTGTACCCCGAACCGGAAAGCCTGGAGGCGTTTCCATCCGGAACCGCACACCCGACAGCCACCTCTCTGGCTCAGCGCCCTCCTGAAGAGTACTGGAGGTGGTGGGAGTGGGAAGGCTCCCGGCGCGTCCCAGCGGAGCGAGGCTGATGGCCTTGTGCGAGCAGCCTCTGATTGGCGTGGTGCGATACGTGTCTTTGCTCAGTGAAAGTCAGTGAAAGTATGGGTCTCATGTCGGTCTAGGGTCTTTACTTACTCCAAACTTTATTCTCCGGCGCTGGGAGGGATTCCCCAGCGCCCACCGCCGAATTCTGTCGGAGAGGTGGGAGCTCTCCAACTTCTTTCAGCAGCGCCGCTCGGCGCGCGCCTGGCTCCGCAGCTGCGGTGGAGACCCGGGATCGCGGCGACTCCTCTGCCGCCAGGGGCCGACAGCCTGCCCCGGAACCGCAGGCTGCTGACAGTCGCGTCCAGGACTTTTTTATTAACTAAATTTTCATAACTCCCTGCCAGACTCCTTTCAGAAGTACACTCTACACAGTTGGCAACTACAATGGCTAAAAGGTTTGGGGCCTGCATTTTGCCTGCTGTTACAACGTAGGTCTAAACACCCTAATTAGCTTGCAGCCCGTAGGGAAACCCTCTTCTGAAAAGTCAGCCTCATTTCATTAGTAATCTAAAACTCCAGAGTTCCCAAGGTTCATCTTTTGAATATGGATATAAGGTGGGAGAGTTTCCATTTTAAAAGGTCAAACTATCTTTTTAACAGCAGTTTGCAGGCTTTGTATTGCACTTTGGGAGCATGTAAGTTAACACTAGTCATAGGTGCTAAAAGGAATTCTGACAGGTTGCTTTGTCTCTCCCGGCTTCCACTCCCACCCTTTTCCCCACCCCAGAGAGTCTGAACTTTCCTCTCTAATCATAAAAATACAATTCTGGAGAAAGCTCCTTCCTAGGGAAGATGTGTGACAGCCCGGTTTACTCCGTCTCTGCACCCGGAGTGTTCTTGTCTTTCTGGAAGGCAGCTGGATGTGAGAAATAGGGGAAATCTTATTTGGGGTGAATTCTGGTGGCTCAGATGGTAAAGAATCTGCCTGCAATTCAAGAGATCCTAGTTCAGTCCCTGGGTTGGGAAGATCCCCTGGAGAAGGAAATGGCTACCTACTCCAGTATTCTTGCCTGAAGAATCACATGGACAGAGGAGCCTGGTGGGCTACAGTCTCAAAGAGTCAGACACAACTGAGCAACTAACACACATGCCATTTAAAAACATACAGCCCCTCAAAAGAATTATTATATCTGAACATGTGTGTCTTTTAAAGATTTTTTTTTTTAAGAAACTCATTATTTCCAGCTAAATCAGAGAAAGCCCCAGACAGGGCAAGGGCACCCTCACGTTTGTTCTCTTGGCCTGGCCCTGATGGCAGTGTGCAGCATTGGTTGGGGGCAGTAATTGCAGCCTGGGGCCACTCTGGGAGACACAAGGTGGGACTGAGCCGAAAGTCTTATTTTTCCCAAGACTGCACAGCCAAGAGTCTCTGCTGCCTCACATCTCCTGTAAATTAGTAATCTGAAAGTAAATAAATCATTCTTTCATAAAAGAGAATATATTCCACCTCAGGAGAAGCCAAGGTGAGGTATAAACAGACATGGTAGTTGAACTTCCTTGACTCTATGAGATGTGTCTACATGGGAACCCACTTTAGGGTGTGAGTTGGTGTCCGCTCAGAGGGACACATTCTCCCTGACCCTTCCTTGCTGAGTTCTTGCCTTTGGGATTTGGAGGGGAAAAAAAGTTCTGCCTTTAAACTACCACTTTCAGTATTTTAAAATTCTTGCTTTTCATGTTGTTGTTGGCGGGGGACAAAAATAGTCCCCAAGAAATCGTAAAACATATTATTTTAGATTTGTGTCCAGGGGCCTCCTGTCTTTGTGGCTGCAATAATGGCTGTGTGTGTTTAAGGCCTCTTTGGAGCCTGCATTTGATTGAACCAATTTCCACGAAATGTTTGAGCCCTGAAAACTTGGCCAATGTAAACTTTCTGATAGAAACCCATATTGCATGAAAGTCACTGCAGCCTATTAGTTATTATGTCCATTTTAGCCAGTACCTTGAGTGGAGAAAACACCACAGGCTGAATTCTCCCCCCTGTGTAATGCTCTTGTTACATGAAGTATGGTATGATGAGAGACTATAGGTTATAAAACTGCCTTTTTCAACATTTAAAAGGGACTATGCCAGAGGAAACCTGCAACTTAAAATGCCAAGAAAATTTATCTATAGGTTTAAAGAAAACATGAGATTTCATAGTTTAAATTTCTCCACATTTCCAAGAAAGAAAAGGCTTCTACAAGAGCATTTGAAGTAGCTGATGGTCAGGATGGCCAGAGCTTAATTTGAACTTTAACTCAAGTGACTTGAAACTCCCTCTAGTGATTCTGTAGGAAGCAGGCTATTA
>NW_011494877.1:2259875-2271553 GCF_000754665.1 Bison bison bison | reverse complement strand
TTTCTTTCTCATTTGGCCCTGATGAACCTGCTCCTGCAGCCCTGCCAAGACTGCTGCAAGGCTTCATCCTTCAGGGAGGAAGAACCACTGGATTTTCTCAATCAACCCATCAATAAACAAATGTTTATTTTACCAACTGCCTCTGATGTACCAGTTCCAGCAAAGAAAACAAAGGAATAAGCAGGCAGCTTCAGTGTTCCTCAGTGCAGGAGATAAGTAGGGGCACAGGCAGAAAAGGCCAGTGCTCCCAAGTAATATAGGAGAAATGCCAGAGAAAGGGACCAGGCCAGGTATTCTCGATATGTAAAGACTCAAGCTGGATGCAAGGGACTGGTGAGATTCAGCCAGGCAAGGAGGAGGGGCTAGTTCTAAAGGGCAAAACCAGCAAATACATGGAGTAGGCAAATATAAGGGGGCGCACAGAGGCAGTAGAGGAGCTTTCAAGGTGAAGAACAGTGGGCGATAAGGTCAGAAAGGGTCTGCTGGGAAGGCCTGGAAGAGTAGATCTGGAAAAGGGAAGCTTGAGATCAGATCTTCTTAACCAAAGGAGTATGAGGAAGCGCTTCATACCCTTTCAGTGCCTCTTGGGCATACAGGAGCTTTTCAGTAGAGACTTAAGACCTTTATGATAGAACAGGGTTTGTTTTATTTTCTAATTTATTGATATAGTTGACTTACAGTGTTGTGCCAATTTCTGCTGTACAGTGGAGTGATTCAGCCTACATATGGACAGGGAGGCCTGGCATGCTGTGATTCATGGGGTCACAAAGAGTTGGACACGACTGAGCGACTGATCTGATCTGATCTGTTATTTGGGGGGGCTCAGCCCATAAAGAATCCACCAGCAATGTGGGAGACTGGGTTCAATCCCTGGGTTGGGAAGATCCCCTGGAGCTGGGCATGGCAACCCACCCCTGTATTCTTGTCTAGAGAATCCCATGGACAGAGGAGACTGGCAGGCTACAGCCCATGGGGTCACAAAGAGTCAGACATGACTTGGAGGACTAAGCACAAGTACATATATGTGTACACACACACACACACACACACATTCTTTTCTGTTACGGTTTATCACAGGATAGAGCACAGTTCCTGTACAGCACGGTAGGCCCTTGTTGTTTATCTGTTGTATGTGTGATAGTTTGCATCTGCTAATCTCAGACTCCCAATCCATCCCTCCCCCCACCCCATGATGGAAGTTTTGAATGCTAGAGTACAATACCCAAGAGTAAGGAGTGGGGTTCATGTGCCAAAGATGCAGGCAAAGCTGAGGTCAGGGGGAGAGCCGGCAGCGGCTGAAGGCCCTTCCCGCTCCCTCCGCACCTAGGTGTGGTGTCTTCTAGAGCTGTAAGGGTCAGCTGTGGTCAGCTTAGGGCTGACAGTGTAGGGCTTGGAGAGCCTTGGCCTGGGTGCAGCTTGAGGAGCTGGGAGCTTACGCCTCACCTTCGGGAGACAGCTCCTGCCTGTCTCTCTCCTCCTCCCGCAGAGCCAACATTACTGAGGGTTTGACTATCCCCACCCACCTCTGTTACCGTTTCAGTTTATTCCAAGCTGGTTTCTCTCAGTTCCAAATTTGCGCTTGCTCAGCTCGTCTGGGCTTTCCATATTTCCAGACCCAGCGGACACTTACCTTTTCATCAATATTCCGCATGACAGCTTTCCTGTGTCTTGAGTCACTTCCATCATTTAGCCCTCCTGCTGTTTTTCTGGCTGTTCCTCTATCTGACCTCAAAGTGCAGTTCACTGGGACACTTCTCATTCTGTACTGGATGGATAGTTATTTCATCCATCCCAAGGGCACCAGATGGCCTCTGGGACAGAGTCACCTGCAGTACAGGCGTATGTGTCTACACAGTGTCCACTTGGCTGGCTGGAAGAAATCTCAAGCTCAGCGTATCCAAACCTGTGCTCTCGATCTCCGCTATAGCTCCCACCCAAAAGCTGCACCTCTGCCATTCTTTCCCATCTTAGTAACACCTTCAGTCCCTGGGTCGCTTCAGCTGAAAATCCGTTTGTCACTGTAGATATTTCCCCCGACATTCATTCCATTATCAAATCCTGCTGATCCCATCCCGCAGATAACTAATCCAGCCACCACTTTCTATGCCCACCTCTTCCAGTGTAGGACATGTCACCATCCCCTATCACTTGCTCCGACAGAGGATTTCTGACCAAACTTGCCACTTCTGTTCTTGCCCTCCCCCATATGTTCCAGCCTATCCCCCATATGATAGTCAAGTGACATTTTAGAAATGTAAATACTGTTGCTTTCTTGCTTAAACCCTTTAATGGCTTCCCTTTACAATCCCAGGATGAAATTTGCAAATCTCTTCCCACTCTGAATGTCTGTTCTTAAGCCTCTTCAACCTTTTTTCATTTCTTCAGAGAAACTAGCTTCATCCTGATTCAGAACTTCTCCATGTGCTGCTCTCTGTCTGAAATGCTCTACACACCTACCCTTTTCTAGCAAATTCCTACTCCTCATTCAGGTCTCAGCCGTTACCTCAGAGAGGCAACCCTGAGTTCATAGTTTATATTAGGGTTGTCCTGTTCTCTTGAATAACACACTACTCTTTTAGTTGTTACCGTTAATAAGCCAGTATTTATATGTTTATGTAACTTCTGATTTATCTACAAGACTGTAAGCCCCATTAAAGCAGGTATTATATACATTTTATTTCTCTGTGAATAGTGCTTGGCCCATAACAGGTGTTAAACATTTGATCAAAATAAAGGAGCCCTTTTTCTAACCTCAAATAGTCTGTATCCCTTTCAAAAAATCACGTCTCTCTGGAAAATTAGCCTTTCATGTAAAACCTAGTGCTAATTCCACAAATCTCTCCAACTCCCGACACTCCAGCAGTCGCTTGACACACGAGCAGTTGAACTCCACCGTGCTTCTGTGTCATTTTGAGCTGCATCGTCCCGTGAGATTCCCTGCTCCTCAACCCAGGGCACATGTATGCCGCTCCCCCTGTTTCCCTGCGGTCTTCTGCACACCAGGAGTGGGGTTCAGTAAACACTGAGGCCTGCCTGTCACGTTGCCTGCTGCAGAGTGGCATTCAGCTGAATGCCATGTCCCATGCCCAAGGAGCTGGGACATGGAAGCCGTGTCCTAGCACAGCTCCACCTGCACCATCAACTCATGGCCTGAACTCCGGGACTTCTGGAGGTGATGGTCCTAGCCAGGCCGAGTAGGGCGATTGCCCCCCTTGTTCAGGGCAGCACGCGCAGCATGGCTTTGAGCGTGGCCCTCACTGGTCATCGAGATGCCTCCTTCAGGCACTTTGCTCTTGCGTCCCAGGAGCCAGATGAGCGTGAGGTGCAGTGTCCCACCAGGCCCAGTGCCCCTCAGCAGCTGGCGGCCACGTTCTCAGTCTCCCTGTGGAGACCAGAACCGACACCCCTCCCCCATTCCCATGACGCCCCCAGTCAGAGGCCTTATTATCTGGAAGTAGTGAAGGCGGATCCTCACCAGAAACGATGGGGACCCCTGTCCCAGAGCATCAGATGGGAAAGCAGGATGCAATTCCCTTATTAAAGTCCTGAGTGCCCTTGAAAGGGAGGCAGCCTAACCCTTTGCCTCTAATCTTCTCCATCTCGGCAAAAGAGGAGCAGCAGCAGATTAGCTGGTCTTATCAGGAAGCATTAATCTCACTGGAGATAAAGCACAACTCTGGAGTTGGAGGGGGTTAGAGGAACAGACAAGGAAACATGATTCAGAAAAAGAAGGGGAGCAGTACGTGGGAGTTAAAAACAAAATATGGCTTGTGTAGCATGGGATGCTGAAACACAGCTGCGCTGGGTGGAGAAAGCAGGACAGGTGAGCTGGGAGGTGCGGGACTGCAGGGTGTCAGCGACCTTCCCCATGACAGCAGCGGCAGATACTGTTTGTGGGGTGAGGTCTGCACATGCTTCATGATCCAGGTTAAAGGAGGCTGCCAGTTGAGTCAGGAAATGCAGAATCTAGTGTAAGATGCAAGATCCCAAACATCCCCTTCCCTCTGATTTGTGGAGTGCTGCGATCTTGTCTCATCCTCCCTATTATGACCCTGGGAGCTAGATGCTCTGATTATATCTGTTGAGAAAACTAAGGCTCAGGGAGTCAGAGGACTTGCCTGAGATCATGCATCTAGTTGGTGGCTGAGCTGAATCTTTGTGAGAGGGTAGGGCCAGGAGGGTGAGATACCAGGTCCATCCATTGCTGAGCTCATTCCCTGGGAGCAGGGGGACACCTCCTCACCTCTCAGGGACCCAAGCTGGCCAGGACTGCAGGTTTTAGTCCTGTGCTGTCTCCTCCAGGATCTTCCCTTGGGCTCACATGTCAGCCCAAATGGGCAGCCCTGGACCCCAGACCCCTCAGTTATTGTACTTGTGAGCCCTTTCATCCCTCAAACTCTCCACACAATTGCTGTTTGGACAGATGATTAAGAGGAAAAAAGAGGACCCCCTTCTGGTAGTGGGAAGGACCCCTGGCTCTACCCTCACTCATCGGACTTTCCGCTGGCTCCTAGGAATTCTTATACTATTATTGCAAGGTTCACTCAGGCCTAGCTGTGTGGACTGTGTGCGCTGTGTTAGCTGTGTGGACCCCACTCCCTCAGCAGCTCTGACACAAGCCAGTTGGAACTGTCCACTGTGCCAGTTGAGGGTATACCAGCTCTCTTTCCAGCACAGGGATTTGAGTCAGAAGACCTTGGATTTGATTCTGAGCCATATGACCTTTGGCAAATTCCGTAACAATCAATCTAGTGTCTAGTTCGCATTCATGTAAATAGACAGCAAAAAGTCCTGTGCTGTCTACTTGGCTGGGGGTCAGGAATCAAGTGAGATGAAAACCGTGAAAGTGCTCTCCAGACTGGTGTATTGTGCACGTGTTTTTTTGTTTTGTTTTTTTATAGCGCATGACTCTTGTTGGGCTTCCCACGTGGCTCAGCAGTAAAAAATCTACCTGCCAATGCAGGAGATGTGGGGTCAATCCCTGGGTTGGAAAGATCCTCTGGAGAAGGAAAGGGCAACCCACTCCAGTATTCTTGCCTGGAGAATTCCATAGGTGGAGGAGCCTGGTGGGCTCCAGTCCATGGGTTCACAAAGAGTCAGACATGACAGAGCAACTAAACAGCAACATGGCTGTTGTTACTAGAAGGTGACTCTGGATCAGCCTCAAGGACAGGGAGGTTGTGGCTTCCCGCACAGAGAGAAGCATTCACACTCTGGGGAAGGGTCCCTCGTGCATCAGCCACACTCCCCCAAGTGCCACTCAGAGTCAGAGGGGAGGAGAAAGGCTCACTTTATACTTCAGATCCAGGGCTGTTTTTCATTCATACTCAGAGGAAGGGGGTAGCTGCTACCTTTTGTCCCACCCAGAGGTTGCCCTCCCAGATCTGCTCTGAGCTGTGGACTCTGGGCAGCAGCCAGGACCCTGCCTCTCCCAGTCCTTGGCGCCATGCCTGCATCTCAGCCAGGTCCTCATGGGGACTGCCAGCCCTGCCCCCAGACCCCCTGATGTCAGTGTCAGTTAGGCCCCAGATGAGAAGTCAGGGACTTGGGGCTGGAGTGATACTGTGCTGTCCCTTTTCAGGAAGGTCTGGAGTTTCCAGCCTGAGTGGGCAATGAGACCCACACCTGAAATAATTTGTGTCCAAAACTATTTCTAATACATTCTTCCTGATACATCTTATAGTAGATCTTTAACTTATACTTTCATGAATTTGTCCCTTTAGAAGGCAACCTCACGTAATCCTGAAATCATGAGACCTATGTAGGACAGCCATTTTTCCTATTTTAGATAAGCAAGCTGATTAAATAACTAATGTACTCAAGGTCACTCACTGTGGCAGGCACTGGTAGAATCAGGGCTGCCTCATGCCCTCCTGTGCCAAGTGCATGGTCTGTGCCAACCCTGTACAAGAGGTGGGGATGAGAGAGGTCATCCCCGGGGTTGTGTACATGGAGCCCCAGGGGCAGTCGGTGCACAGGCATTTTGGAGGGCATCATTTATGGTCTCTGAAGATAAGAGTGGGCAGATAGGAACATCCAAATGTGTTCCAAAAAGGCAAACAGAAATTTTCAGGCTGTCCAATTAAGCAAAATAAATAAGGCCGTGTGTCACCTGACGGCGCCTCGGTGGGGTTACTGTGACAAGCCTGTCTCAAAAAGCCTCTGGCTGACTGACTCTCTGGAGACCTGACCTTTCCAAGCTGGCGTGTGGGCTATGTCAGGCCAGGGTGCCTAGAGGCTGTCAGAAGTCTGGCTAATGGGAAGCAATAAATCGGCATCCTCAGTCAGCAAGCTCAGCAGCATCCTGAAGGGACAGGCAGGCCAGGGAGGTCACGGTTTGTGGGCACGAGTGGTGACAGGGACAGCCTTTGGCAAGGCTGGAAACTGCCAGAAACAGGCAAAGGAAATGTTCCTTTGCCCTGGGCATGGGTAAGGGGAGTGAGTCAGGATCTGGCATGTGTCGGGAGGGAAGGATGAAGAATGAGAAGTGGCTTTCTCCCTCCTCCTCCTCCCAAGAACCACCAGCTGAGCCTCCATTCCAAAATGGCAAATGACAGTCTTCACACCAAAGCCTGGGCAACTGGCTTCAAGACCAGGCTTTAACTGACTCGAATATCTGAGGCTCTTTCAAATTTCCATAAATAAACTTCACTGTTTTTTGTTTGTTTGTTTGTTTTTGTTTTTTGAGGAAGGATAAGAGATTTGTGCTAAAGAACTAAACCCAAATTCCTGTTGAAGATGTCTTCCTGACCCTTGGAGCCAGGGAGCTTGTCTTCCTGGGACACATGTACACTTTAAGAAATGGGCAGGCATTAGGCTATTGTCTGTCTCCCACGAGGCTGTAAACAACGTATTCAACTTAATGATGATCACAGCCACCGTTTATTGAAGACTTCGCCGGTGCTAGATACTTCGTATGCTCTGAGAGCCAGGTACCATACTATCCCCACATTAGAGATGACAAAACCAAGGCCCAGAGAGAGTGGGTAACTTCCCTAGCATTAACCAGCTCACAAGCAACAGAGCTAGGATCGGAACCCAGAATTCCAGTGACTCCTTACGATGTTTCACTGCTGCATTAAGGCCAAATGGTAGAGTGAATGGATGAACACATGGGTGAGCAGAGAGCGTTCAATATAATGCCTTGAGTGCTTGCCTTTGTCCTTGCTGTGGAGACTCAGGGAACAAAGCGTTTAAATCACTTTGGAAGCAGCCAGTCTTGTCGCCTCCCAGCTGGTTTGCTCAGCTGGTCCAGGCATGTTAATGAGATCAGGGTCTTGGGGTCAGACCCAGGGGACCCTCCCAGCACCCAGGTCAGCACTCTCTGCCCTTCCAGCTGCCTCACACAAGACTGCTTCCAGGTACCAGTCATAGCAGACTCTAGGTTACAGGGCAGAGGCACAGCCGGGAAAATGCGAGTCAACAGAGTCACCCTTGACTTGGGGGTGTTAGGGCCATGTGAGAAATCGTGTAGCCCAGCCGCTCACGTTACAGACGGGGACAGTGAGCCCCAGAGAGGTGCACTGACACAGCGAGTGAGTGCTGGAGCCGGGAAGAGACCGGGTCTCTCTGACTCCACAGCCAACGTTCTTCACCACCAGGCTGCACTGGGCCTGACGGGGAGCAGGTAGCTCACTCCATGAGTCAAGGCTGGTGCACCCCGGTCTGTAATGCAGTCATCAGGGGTCAGCGCCACCTATTTCTCGTTTGTTGAGGGTCCGAGTCTGTGGGCCGCCCAAGGGAGGCCAAAGCACAGCCCTTCTGCACAGAGAGGAAGTCAGATGGGCCCTGGGGAACAGCTACCCAGGTGCCAGGAGCACAGAGACCAGCCTCTTCCCAGTGTCCATAGGCAGTGATTAGCAAACCAGAAAGGAGAGGGGCTCCCCGGAGACGCCCGGCACAGATGGCAGGAAACGGGAGGGCTTGGCAGCCAGGGGAGGAGGCATGCATGGAAAAATTGAAAATTGAGATTCGGCCTGGATGCCCAACAACCCAGAATCCATTTCCTCTGCCCCTCAATGCTCCCCATCCCCAGCCCAGGTGCCGAGGCCATCCCCGGGCCCCTGGTCCCCTGCCCACAGGCAGCAGGGTAGCTCCAGGGCCCCTGGCAGCTCCAGAAGAAATGAGATCCAAGTGATGTCAGAGATGGCAGATTGTGAGGGGGCCAGGGCCCTCCCCTGACAGCAGGGCTCAGCTGGGTGGCCCCTGTGGAGCGGGAGCAGATGGGGAGTCTGAAAGGGAGATCCTGGAAGCCTGGAGACTGTTTCTATTGTGGCTTTTAGTTGGGTTTTCTCCTTTTTTTTTTTTTTTTTTTTTTGTGAACTCAATACAGTTTAGCATCGGGTTCTGATCCAGTTTTGCTGTGTCTGCTTACTCTAAAGGAGGTGAGGGCGGGGAGGAGCAGGAGCGAGCAAGCTGGGCTACAGCACAGTTTGCTTTGTCCTTGTTGGGATCTGAGGGATGGATTAGAGGAAGAGGGAGCTGAGTTTGTGCCTCCAAGCAGCCTGTCACCTCTGCCTATCTGGCTGAATCCAAGATCTTTGCACCACTCCAGGCTGCCTCTCCTGAGGAAGATGCTAGAAATTCAGCATGATGTCAGGGAGTCTGCTTTCTCTACACATGGTCCCATTCCAGCGTTAGCCCTCCCTTTCAAAACCTGTACTAGTGACCTACCTCTGGCATTCTCTAGAGGCCTCCGTGGAGGAGGAGGCACCTTTAGGTCTCCTGTCTAATCAGCCTATATTTGGGAAGGCTTTGCCTGCCTTTATCCCTGTCCAACACTTGTGCTGTCTCCGTGTCCATCTCAGTATCTCCCTGCTTGCCCTCTGACCCTGTTTCTGGTCAGGCGCTCTTTCAAGCTGTTGGGCTTTAGCCAGATGCCTGCTCCCAGGCGCCCTGTCTCCTGGCCCTCCTTGTCAGGCTTACTCTGTCCCTCTGATGGGGAGACACAAGTGCAGAGGGAGCTGCTGCCAGAGAAGTCCACACACGCCTCTGTCCTTGGACCCTCCAAGCCTGTCCTGAACTTCCACCTTCGTCTCTTGAGTGAGCATGATCTCTGTAAAGAAAACTGCTTGTGCCTTAAATGGGCAACTAAACTAGTGTTCTGGAGGTCTGATGAGGCAGCCGGAAGAGCTAGAACCAGAGCACCAGAGACAGCCTCAGAGCAGGTGGGGGCAGGGATGAGGAGATCAGTGTGACAAGCCTTCAGGCCTAGGCAGCACACAGTCTGGAGCAGGGAGAGGGAGCATAAAAGGAGGTTCAGAACCTGCTTTACAGCCCTTGGCTTCCCAGCAGCCATCAGAAAGGCCTGGGTGTCCAGAGCAGACCCTCAGACAGAGAGGACAAGTGGCAGGGATAGATGGAGTCCCGGGGAACCATGGGCAGCCTCATTCCTGCCCAGCATGCCGAGATAAGCTCTGGACGCTTTGTCTTCCCAGGTGTGAACGTGGGGGGGACTGGCCCATCCTTGTTTGGACCCCACCCCACCGCACAGCCGATGCCACAGAACAACCTCCCGCAGAGGCTTCCCTGCAGAAAAGCCCCCGCAGGAAACTTTCTCCACATGGGTAGTCGAGCTGAGAGGCTTCTGAGATGGAAGGGAGGACCGGAGCCGGGAACTCCAAAGTGGTCTCTCTGCAGCCAAGGCAAACATCCTCCTGCCCGAGCCAGTGCCGGCTCCTCTCAGATGTCTCTGGAAGAGTTCATCTTTTCAGGACCTAAATCCCACCGGGAACCTAGACCATCTGGCTACTAGTGGGGTTGCTAAATCACTGTTGAAAAGACTTTCAGAAATGGACCTGATGCATAATTAGATGGAGAGTTGGACCCAGAGCAAGGCTGACAGAGAGGGGTCTTGCAGATGTAGTGCCAAGGGCCCCTCTCTCCTGCAGAAACCCCAGGCCTCACCGCCGAATGGAAGGAGAGAATTTGTCCGCATGAGAAGAAGTTTTCATGGAAACTGTCAACCTTAGGATCTGTGCCCAGTTACCTTTCCACCAAGTGGCCAATGGTCTTTCACCAAATAGTGGCGTGGATCCCACATTAAGGCTGAGACATAGGTACAGCCCTCATGGAGGATTGTTTGTATCTACTTGGAATTGAAGATGGTTTCCTCTCCACTCACAGAGGCCATAGTTTCTGCAGTCTGTATCAATGCCTTCAGACTTTGGATTGAGGAGTCACAGGCCAGGTACCCCTACCATCGGACAAACCGCTATTGAGCCGAGAAGAGTGGGGGTGCTTCTGGATGAGAACACAGGCATGTTTGTGTGGTTATTCTGAGAAAGAAATCCCCTACTTGGATGCCAAGAGGTTTTTTTCAAGATTTACCCTCAGCATCTGGTGCCTCCTGAAACGTCTGGTTGTCAGAATTGGTATCTAGAGTTACATGCCAGTGTCTGCGTCCACGAGAAGGAAAAGCACCTTGGAGTGTTGTCATGCCATCTTGAAAGAACAAAGACATTGAAAAAGTATTCTCCTAGAAATATCTCTGGTTAAATGGAAGCAGAGTAGCCAGAGAGAAAGAAGTGGGTGGGATGGTCAGGCTGTTTTCACTGGGACAGGTCAAGGGCTAAGTATATATCAACAGTTCAAGAGCACAGACCAGTTTACAAGGTAGCAACGAACTCCTGAACTGTTTCAAGTCTACATGCAGTTGTTTCCAGTCTCAAGTGTTCATTTTCTTCAGATGCATCCCTGTTTGTCAACAGTGGGATATTTACATGACCCAGGATAGAACTGAGGTGGGTCTCCCTGACAGAAATCACTTTTCATAGGAGCTCAAAATTCCAGTACCAGGCCACTCCATTTAACTTCTAAACATTCCCAACGGGCTTCTATGTATGCTTAAAATGAATGTATTTTTACTATTTCTTATGTCCATAAGCTCAAGCTTGTTAGCTGTGTTACGGAAATGTTCTATATTCTTGCCAAGTTTTATCTGCTCAGTCTATCAATGATTGAGAAAGTCTGTTGAAATTTCTCTCTCGCTTGTGTATTCATGACTCTTCCTGCAGGGCTGTCCACTGTCGTTTTATACATTTTGAGCCTGAGCTTGTTTACCTGTTTGATTTTCAGTTTCCTCTTCATTGCTGACTCCAGGGGATTTGTTTTGCAACCTGAACTGTGGATTCAGTAATAAATTTGTAACGGAGGGTTTTTCAAGATATTTAGTTTACCACAATTATGATTTGCGTACTAGATTCTTCTGTTCCTCAACTATAGACAGAGCTTTTAGTGGCTACTTTTTCCAGTTTGAAGGGATGCCTTTCAAAGCAAGCTGCCTATCTAGGAAAGGTGCTAAGGTGCTTTGATAAAAAGAGCTGAAGTTTCTTAGCACTGACATTGAGGGTGAAGAGAGGAGCTAAGGCACTGTAAGGATCTTGGGCCCACAGCTCAGGACAAGAGTGTCCAACAAGACCCCTGCTCTGTACTGGGCATGAATGACAGGTGCAAACCACTGCCTCAGTGGACCCAGCGCCTCTGCAATGTGGTAAGCGACTGCTGAATGATAACTGCATTTGCCAACCATTTGTACACAATTCAGGGCCCCGAGATAGCCTTGGCAGGACAGAATGTTCTGCTGGAGAAGAAGCTGCTTTCCTAAGAAACCTCAAGTCCCCACTCAAACACAGGCATCCTCAGTGACTCTCTGTAGTGGCAGAGACATGAGTTGGCTC
>NW_011494877.1:2235599-2259775 GCF_000754665.1 Bison bison bison | reverse complement strand
CACCCCGAGGCTCACTTTGCACTGGCATTTGGCTTCTGGCAAATGGTGAGCTTGTTTTACCTCCTTCTGTTCCAGATGGCTCTGAGAAGGACCAACAGGAGGAAGGAGGGTGGGAAGGCAGCTGGGAGGCAAAGCTGTCTGCTATTTGGAAGGCATATCCAGGGACCCCTGAGAAGGCATACATGCCTGGCATACATGGCCCTGGCACTCAGCAGGCTGACTCTCTCCAGAGGTAGGGGCTGGGGGTGGAGATTCCCTGTATTGAGCTATTTAGGGCTGTGTAGATCTCAAGGTGGTTGGGGCCACATAAAGCTCAACTTAGATAAAGAAAGACAAAGCTAGCATGTCAGCATTTACAAAAATGCTTTCAAGTATGTTACCTCTGTTGAACTTCATGCTCACTCTTAGAGATGATATTGTCCATATAACAAGGGGAAAACCAAGGCTAAGCAAGTTGTAAGTGATTTGTCAGGTTAAGTGAGGAAGTGGTAACACTTGCTATCTGATTCCAAGTTGATTGTTCCCTTTAGGTAGCTGATATTGGAAGGAAAAACAGTGATAGACCTTTGGAAGCTGAAAAGATGTTGAAATTCCATGCTCTGACTCCTTTAAATTTTTTGCAGGTTAAAAGAAGAGGGGAAAAAAAAAAAAAAACATAAAAAGAGGTAAAAGGAATTGTCCAAGGTCATACAAAAAGTAAAATGGCAGACCACTTAGCAATCCTCAAAGGATTGCATTTATTTTAAAACTTTGTGTTTCTGATAGCATATCAAATCAGTGAATTTCATTTTTTATGAAAGCTTATCATTTCTTTGGGAAATACACTCCATAATGTAATGATAGTCTACAGGAATGGCCTAGCCTAATAGACAACTATATTGGTAAGAAAGGTCCTGACCACAATTGTCAGCTGGGCCTCCTGACTCCTAACTGGTTGAATGAATTGTCTCCTCCTTCACATCCATTTAGTACCCATCAGAAGTCTGAGCTGTGTAACCCACTTGGCTGTCAGTGTAGGTCCATTCCTAACCCAGATATCTATTACTGATTCATCACCTGATAAGCACAGGACGAACAGGAGATGTTAGGTGTTTTACACAAATTGTTGTTGTTCAGTAGCTCAGTCATGTCTGACTCTTTGCGACCCCACGGACTGCAGCACGCCAGGCTGCCCTGTCCTTCACCATCTTGTGAAGCTTGCTCAAACTCCTGTCCATTGAGTTGGTGATGCCATCCAAGCATCTCATCCTCTGTTTTCCCCTTCTCCTCCTCACTTCAGTCCTTCCCAGCATCAGGGTCTTTTCCAATTAGTCATTTCTTTGCATCACTTGGCCAAAGTATTGGAGCTTCAGCTTCAGCATCAGTCCTTCCAAAGAATATTCATGATTTGATTTTCTTTGGAATCTGGTTTGATCTCCTTGCAGTCCAAGGGGCTTTCAAGAGTTTTCTCCAACACCACAGTTCAAAAGCATCAGTTCTTCAGTGCTCAGTCTTTTTATGATCCAACTCTCACATCCATACATGACTACTGGAAAAACCATAGTTTTGACTATATGAACCCTTGCCGGCAGGGTAATGTCTCTGCTTTTTAATATGCTGCCTAGGTTTGTCATAGCTTTTCTTCCAAGGAGCAAGCGTCTTTTGATTTCATGGCTGCAGTCACCATCTGCGGTGATTTTGGAGTGCAATAAAATAAAGTCTGTCACTGTTTCCATTGTATCCCCACCTATATACCATGACATGATGGGACCAGATGCCATGATCTGTTTTTTGAATGTTGAGTTTTAAGCCAGCTTTTTCACTCTCCTCTTTGATCTTTATCAAGAGGCTCTATAGTTCTTCTTCACTTTCTGCCATAAGGGTCCTGTCATCTGCATATCTGAGGTTATTGATATTTCTCCCGTCAATCTTGATTCCAGCTTGTGCTTCATCCAGTGCAGCATTTCATGTGATGTACTCTGCATAGAAATTAAATAAGCAGGGTGACAATATACGATCTTGAATCTCCTTTCCCAATTTTGAACAAGTCCGTTGTTCCATGTTCAATTCTAACTGTTGCTTCTTGATCTGTGAAACCTATATAGGTTTCTCAGGAGGCAGGTACACAAATTACATCTCATTTAAAGTTCATTTATATTCATCTTATCTCTGTTTCACACATAAAGAAACTGAGGTTTTTGAAAGATCATGTAACTTGCCCAAACTCAACAGTGCTAAAACCAGAATTTAACACCAGGTTCAAAGGACTCCAAACATACGCTCTGACCACCAATATTAGTATATTATTGCTTCATCTGAAAGAATAATTCAAACTCCAGGCGGTGGTTGAAAATGCTGGGAACAGCAAATAATTTGAACATCTGATAACAAAACTATTGCAAACATTCTTACCAAACTGCATGCATATGAAAGGTATTTCAAGATTTATCTGTTAAGCCAAAAAATCAGACTCAACAGAATAGTATCAAAGATTTCAGTTCTTTTTGTGTTAACAGCTGTCTAGACCCCTTACATCTTACCTTGCATTCATCTGGGGTTTCTGTGTAGGTGGACCACAGCATTGGAGACTCATTGTTGTAGTTATTATTGTTAAAGATAAAGCCATAGGTGAACAGGTAGAGTGTGCCCCTAGGGAGAAGAGCATGGGGTTCATAGCCACTGGTCACTGAAAATGCATTGTGCTTTACTCCTCTCTGACGGGAAGCACTGTAGCATTAAAAAGCACTGACCTTGCAGCCTCTGTACACAGGTTCAAATCCTGCCTCCACCACTTGTGTGTGTGTGTTAGTTGCTCAGTCATGTCTGACTCTTTGCGACCCCATGGACATCTTCTCTGTCCGTGGAATTCTTCAGACAAGAATATTGGAGTGGGTTGCCATTCCCTTCTCCAGGTGGTCTTCCCGACCCAGGATCACACCTGGGTCTCCCGAATTGCCCACAGGTTCTTTACCATCGGAGCTTCTCGGGAGCCCCTCCCTGCCTCCACCACTTACTAGCCGAGTAACTTCAGGCAGCATAACTAACCTCTCTACAACTCTGCTTCTCCATCCATAATGAGAGGTAATAATATTTCCTACATCATAAAGTTATTAGGAAGATGTAATGAATTCACATTTATAAAGTGCTTAGTATGGTGCCTGATGAGTCGCAGGCATTATGTTTTTGTTACATTTTAAAAAATAGAATGGAAACCACAATTACAGAAAACTAACCAAACTGATCACATGGACCACAGGCTTGTCTAAGTCAATGAAACTACGAGCCATGCCATGTAGGGCCACCAAAGACGGACGGGTCATGGTGGAGAGTTCTGACAAAACATGGTCCACTGGAGAAGGATATGGCAAACCACTTCAGTATTCTTGCCTTGAGAACCCAATGAGCAGTATGAAAAGGCAAAAAGATACGGCACTGAAAGATGAACTCCCTAGGTCAGTAGGTGCTCAATATGCTACTGAAGAAGAATGGAGAAATAGCTCCAGAAAGAATGAAGAGGCTGAGCCAAAGTGAAACCAGTTGTGGATGTGACTGGTGATGAAAGTAATAGCTGAGAAAAGAAGAGAAGCAAAAGGCAAAGAAGAAAAGGAAAGATATATCCATTTGAATGTAGAGTTCCAAAGAATAGCAAGGAGAGATAAGAAAGGCTTCCTAAGTGATCAGTGCAAAGAAATAGAGGAAAAGAGTAGAATGGCAAAGACTAGAGATCTCTTCAAGAAAATCAGAGATACCAAGGGAACATTTCATGCAGAAATGGGCACAATAAAGGACAGAAACTGTATGGACCTAATAGAGGCAGAAGATACTAAGAAGAGATGGCAGGAATACACAGAAGAACGACAGAAAATCTAAGATCACTTACCTAGAGCCAGACATCCTGGAGTGCACAGTCAAGTGGATCTTAGGAAGCACTATTACGAACAAAGCTAGTGGAGGTGATGGAATTCCATCTTTGTATCCTCAGAGATGATGCTGTGAAAGTTCTGCACTCAGTCTGCCAGCAAATCTGGAAAACTGTGCAGTGGCCACAGGCCACAGGAAAAGGTCAGTTTTCGTTCCAATCCCAAAGAAAGGCAATGCCAAAGAATGTTCAAACTACAGCACAACTGCACTCATCTCACATGCTAGCAAAGTTATGCTCATAATTCTCCAAGCTAGGCTTCAACAGTATGTGAACCAAGAATTCTAGATGTTCAAGCTGGTTTTAGAAAAGGCAGAGGAACCAGAGATCAAATTGCCAGAAAAAGCAAGAGAATTCCAGAAAAACATTACTTCTGCCAAAGCTTTTGGCTGTGTGGATCACAGCAAACTGTGGAAAATATTTCAAGAGATGGGAATACCAGACCACCTTACCTGCCTCCTGAGAAATCTGTATGCAGGTCAAAAAGCAACAGTTAGAACCGGACGTGGAACAACAGACTGGTTCCAAATCAGGAAAGGAGTATGTCAAGGGTGTATATCATCACCCTGCTTATTTAACCTATATGCAGAGTTTATCATTTAAAATGCTGGACTGGATGAAGCACAAGTTGAAATCAAGATTGACGGGAGAAATATCAATAACCTCAGATATGCAGACGATACCACCCTTATGGCAGAAAGCGAAGAGGAACTAAAGAGCCTCCTGAGGAAGGTGAAAGGGGAGTGAAAAACCTGGCTTAAAACTCAACATTCAAAAACCTAAGATCATGGCATCCAGTCCCATCACTTCATGGCAAATAGATGGGGAAACAATGGAAACAGTGACAGACTTTATTTTCTTGGGCTCCAGAATCACTGCAGATGGTGACTGCAGTCATGAAATTAAAAGACACTTGCTCCTTGGAAGAAAAGTTATGACAAACCTAGGCAGTGTATTAAAAAGCAGAGACATTACTTTGCCAACAAAGGACCATCTAGTCAAAGCTATGATTTTTCCAGTGGTCATGGATGGTTGTGAGAGTTGGACCATAAAGAAGGCTGAGCACCAAAGAATTGATGCTTTTGAGCTGCGGTCCTGGAGAATACTCTCAAGAGTCCCTTGGTGAGCAAGGAGATCAATCCAGTCAATCCTAAAGGAAATTGGTCCTGAATATTCATTGAAAGAACTGATGCTGAAGCTGAAGCTCCAATACTTTGGCCAGGCGATGCAAAGAACTGACTCATTGGAAAAGACCCTGATGCTGGGAAAGATTGAAGGCTGGAGGAGAAGGGGATGACAGAGAATGAGATGGTTGGTGGTATCACTGACTTGATGGACATGAATTTGAGCAAGCTCAGGGAGCTGATGATGGACAGGGAAGCTTAATGTTCTTCAGTCCCTGAGGTCCCAAAGAGTCGGACATGACTGAGCGACTGAACTGAACTGAATGAACAGTGCCTGATGAGTAACAGGCATTATATGTTTCTGTTACATTTTTTTTAATGGGTGAAGAAATTATTAAATGGACAAATATTTATTGAATACCTGGTATGTGGCAGGAACTGTGCTGGGAAATATTTCATACTGTGAAGAAAAGCTTGCCGTGGTTGTGTAAGAACCCTTTGTCCTGCTGGATCAGCCTGGTGGTACTGTGCACCACCTTGGTACTTGGCACCATGCTGGGTCCAGGAGGCCCACCCAGAGGAGGGAGAACCCTGTAGATGTGTAAAGACCAGCTGACATCCACCATTAGTTCACCTTTTCATCCAGCTTTTCTAGGCAGAATTTCTAGGTATCCAGTTTCCTAGAGTATCCTTGTGGGGTCTAACTTGCTCATCCCATGACTCTGTTCTCAGGGAAGATCTAGCCTGAGCAGGCAGCAGCCATGAGAGACTTCCCCAGGCCTCCTGTTTACTGATTTCCATCTGGGTGTTATTTTTCCCAGTGTTGTATCTGCTTCCTATCTCTGGAACCATAGCATTCCAGTAAGAGATACCAGCTGTTACCTTCAACAGCCCCTAGGACTTTGCTGACTGTCCTCACTTCACACATAGCCGGTCTTTCCTGTCCTGGGTTTGAACAAATTTCCTTTCCTTGTGTCAATTGCTGGCTTGCAAAGTTGCACTTTGTTCTTCCCGGACATCTCTGTGCTCATCTCCTCCTAGATATGGTCTCCCGTAAACACCAGGCAGGTGAGATCCAGAGCCAGAGCTCAAAGCCCTGGAATTAGGTTATGAACTCAGAATTTCTAGGAACCCTGATGGCAGGGGGTGAAACCAGCAAAGAGGGACCGTAAGTCATTATCACAAAGTCATAAACTGAGCTTGAGCACGGACTACTGGGGAAGGCTAAGGAACTAATGCTTCACCAGAAGGAAGCCCAGGAAAATTCCAGGTCCTGTGAGCCCAAATGAAATGAATACCAGTGCTCAGGAGGCTCTTTGCCTCTGCTGAGAGGTTGGAGGAAATGTCCCCCAAGACGTGTTCCCTGCTCTCGGTCCACTTTGACATCCTGTTGGCTTTATAATGTGCCACCCCTGGCCCAATAATCAAAAAGGTTAATTCAGAGATAGAAAAGGTGACTCAGACAGGACCTTCAATAAACCCAATGTTTTGTGGTCCCAGATGCCATAAAACCCTGAATGGAGAAGTTAGAAATTGGCCCTTGAGGTCAAAAGCCTTTTCAACAAAATGGTGGTGGCAGTAACTCTGAGATATTAGTCTGTTGGACTAAAGGCCTAAAGCACACCTCTGAATTGTCCTCAGGGAAGATTCTGGCCCTTGCAAGCCATGTTACTACTAACCATCCTTCATCCTGGTAATAAAAGCTTACAAAGTGCTTTTGCTTATAACATTTCTTTTGCTTCTCACAGTAGCTATGAAAGTAAAAGTAGAGAAAGTGTCATTTCTCTTCCAAATGAAGAAATGAAGACTCAGAAGTTATGCGACTTGTCCAAGGCCAGAAGGTGCAGATAGACTAAAGTATCTTTACCATCCTACTAGCCTTTCGGGTCCTGAATTTGAGAAACAGTTTAATGTGCCACCAACCAAGAAAAAGAGTCAGTCCCCTTTCATTTGGAAAACTTGCCTAGATGGGCCCCTTTGGGTGCCACAACTGTGTCAGACTGGAGATTGTTTTTGATCATATACAGACCCAAGACTGGACATTCTGCTGACTTTTTCTAAGATAATGCTTTGTGGCGTCTCTCAAACTTGTGAAGCAACTGGAACGGAATTGGGGGAAACATCTGACTCTTCCTCCCCCTCCTCCACACCGCCCAGAACAGGTGGGTGTCCTGTACCATGCAGGCCCTTCCACACATTCCCTCTGCCCATTAGGAAGCCCTCTTTTCCTTTTAAAGCACAGGCAAAGTGCTGATGCTATGATGGCACCTGGTGCCAACCAGCAGGATGCCCTGGAGGCAGGATGCCAGATGTGCTCCAGGATGATATTTTTTGCCAAACAGGTTGGGCAGGGGAGTGAGGCATGTGGGAAATCATGCAAAATGTAAAATCTTGGCTCTGTTCCTTGTCTAGGAGGCACCTCTAACTTGGAGAGGCAAACGTGACAGAGGCAACCTTGATGGAACAGATGAGAATCTGAAGCAAGGATGGTTGTGCCTGCAGTCCTTGGCCTCCTGAGGATGTCACACAAGGGTTCAGCTTTTTTTGTCCTCAGGCACATTCTTCACTTTAACTATAATGGACTCAACCCAACCTGAGGGCACCCTGCCTCCTGTCTTCTTTGACAAAGTTTGAGATCTAGGAAACTGGGAGCAGATGTGTGTCTTTCAGATGATGGTCATGTCTGGCAGGTACTGAGTCCCTACAATACCCACCCCATCTTTGGCTTTTTCAAAGAAACCCCAAAGTTCTCCCTTTCCCAGGCAGGAGGTTGGAAGAGAGTTGCTTTTCTTATGGAAAGATGAATGAATTCCTAAGGAAGCCTCCAGGTGAGGTACCTCCGTAGAGATCATAGAGGGGGCTTCCCTGGAAGGTTTGTCCTTCACCCATAGGCTCTGTACCTTTGGTGTGCTTTTTCCCTTTGCAGCAGAAGATCTTGCCCTGAGCGAAGTTAGTTTACACCTTGTTACTGAAGAAAATAGCTGGGGTTTGAGAGATAAACAGCCACCCACTCCCTGTCTGTCAAGAGCCAGTACAGCTGAAGATGAATGGGAGACCTCACTCTGCTCCCATCTCTGCCCGCCCCATTACTCTCTAATTCTTCCTGCTCCATCATGGGGACAGCCAGCTGCCTCTTCCCGGTCCTTGCCTCCCACCTTCCAGAACTGAGCTTATCCTTCAGGAAATATTTAATGTTCGTATGCCTCCCTTGCATAGAAGCAGTTTAAGGGTTCCTGTGATCTTGGATTTAAATCTGTCTCTTTCATTTTCTACAAATTTATTGCCATCTGTTGATTTCATTCCAGTGACACCCACATCACGATCATTCATAAGGAGAATCAGACTCATTCCTAGACCCCTCCCTTACTCACAGCTCTTTCTTCCCATCCAAATGCTGGAGCATGCATGAATTTGTGAAAATATAGTCTCTCTCTCTCTGTCTCACACACACACACACACACACATTTGACAGACTGCAGACTGTCAGGCAGTTTTACATGTTGATATTTATTTCCTGAAGCATTAGCAGTAGAGACCCACCGACTCCTTTATGCTTTGGGAGCCCTGGTTACTGTGCCCACTGATCTGTGTTCAGGATTTCTTTGGTGCCTTTTGTCAGCTGTTTTGGCTGCCTCATGATTACTTACTCCTTGATAAAATTTCCTTTTTTATTTCTATCAAAGGTCAGTTAGTAGGAAGTGTCTTATCTGTCCTCTAGTCCCTAAGTGCATCTGTCCTTCCCTCATCCCTCCACTGCACCCCTGTGAAGTTCGTAAGGTATGAGTAAGGACTAAATGAGATGATCCATGCGGGCTATTAAGCCCAGGGCCTGGACCGTTGTTGAGGGCTCCATATGTGTTATTATTGTTGGTAATTTAGTATATGCCAGTCTTGTTGTTTAACACGACTTATTTAACTAATCTTTCTGGGATCTGTCTGTCCTTTTCTCTCTGTCCCCACTTCTTTACTGCCAGCCTCAGCATCTCATCTGCCTTACTGCCATGGCCTCCTAACTGGCCACACTGGTCTCCACACTCTTCACCTCTACCACCCATCCTCTGCATCACGGTCAGAACGAGCATCTCACAGTATAAATCTGATCAGGTCACTCCCTCCTAAGGTTCTGCATGCCCTTCAAGATAAAATTTAAACTCCTTAGCAACTAATGCCAGACCTTCCCCACTTAGAAAATCCGAGGCATCTCTTAACCATCTCATCTGTGGTCCCTCCGCCAGGTCCCATGGACACAGTCAGTCGTGTCCAACTCTTTGCAGCCCCATGGACTATAGCCTGCCAAGCTCCTCTGTCCATGGAATTTTTCAGGCAAGGATACTGGAGTGGTTTGCCATTTTCTTCTCCAGGGGATCTTCTTGACCCAGGGATCAAATCCACATCTCTTGTGTCTCCTACATTGGCAAGTGAATTCTTTACCACTAGCACCACCAGGGAAGCCCCCCTCAGCCAGAGCCATACCACATTACATGCAGTTCCCAGCCAGGATGTGTCATCTCCCCAGAGAGTCCCCCTGGCACCTTCCCCCAGCCTGGATTCAGTGTCCCTTCCCCCAGCCCAGCCTCCTCTATGTGTTAATAACTAGCACTTACGTGTTTCCAGATACTTCATATATCTTAACACATTTAAACTGGGATCAAGATTGCTAGGAGAAATATCAACAACCTCGGATATGCAGATGACACCACACTAATGGCAGAAAGCAAAGAGGAACTAAAGAGCCTCTTGATGAGGGTGAAAAAGGAGTTAAAAAGCTGGCCTCAACATTCAAAAAAAAATTTTTTTTTCAAAATATTAAGATCATGGCTCCAGTCCCATTACTTTATGGAAAATAGATGGGTAAAAAGTGGAAACAGTGAAAGATTTTATTTTCTTAGGCTTCCAAATCACTGCAGATGGTGACTGCAGTCCTGAAATTAAAAGACGCTTGCTCCTTGGAAGGAAAATTATGACCACCCTGGACAGCACAAAAAGCAGAGACATTACTTTGCTGACAAAGGTCAGTCTAGTCAAAGTTATGGTTTTTCCAGTAGCCATGTACAGATGTGAGAGTTGGACCATAAAGAAGGCTGAGCACCAAAGAATTGATGCTTTCAAATTTTAGTGCTGGAGAATACTCTTGAGAGTCCTTTGGACTGTAAGGAGATCAAACCAGTCAATCCTAAAGAAAATCAACCCTGAATATTCATTGGAAGGACTGATGCTCAAACCGAAGCTCCAGTATTTTGACCACCTGATGCAAAAAGCTGACTCATTGGGAAAGACCCTGATGCTGGGAAAGATTGAGGGCAGGAGGAGAAGGGGATGACAGAGAATGAGATGGTTGGATAGCATCACTGACTCAATGGACATGAATTCGAGCAAACTCCAGGAGATGATGAAGGACAGGGAAGCCTGGAATACTGCATTTCATGGGGTCACAAAGAGTCAGACATGAGTTAGCAACTGAACAACAATGACAAAACATTTAATCCTCACAGCAACCCTGTGAACTAGGCACTGTTACTGTGGCCACTCACAGAGGAGGAAATTGAGACACAGAGAAATTAACTGATTTGTCCAAGATCTCACAGCTCTTTGGAACTGGGATTTGAATCCAAATGAACTTGGCTCCAGAGTCTACACTTGTAACCACTGGGCTCTGTCACGTCTAGTGCTGTCGGCCAAACCACAGTCCTCTCTGGTCCGAGCCCCTTGACCTGAGAAGCCCTGTGCTGTGCATGTTTGATCCTGGAGCCCATCCCACTGTCTCACTCAGGGTATAAGCACAGTTCCTTTTCAGGTAACCTTTCCACCAAACCATCATTCTAAGTCTGTGGCACTCAGTAGATTTAAGATTAACCCAGTTTGCCACCAGTTGCCCCTGCATCATTCCATAAAAAAAGGTCTAGAAGGCCTTCATGTGCTAAAACTTTGGAGTCAGAGACATAGAAGATGCAGCTGCACCCTTGGGAGACTTATAATTTGGTTGAGATAGAGAACATTATACGCAGGCCTAAAGTAATGATATTGATTCCTCAAATCACAAACAAAATCAGTTTCTTTGTTTTATAACAAGTCCTTGTGTAAAAATAGTCTCCCATTCATCCCCACTAGATCCCAAGTCCCTTGAAAAGCAAGCCAGTGAACTGCAGCTCCACGCCCAGTGCTCAGCAAGGGCTTCTCTGTGAACCTAAGACTTCTGCAGCTGCACTGTGTCCTAGCTTCGGTTATGCAGTCTTCCCAGGCCTGAGTAATAAAGGTCATCTGAGAGATTCCAGGTTGGAAGTGGATTTCTGGGCACAAGAGTCCCAAGCGGCAATAGACCCAAGTTGTTCAGGACACTGGAGCCTCAATAAGTACAGCCTGACCCCTCCACTCGTTACCAGTTGTTTTCCATTGCACAATACACTCTACAAGGCAGCTGCCTCCATCCATGCAGACACGCCCTAGGGCAGAGCAGGGCTGCCTGCCACTGTGTCAAGTCACCCCTGTAGCCAGTCTGACCACAGGGAAACTATTCTCAGAACAAGGAAACCCAGGACCTCTCACAGTTGGCACATCTTGCCAGGATTGCAAGAAACACCACATTTTTGCGAGAGCAGCTCACTACCTATCAGCCTGCCTCCTCGCCTTCTCTACCTCATCCAGCCCAGAACAGTTTCCCTCTAACAGAGTCAGGGGCACTTGCAGACTATCCCTGGCTTATACAGCTTTGCATCCTTCGATGTGGATTAAAAGGCAATGCACGCTGTCAGGGACTGCCTCTAGAAGCACCTTGGACAGCCAGAGGGTTGCCCACTCTTCTATAGGTCACTCTTTACCAGGTCCCGCATGCATATCCAACTGTCACCTTCTAGTAGGAACACACTTTTCTCTTCTGTAAAATGGGAATAAACATACCTACTTTGCAGAGTGTTTGTGGAGATTCTATAGCTGTTTGTTTAACAAATATTCAAGTACCTATTAGGGACACAGCTTCCGGTACATAGTAAACACTCAAATGTAATAGCTTTAAGAAATTCTGTCTTAGACAAAGTGGCTTCAAAACAACATGGAAAAACACACAGGTAGCAGTATTCCAACTCTTTTCCTTCAATTGTTTGATGCTTTTAGAATATGCAGGGAAATAGAGTGTCTTATTCGGTAACTAGAGTCAAACCCACAGAGATTTCCATGTCTCCAAACCTCTTGTGGTGGGGCACTTGCCCCATTAGTCATCTGTCTGACTATAATGTAACTGTGTGTTGACTTATCTCTTTGTTGCACTAGAGACCATGAGGGCAGAGACTGTCTCTGCACCTTACATGTTGTTGCCCCAGTGGGCACATCATACAGATTTGTTGGCCCATGGCGGGTGAGCCATTTATGCGCATTTTGCCTGCTCAATGACCCAGCCTTCAATATCAAGGGAGCATCGCAAACACATAAAGGTGTCCACTTTTTGGACACTTAGTGCCCCTCTAATTGAGCTACTTTCACTTACAGAGGCAGCCTGGGCTTTAGTGTCCGAAGGTCAGATTATAGTCACAGCTCTGCTATTGGTTGGTCATAAACTCTGAGCAAGTTGCCTGATTTTTCTAACCATCATTGTCTCTTCATCTAGAAAACAGACATTAATAGTAAGATCCCAGCCTCATGGGAGTGTTCTGAGAGTGTATAAGATGATGGGAATAGGAAGATTTTGTAAATTTCAGAGCACTGCCCCTCCTCTCTTGCTATAAACCAGTGGTCAAGACTGATACAAACCATGGAAAAAAAAAAAAATTTTTTTTAAGTCTTCTTTGTAGTTTTCTTATCAAGCGTTTTCTTAGAAATGTCCACTGTTTCCTTATATTCAGCAACTTTGCCCACTGTTTGCAATAAGGGAAACTGAGGCACATCATATGACTTCGCATTGGCAAAATAGAAAAGGATGGAGGCCTTCTGCAGGTCAGTTTCCTCATCCCACCCTAGAGCAGAGATGAGGGTGCCTCTTTCCTCTGGCTGAGATTCATTAGTTGCCCTAACGATCATTTTCTGAAGGCCCAGTGCTCTGTAATGCTGCTGTCTGACTTCCCAGATTTATAATCAGTCTCTAGCCCCTAACAATGTCTGGATTCTAATTTGCATATTCACATTCACTGTCCAATCCAGATCCCCCAGGCCGCAGTCTGGCTGGGGCTGGTTCTGTCACCTAATTGTGGTTGCTGCTCTTGCCTCCTCTCTCCAGGATGGGGGCAACTCTTAGGAGTCGTATGTTGGCAGTTGATTGTGAGGTGGACGAAAGAATGAATAAGGAATCTGCACATTTGAAGGCTTGGTGGGGAGGGGGATGCGATGGGTAGATAGCAGTTCTGCTCCTGGAATAGAAAGGCTATCTCCTAGCTAAGAAGAGTCCAGCCCTGCTGGGTGGTGTCAGAAACACCTGTGCTCTGCAGCTCTCTTTCCTGGTCATTTAAAGCAGTCCTCCAAAAAGGTTTGGAGAAATCTCCCTCCACCCTGCCCCACATCCTGTATGGCCATCATTACATCCTGCCTTTGAGGGTCCCCTGCTGATGGTGGTAGTGAGGCTGCCACCCTGGCTCTGCATCATAGTAGAGTTCAGCCTCTAACCTTCATCCCCAAAGTAGGACAGCCCAACTTGGACTTGCCTGATAAAGCAACGGCAGCAGGCTGTTCAGCTCTTTGGCCGAAAGAACGTATTTCTGGGGCAACACAAGCCTGGCTGATGGTGTCCACAGGAAGAGTAGCCCATGGGATTTGCTAGTATGGTTAAGACCAGCCCTGCACCCCCTCTGCCAGCTACACATCTGTATGTATCAGGGTTCAACCTGAAACCAGTGGCAAACCCAGACCAGGCATGTCTTGGTGGTGCTTACTGGTGCTCAAATGCTCCTTCCCTCTCCAAGAAGCCTACCCCACCTCCTTGACACTGACTGAGTGGCTCCTCTCTCTCTATTCCTATTAACTCTGCCCCTGTATCACTGTGGCCATTTTGTCTGCTTGGGTTTCTCCACTAGACTGTAAGTATCAAGTATATAGAAGTCTAAGTGTCAAGTGTATAGAAGTGTGTCAAGTGTTTTTCCCTCAGCTTTGTAGCCTCAAAGCCCAGCACAGTTCATAGCACACACTGATTTGTCAACAATGCTCGTTGAAGAAATAAAAAATCTGACTAAATAGGGAGCCATAGTCGTTAGTTTCCTTTTAGAGACACCTGTTTATGCTACTCACAGGGATAGCATCAAAAAGTTGGGAAATGCATTGGGACTTGTTTTACCTACGAAGTTTCTGCATCATAGAGCTTATCAGTTGTGTCTGATGTTGGCCTGCATGCCAAATCGCTTCAGTCGTGTCCAATTCTTTGCGTCCCTATGGACTGTAGCCTGCCAAGCTCCTCTGTCTATGGGATTCTCCAGGCAAGAATACTGGAGTGGTTTCCATGCCCTCCTCCAGCGGATCTTCCTGACCCAGGGATTGAACCTGGATCTCCTGCATCTCCTGCATTGGCAGGTGGGTTCTTTACCACTAGTGCCACCTGGGAAGCCCTTATGTTGGCCTACCTGCTACTTAATAAAGATTTGAGCCCAGGCCTCTCCTCCTAGCATAGTTGCTGTGCCTTTATGGGTCTCCAAGTTTGAGTCTAAAGTGAGAACATGGATTAGCTCGGAAAACATCAGTTATCCCCCTTGCTGTCTTGTGATTCTGGAGCATGTTCAGAGAACACCCCAAGATGGGAAAAGGTCTGGATAAACTTCAGATAATATTTAAGGGATTGTCAGTATTTAGGGATGGAGGAAAAAGACTCAGGGATATACCAGTTGTTTTGAATTTTATGAGGTGCTATAATATATAAGATAAAAAGAATCAGGCTCTCTCAAAAAGCCCTAAGGGCTAGAAAGAAGACCAATTGTTGTTCAGCAAATAATTATTAAGGATCTTCCATATGCAGGCACTATTCTAAGCAATGTTGTTTAGTCGCTAAGTCATGTCCTACTCTTTTGAGACCCCATGGACTATAGCCCACCAAGGTCCTCTATCTGTGGGATTCCCCAGGCAAGCATACTGGAGTGGGTTGCCATTTCCTTCCCCAGGTGATCTTCCTGACACAGAGATTGAACATGCATCTCCCACATTGCAGGAGGATTCTTTACTGCTGAGCCTCCAAGGAAGCCCTATTCTAGGCAATAGGGATGCAGTAATGAAAAAAAGAGACAAAAATCCTTACCTTCATGGAGTTTGCATCTAGTGAGCAGTGACAACCCAAAAATAAAATAAATGTATTGGGTGGAGTTTCTTGGACTCCCAAAATGGGCTGCCTGGGAGCTAGTGTTTGCTGTGTTCAGGGATACTTTTCTAAATGAGTCACAAAGGACTCATATATCTGTACTCATAGAGCTGGAACTGAGTTCAGTTGCTCAGTCGTGTCCAGCTCTTTGCGACCCCATGGACTGCAGCACGGGGGAACTAGGTGTTGGGACCAGAATATCTGACATAATGAAAATGCACTGGACTAGTTGTCAGGAGTCCTAGCTTCAGATTTCACTTCTGCTACAGTCCAGCTGTGTGACTTCAAATACATTAATTTTAATATTTATGATTTGTTTCCAGTGGCTGGTTAGACTAGAGCTTCTTAATGCCTTTTAGCTCTGCAATGTTATGAATCTAAGGCTAGTTAAGATGAGTGATCTGGCTGTATTCTAACACCTGTAGGCTTAATCATGGCCTCTACTCTGGTGACTTTCATTCTGGGAGAAAAGGTAGATGCTGTGGCTGTTTTTATGAAAGGCATGCAAGCTCAATACTTCACAAACATGCATGGCAAGGGGTGGGTGCTTTTTCTTGATATCACTGTGATACTGAGGCTGAAGAAGGAGGACTTCAGAAGCTATGCAAGTCGGTTGAAGAACCAATAAGAGTGAGTCAGAAGGAGGAGGAATTAGCAAGCCTGAGAGATGGAGCCTTTGATGAGCAGAATGAGGTGGGAGCAGAAGTAAGAGACAGACAGAAAACCCCTGAATGCAAAGCCAGAAATCCCAGCTCACTCTCCTGTAAGCCCTAATACTGACAAGTGGGGAGGCTACCTGCAGTCCAGAATTCCAGTCACACAACTCATGTTCATTGACTAGGTCTGGGACATGTACTCTGGAAAGTAGGCTAGAAGGATGAGTGGGATATAAGAGGACAAAGCTTCTACCTCCAGTCCCATGCCCTCCTCTGCAACATACACAGACCGACTGCCTCCCAGGGGACTGAGGACTGCTTCCCCGTTAGCCTTGCTTCTCTCCCGTCCTGAGTGTCCTGAGCTGAGCCCATTTGGCTATAGAGAGAAAGCCTAAGGAGCACCTGCAGGTGCGGAGCAGATGCAGCTGAAGAGAATCTAGGGCTCCAGACTCCTCACTTCCAATAATACTGCTTTGCATTTTTAGGGCTGCTTTTGCCTTTCAGTGTTTTCATGTCTATTGATAGCATCGTGGTGCAGTAGCAAGAATGTGGGCCTGGAAGCTTCAAGTTCTGAAATTCTGGCATTTCATTTGATTTTGAGTAATTCTGAGACTGATAAAACAGGGTTTTATCTCCTCTAATCTGCAAGTGAGGAAACAAGAGTCACAGGGGACTGTATTTGTATCTGTATTTGTAGAGCTAGAACTAAGTATTGGGGCCAGGATATTATTATGAAATAGTGAAAGTGTACTGGACTAGTAGTCAAGAGTCCTGGCTTCAGATTTCACCTCGCTTCCATCCATCTGTGTGGCTTTGAATATATTAATTTTCTAATAGACTTTATTATCTATAATACAAATAGGTAGACTAGAAAAAGAAATATGACAATAGATAACATCCTTGGTTCTGTTCGCCCTTTCCAGACCTGTGGCAGACATGGCTAATCGGTCACAGCACACTTCTCCCCTCGGCAGCCCCAGAGTTCTCAGTGCCACGCTCCCAGGGGGTCGGCAGCCACCACTGAGAATCAGAGTTCGCACATAGAAGGAAACTGCTTGTCATCCCCCAGCTATTTCGCCAAGTTCTTTTCTAGCCTAACATTCTGGGGCGTAGAAACCTGGCCTCCTCCCTTCCAACTCATGCTGTTTCTACTAAGTCAGCCTGGGACATTCCTTTTCTACAGACATTTAGAAGAAGTTATGGAATGAGATGATCTGTGTTCAGGCGCTTTCTCTCTCCTTTAGAGTCGTAGTGTTCTTGAGTTTAATCTGAGGGTCAATAGCACCATGGTAGTTACGAGAAGTGAGGGGATGAGGTGAGCAAGCACTTTACTAAACTATAGAATGCAGTACATGTACGGACACTTAACAGACACTCGGTGAGCACCTGTTGTATGCCAGGCACTGAACTGACATGTGGGGTAGAGCCTTATTTGTACTGGGCCAGGCCAGGACCTAGAGCACCCCACCAGGCAACTAGATCTTCTTCCTGCCCAAGGGCAGAGAGCCTAGCCTCTCTGGAGCAGATTCATTCCCAGCTATGGGCAGGGTGGCCTGGGACCTTAGGCAGGAGGTAGATTTGTCCACCCCATACTTACCATGTGCTCATTGTTTTTTTCTTTTGGCACATCTTTCTGTTACCCCCTTTACTCACTTATCTGCTCTTTGGCTCTCTTATTTTTGGTTATTACTTAATAAAGTTCTGCTGCCATAAAGAAAGTGAGAAGTAAGGAGTCACAGTTTGGAGTAACACTGGCAGTGAGAGCTGTCAGCACTGGCAGCAGCAATCAGGGCAGAAGGATGAGGCATCTGGATATGGCTGTCTTGGTACCCACATCACTGATCTGCTCTGGGGGGCCAGCACACAGCTATAAGTCTGCTTCCCCAACCTTACACCCTGTCCCTGAAGGCTCAGGCTTTCCATTACCCAGGCTCTGGGAAGATTAACGTGTCATCTTTAAAGCACTTGGCACTTCTTGGAATAAGCCATGCTGTGAATTCAGACATTGGTATAGATTGAACTCATTAAATCTCTGACACCCTCCATGCATTAGAATTCTTAGAGCCTTGTTCTGTTACATCTCCCGTGTCCTTTGCTAGTTCCCAGCTGGTCTCATAGACAAGCAAATTACTAGCAGGGTTTGGTTAAGGCATTGTACTTAGCCCATCTTGAAATACTGGTGATTGACAAGTCCCCCTCAAAGGGGCTATTTGAAAAGATTTAGTGTTGAGGCTTGCTATGTTTATACATTCCTTCTGCTCCATCTTACAAATGCATGAACCCCTGGGGATTTCCTGGGTCTTGGGAGACTAGATCTCTTCTTAATACATAGAAAACCGGCTTTTGGAAAGTGGGTTTGGTCTGTACTGATTCTAAAATACCTCAGATTATTAACCTTTGCACTATCTCTGTGGAATGCATACAGATTGTAAATCTATTTAGAGGAGAGAGAAGCACATTTGGGCACCAGCCTCCACTCTCCTCTGGACAGACGCCATGGTGCTGAACTAGAAGCACTCTGTGCCTGTGTCGGTTGGGGCTGCTAATGCAGAACCCTGCACCTTAGTGGAAACTGCTCCATCTGGAATTCTCTCTGGCCCGGTTTTCTCTCCATCCCTTTCCTGCTCTGACCACAAAAGGAGACTCAGAGGGTGCCATCTAGCTGTTCTTTCTTTGAGTCTGGGAAAATGTCTTCACCCAACATGTCTCATGCTATGGGCTGAATAGAAAACAACGGAAGCTTATTCCTTATTGTTAGCGAAACAGAGGCGGGGGTGGGGGTGGCAATGCATACTTTCATTAAATCGTGATCTGGAAGGATTCAGGTGATGAAATCTGAATCTTCATCAAAATGCTGTTTCCTACTATCCCATCTCCCAGCTTTAGCTATGGGAGTCAGTTAACCATTCCCAACATACCTTTGTTCAGAAAGGAGTTATTTTTGGTTTTGGACTTTGAAAACAAAAGAATGCATTTTCACGATGTCATTGCTATAAGACTCTAGTTACAGATTATATATCCCTGCCCCTCAGACTCCCTGTTTTCATTTTTCTTCTGGGGAAGCCACAAACCATGCCCACACAGGCGTGAAAAGAAAGTTCCTACTGAAGTAGATTCTACCTGGAAGACATCTGGAGAAGATCAAGTCCTGCAGGTGGACTGAACTCTTTCAGGAAACTTGTAGGAACCTCAAAATTGGCCTAATTAACGCTTTTGCGTAGTAAATATACCTGTTTTCATTGTAGACTTAATTAGCTGCTTTAAAAATAATTCTTCAGGTGAAAGATGTTAATGGCTTCTCGTCCTGACCTGCTGAGCACAGCTAGAGAGCTTGATAGTTTTAGGCCAATAAAAGGAAGTAGTACTTTACACTGTAGGTAGTAAATGTGTGAAAACCGTTGCTCCTAGAAACAGTATGGACTGAAATTATAAATAGATTCCAGGAATGAACTTTTAGAGTCATAGATGACAAATATAAATTGAGCTAAGGAACCCAATAAGTTAGGCAACATTTTCCAAATGCTTAAGTTAACATTAAAGATGAGTCTCCCATATTTTCCCTCGACCCTTGGTGACACCACCATCAGGGGCTCGGGATAGGGTGGAGTGAATGTTGGTCTGACTCACTGAGGTGTTTTAAATTCTCATACTCCATTCCTTTTAAGCCATTTTAACCAATTGAACCTCTTGTTTTTTCTTTCCTTTTCATTCTTTTCTTTCTTTCTGCTGTTGATGATTATGATGTTCTGATCGTTTCAACAGCCACTTTTTCAGAATTCTCTGAAATGGTCTGAAAAACCTACAGGGGATTAGTGGAGAAAACATAAAAATTCTAAGTAGGAATAAAGAAAAAAATCTTACAGGGTACTACAGTCCAACCGTAAGACAGGGCCGTTGAGCTCCAGCCCTGCCTCTGCCATTAACTAGGTGCGTGACCCTGGAGTGTCACTGCATTTGTCCTGCCTGGTTTTCTTCTCAAAGAAAGGGAGTCCAATCAAATGCCCTCTGAGGTCCCATTCGTGGTGAAATTCTCTGAATCTATAAATAAGTATGTTATGCACATTCATTCAAGTAATTCATAGAGTAAAGAATAGTGGGGTGGAAGAGCTGTTTTGTCTTGTTTTACAATAGGGATAAAGTAGAGAATTTCCCCCTTCTGATAGGAAATGGACATTATAAGGGTGGTGCAAGGAAGCTGGTGTCAGCACCAGGAAGCTCATAACTTCCTTTTCTTTGAATTTGGTAGATGATGTGAGACAGAGAGAGGGGTGAGACAGTGTGTGTAAGAGAGAGGCAAAATCTGAATTCAGATGTGGCCCAGTCACCAGCAGAGTCCAGTCTTTCGATGGTAAAATGGAAATAATAATGGAACTTGTGGCATTGTAATGAGGCTGAAATGAAATTAGTGGCATAAAGTGTTCTGTCCAGTTTCTGGTATAGAGTCAGTACTCAGTAAATCATAATGTTTAGAGAAAAGAGAGAGGTGTTCCAAAACAGAACAGTTATAATGGCAAGCTCCTCGTTAGTAGCCTTCAAGGAAGGAGAAGCTGGTGCTGCTGAAGGAAGCAGCCTGGGAAAAGTTGCAGCCTGCAGTCCACAGCTGTACAAAGTCTTCTGCAATTAATTAGGCGTGAAATTAGCAGCGGAAAACATTCCTAACCAGTAAAAGTCAGATTCAGTGTTCCACATTATATCCATGTTTTCTTTTCTTTAAAATTGCTCAGCTTTGCATATAATATTGTTCAAACGTTGTACATGTTTTAATAAATCAGTGGACATAACAGTTATACACTTGTGGAGTTTGGGGAGAGATCTCCACAGAAGCAGATGTCTTGTTTGGTTCACATCATTGTCCTCTACTGGCAGAGTATGTAAATTGCAGGTTCTTTCAAGAAATTGTACCTTAGGAAAGATAAACCTAAAGTTATTATACAAGAACAACAATCATCTTTTCCTGAGATGTAGCCTGCTCCTCAAAAAGAAACAAAGAGGGCCTTATTAGGAGTTTCAGGCACTGCCTTCAGCTCCTGGATCAAGACATTCAGCTCTGCAAAGCTCAGCCCTTGTTCACCATAAAAAATGCCAAGAGAACACTGGGGTCTGGACTCTAGCAGAAATACTGTTCTCAAAGATGAGAAGGAAGCCACTTTGTCCTTCTTAGATTCAGCAATACCCCTTTCCTGCCAAGATCCTGCCAATTTAATAAACAACCCATCGCTTCCCACATTATTGGAAGCACAGTGGCCCAGCAAATACCCAGTGCTGCTGATGACATTGGACTGGCCCAGAGATTGTCCCCATATCCCTGAAGGACACACATGGGACAATGGACATCCTTACAAACTGCTCTTCCTGCTTTCATCATGCTTCATCTTAAGAAGCCAGCAGATATTGTGAAATATTGTTTCATCACACTGATAAGCCAGTGTTATAACTCAGGTCACTGTTTATCTAATAATACTTGGGGGCCATTAGCAACAAAACTGACCTTCCTGGTTCACATAGTTGATGAATTATACTATACTTTATAGTTGTTCCTTCACAGCAAACAACTGGAAGTGAGTGGCTTTTTAACTTGGTGCCTTCATCTTAACATGAGAATCTTTGTCTAGTTGGGCAGAATAATTCAGTGAGAAGAACAACTCTTAGGTGGAGAATTGTGCAATGGAGGGAGGCAGAGCAGATTCTTCCTCTGCTGCGACTTACAGCAGTACAAGGAGAGGGAAATGACTTGGGAAAGCCCTTTGTAATGATGGCTGACATTCAGCAGCCATGTGACCACACTTCCTGTGCCCTGTATGAACATCTCGTTTAATCCTCAGCAGTCACCCTATAAAGGTAAGTAGTAGTATTATCCCAATTTTACAGATGAGGGAACCACAATGTGAAAATTACATGACTTACCTAAGGTCACCTGTTAAGCTGCAGTGTCAGATTTTGAATTCAAGAAGTGGCAGTCAACGTCAGTGTATCGTTCTCTTCATACTGTGAGTGTTGGGGGAGAAGAGAACTGGCACCACCCCTCTCAGTAACAAAGTGAGAACAGAAAAACCACTTTTCAATTGTTTACTGAGCCACTTAGCCCCCATGTTACACAAAAGTAATAAGATACCACTGAACATACCCACTTTATTACAAGTTTTCATAATGGTAACCAATACATGCTGACTCTTCATAGCCTGTGGCACTTACCATAGAGACATCTGCTAACAAATTTTAAAAACTGGAGAAAACTGTACTTAAGCAAGTTTTTATGGCCTTCCTGACTTTCAGTCTCAAATTGAAGCGGAAGTCTTTCTCAACTGAAATCAACAGCTTTGATCAGAGTGAAAGCAGTGCATATTCGTCACTGTCACTGCAAAATTTAAGACCTAGGTCTTCTGAGTTGAGCTGAACGTCTCCTGCTATGTGGGGACAGGGCTTTTTCAAGTCACATCTCCATCCCAGACCAATCATAAGCTTAGACCCTGCAATTGGCACATTGTCACATAACCTTGCTTTTTCTTTCATAAAGCACACAGGATTTGGGAGATATCTAATTGGGAACTTCTTCAACATCTCTTGGAGATCATCTAGCTTACTCAGAATCCCAGTGATATGGAACTTCATGCAGTTGTATACGTTGTCTCTATTCTCTCTCATATTGGGCCCAAATCTGTCAAATTTTATCCTGTCCATGAATCTCAGTTCTACCCACAAGAGCCCCCAAGATAATTCCTTCTCAGAGATCCACATGGCTGTTGAGGAAGCGGTCATACCCACCAAGCCTCTGCGCTCCCCATCAGTCTTCCTCAGCCCCTTTCCATTCTATTGCTCTCCTACTGATGGTAGGTTTCAGGACATGGGCCCAAATGCTAAGAAAAAGTGGTATCTGTGTCTGTCAAGCCCTCCATGCCAGCATGCTGCCTCTCTTGAATCAAGGAATTCAGTAAGCAAGCCTTGGTGTAGGGTTTCCCAGCATGACATTTTCATCACTGGATATTGACTCTCCTTGGGCCTCTTCCCAGACTTCATACAACACTTGGAGCAAGGAAAATTGACCTTGATGCTATTCGATCTCCACAAAGCCCCTATCTGCTGGAGGGTTCAATTGTCTGTTGATGGGAAGGGCCGGTGTTTTCCTCTCTCTGACACCCTTCCCAACATGGCACAGTGGAGTTGGTTCAACCCCAGAGCAATCTGGCCCTACCTCCTGGGATGGGGGTCCACTGCCCTCTGGCATTGCCTTATACTATCTTGTTCAATTTGGAGGATCTATAGAAGAGCATCCTGGAGCACGGGTGGGTGGTAGACCAAGTTATCCAACCTGGGCCTACCCGCGTGGTTGTTTTGGCATCAACCAGGCTTAATAATAGCATCTTCGTCAGGTCTGGTGCCTCTGAGTTCCTGCCATGGTGTCTGCTCTGTACATGGATGCATAATCTAAGAGAAAGAATGTAGGGCTGGAAAACAGGGAACCTGGAGTTTAGACAGAGGAAAATTGCTGTCACTTAAACTGCTGTGTTATTGTGGGGAAATCATCTGTCTTGTCAGTTCTTCATCTGAATTATGGGGTTAATATGCCTGCTTTACACTAATCTAGGGTTTGTCAACAACAGCAGTGTTGATATTTTGGCCCAAATAATTCTTTGGTGGGGGCCTGAGTGGAGGACTGTCCTGGGAATCGCAGCATGTATAACAGAAGGCCAGGCCTCTGCTCCCCAGATGCCAGTATCATTTCCACCTTGTGGCAGCCCGAAGTGTCTCTAGACATTGCCAAGTGTCCCCAGGTGGGAAAAACTTCCCCCTGTTGAGAAGCACTGCATTAACTCATAAGATTATCGGGATACATGAAGTAACAATGTGTGCAAATACAGGACATCATAGTTGACATCATCATGCTTTTTACATTTTAGTGTTCTCTGATTTGACTATAATTCTGTAGAAGCAGAAACACCCTCTTCCAATGACACAAGAGAAGACTCTACACATGGACATCACCAGATGGTCAACACTGAAATCAGATTGATTATATTCTTTGCAGCCAAAGATGGAGAAGCTCTATACAGTCAGCAAAAACAAGACCAGGAGCTGACTGTGGCCCAGATCATGAACTCCTTATTGCCATTTTCAGACTTAAATGATGAAAATAGGGAAAACCATTAGACCATTCAGGTATGACCTAGATCAAATCCCTTATGACTATACAGTGGAAGTGAGAAATAGATTTAAGGGACTAGATCTGATAGAGTACCTGATGA
>NW_011494877.1:2219298-2235499 GCF_000754665.1 Bison bison bison | reverse complement strand
TTTAGTGTTCTCTGATTTGACTATAATTCTGTAGAAGCAGAAACACCCTCTTCCAATGACACAAGAGAAGACTCTACACATGGACATCACCCTATGGTCAACACTGAAATCAGATTGATTATATTCTTTGCAGCCAAAGATGGAGACGCTCTATACAGTCAGCAAAAACAAGACCGGGAACTGACTGTGGCTCAGATCATCAACTCCTTATTGCCAAATTCAGACTTAAATTGAAGAAAGTAGGGAAAACCACTAGACCTTCAGGTATGACCTAGATCAAATCCCTTATGACTATACAGTGGAAGTGAGAAATAGATTTAAGGGACTAGATCTGATAGAGTACCTGATGAACTATGGACGGAGGTTCATGACATTGTACAAGAGACAGGAATCAAGACCATCCCCAAGAAAAAGCAATGCAAAAAAGCAAAATGGCTGTCTGAGGAGGCCTTACAAATAGCTGTGAAAAGAAGAGAAGTGAAAAGCAAAGGAGAAAAGGACAGATATAAGCGTCTGAACGAAGAGTTCCAAAGAATAGCAAGGAAAGATAAGAAACCCTTCCTCAGCAATCAATGCAAAAAAATAGAGGAAAACAATAGAATGGGAAAGACTAGAGATCTCTTCAAGGAAACTAGAGATACCAAGGGAACATTTCATGCAAAGATGGGCTCAGTAAAGGACAGGAATGAAGGACCTAACAGGAGCAGAAGATATTAAGAAGAGGTGGCAAGAATACACAGAAGAACTGTACAAAAAAGATCCTCACGACCCAGATAATCATGATGGTGTGATCACTCACACTCACCTAGAGCCAAACATCCTGGAATGTGAAGTAAAGGAGGCCTTCATCACTATGAACAAAGCTAGTTCATCACTATGAACAAAGCTAGTTCATCACTATGAACAAAGCTAGTGGAGGTGTTAGAATTCCAGTTGAGCTATTTCAAATCCTAAAAGATGATGCTGTGAAAGTGCTGCACTCAATATGCCAGCAAATTGGGAAAACTCAGCAGTGGGCACAGGACTGGAAAAGGTCAGTTTTCATTCCAATCCCAAAGAAAGGCAATGCCAAAGAATGCTCAAACTACTGCACAATTGCACTCATCTCACATGCTAGTAAAGTAATGCTCAAAATTCTCCAAGCCAGGCTTCAGCAATACATGAACCGTAAACTTACAGATGTTCAAGCTGGTTTTAGAAAAGGCAGAGGAACCAGAGATCAAATTGCCAACATCCACTGGATCATTGAAAAGGCAAGAGAGTTCCAGAAAAACATCTATTTCTGCTTTACTGACTATGCCAAAGCCTTTGACTGTGTGGATCAAAATAAACTGTGGAAAATTCTGAAAGAGATGGGAATACCAGACTACCTGACCTGCCTCTTGAGAAACCTGTATGCAGGTCAGGAAGCAACAGTTAGAATTGGACATGGAACAACAGACTGGTTCCAAATAGGAAAAGGAGTATGTCAAGGCTGTATATTGTCACCCTGTTTATTTAACTTCTATGCAGAGTACATCATGAGAAACGCTGGGCTGGAAGAAGCACAAGCTGGAATCAAGATTGCCGGGAGAAATATCAATAACCTCAGATATGCAGATGACACCACCCTTATGGCAGAAAATGAAGAAGAACTAAATAGCCTCTTGATGAAAGTGAAAGTGGAGAGTTAAAAGTTGGCTTAAAGCTCAACATTCAGAAAACTAAGATCATAGCATCCGATCCCATCACTTCATGGCAAATAGATGGGGAAACAGCGGCCGACTTTATTTTTGGGGGCTCCAAAATCACTGCCAGAGACGGCAACGGCAACCCACTCCAGTACTCTTGCCTGGAAAAATCCATGAACAGAGGAGCCTGGTAGGCTTCAGCCCATGGGGTCGCTAAGAGTCAGATACGACTGAGCGTCTTGACTTTCACTTTTCACTTTCATGCATTGGAAAAGGAAATGCCAACCCACTCCAGTGTTCTTGCCTGGAGAATCCCAGGGACGGGGGAGCCTCGTGGGCTGCTGTCTGTGGGGTTGCACAGAGTCGGACACGACTGAAGCGACTTAGCAGCAGCAGCAGTAGCAGCAATATCAACTGTGTGTTAGGTGAAGAGCCAGAAAGATGAGTGAAAGTGAAAGTGAAGTCACTCAGTCTGTCCCACTCTTTGTGATCCCATGGACTGTAGCCTCCCAGGCTCCTCTGTCCAAGGGATTTTCTAGGCAAGAATACTGGAGTGGGTTGCCATTTCCTCCTCCAGGAGATCTTCCTGACCCAGGGATTGAACCCAGGTATCCCGCATTGTAGGCAGACGCTTTACCATCTGAGCCACAGGGAAGTCCTTTTTCCAACATATTAATATCAACTGTGTGTTAGGTGAAGAGCCAGAAAGATGTGTAGCCATGCCTATTTTCATGGCTGATAAATTCCAGTGGGAGGAATATTTAAACACAGAAATGACTGGAAATGCAGAGTATACATACCTAAGACCAGAAAGAGGCACTCAGGTAGCAGAGAGAAAATACTCATCTAAGAGGCATTTTTTGGGACAGGCCCTGAGGGTTGAATGGGATTTCAGTAGGAAGCAGTGTGATTAAGTGCAGAGAAGCACATAGGATTAGATGACAGGGCGGCAGGAGATAAGACTCTATGGCCTGTTCACGGAGGCTCCAAATGCCATGTTTGCACAATGTCTTTAGCTTGATGGGGGAACCATGGAAATTTTCTAAGCAGTGGGATGGCAGGGTCAGAGCTGTATTGAAGGGGGTTGGCAGTAGTGTCAGGGATGAATTTGAGTGAGGAAGGGCCAAGTACAAGATGCCTGAGGGGTCAGATTAGAGTGATAGTGGTTGGAACAGGGGATGAGGAAGTGGAGAAGAAGGTGCAGGGGGAGAAACAACAGAACTTGTAGGAGGTGAAGGAAGAAGGGAAGGAGGCAGAGAGGACATTGAATCTGATCCCTGAGAAAGAGGTTTCCATTAATAGAACAGGAGGAGATGGAGGCAGAACCAGGAACCAAGAACTTTGGGCACTGGAGAGGAGCCAGGGAAAAGCATTAAATGTGTGTGTTTCCCAAATCCTTCCACATCCATGCATGACTCAGTCTAGCACACTTCCTGTGGGAAAAGGCACCCCATCGTTTGCTCAATGCTTTGTCTTTTCAATGGAAGTGGGCTTCTCAAATCCACTTATTATTTTTGAGGGACTACTTATGTCCCTAACATTCAGTGAAAAGAGGGAGGAAAAAAAACCTCAGTTTAGGGCCTGAGTCCCTGTGCAAAGCACCTTTTATAAGCAAAAAGAATCAGAGTTTGGAATTAACTAAGTTAACAGTAGGAGCAGAATTGCATGCAGAGTATATACCATATGCTGTTTTTTCCTAATATTCTAACAGTACACCGGGACGCTCTAAATCAATATACACAAGTGTGTGCCCACAACAGGGGCTCTGAGCTCGAATTGGTCCACCTGCTGGAGCAGGTATCCCCATGCTTATGTTGCCACAAAAGGCTTCACCTTTCCCAGGGACTCCTCTGTCACGTTCCCATCTTGTCCTGTCAGCAGGTGATAACGGTTTTGGTTTATTTTTTCTTTATCCTCACCCTGTGTATTATTTTATTCCAACGTACTCTGCAATTATGATGTGGAGATTCTTAAATGCATCTAAGAAGGGACAATCAAAGGGATGGCTCCCAGGACACTCATCCGTCTTCCACCCTACATACATGTTTAGTCATTAATTTTTATCTGCTAATCAGCCAAAGAGATGCTTCCTGCATATGTGGGGCTGTCACGGGAAAGATGGCCATGCTGCCTCGGCCACTCTCATTGACAGCCCCATGCTGGGTTCACTCTCAGAGGGAGAGTGGGAGGAGAGGTCCAAGGACCAAGTCCTCTGGCTCTGGTTTATAGAAGTTGGCAGTGGGAGCCAGCTGTGAATCTTCTTCCCTCCGTTCTCCAGCAATGATCAAAAAACCACACCTTACCTGTGGATACCTGTTCATAATTGATCAAGAATTTTCATGCACATTAGCCCAGCCAGCTGGCATGATGGAAACTAGCATAGGTATTAAGTTGCCCCTGCTTTGTAGGGAACTGAGGTGCAGAGAGGTGCATGGCTCACCCAGGGCCACACAACTTTGTGCCAGAGCAAGGGCCGGAAGCCCAGTCCTCTGTCCAGGCTCCTGCCCCCTGGTGACTTTTGTCAAGTCCATCATCTTTGCTTTCCTTTCTCCTGCTGCAGGCTTCCCCTGGTCCATTCCATTGCTGATTAGGGCTGCCATGGAGTGAGGAACAAATAAGGGAGGAAAAAAATAAATACATAAAATAAGTGACTTGGGGATGAATAAATAATGTGTAAATAAATGAATGAGGAATGAATTAACTAGAGGAATAAATAAAAAAAGGATATGATGTACAAAGAAGCAAAGTTTAGCTCCTGGGAATAGATCTAATTATGGTGTCAAAACGATATTTGTTGGCTGAGCTCTTCTATTTCTCTGTTTACCCATTTCCTTTAGTTCCTGTGTCCTGGGCTTTTGTTTTATACATGTTTCCTGAGGTTCCTACAGTAAAGTTTATACTAGTGAGGCCAGCTTCACACGTGGTTTTTATCTCATAGAAAAATGCCTTGTCGGAATTGATGGCTCTACGTTTTATATTGGTCACTTTGAAGATAATCACAGGTGCATACTCAGTAGTTCTGTGCAGATCATCCATTGGCTGCCTGACCGACCAGGACTGCCGCAGGTGAGGTGTGATCTTGGTACCCGCCCGAGAGTTAACCCTAGCAGGCAGTCTGTGCTCTCGCATCTTGGTGCAGCTGTGTCACTGACTTGCCCACATATGTAATAGCTGTTCAGACAGATTTGTGAACTAAATTTATCTTTCTCTTTCCATCATTAAGTTTTCCCTTTCCAGTGTCTGTTCAAATTGGCAAGACAGTTTTGGTGGCAGTGAGGTCCCTTTCTACTAGTAATAGTGACAACCATTTATTAAGTACCTACTACATGTCTGTCACTTTAAACAGAGCTGCAAGTGCATACAGTAGGGCCCCAGCTGAGAGGAGAGGAACTGCAGAGACTCACGGCTGGGGACCTCCGGAGATGAGGGTGGAGGACAGTGGACTCGCCATGCACAGGGGCAGATAAGGGGGACGGTGCCCCACAGTCCCAGGGAAACTCCAAGCTCCCCACTATATTGGCAATGATTGCAGGGAGGCTATCAATACATATCCTTTCTCTCCGTGTTGTTGCAAATGTCATTATTTCATTCTTTATAGCCGAGTAATAATCCATTGTATGTATGTACCACGTCTTCTTTATCCATTCCTCCATCAATAATAAGGACCTACTATATAAGACAGGGAGCTCTACCCAATATCCTGTAATAACCTATGTGGGAAAAGAATCTGAAAAATAATGGATACATATATATGTATAGTTGAATCACTTTGCTGTATATCTGAAACTAACACAATATTATAAATCAACTATACTTCAATTAAAAAATTTTAAATATATATCCTGTCTCTGTTTGAGACAGGGTTGAACTTTGAGATTGGATTGTCACTGACTGCAGCTCCAAGAAGCTGGGGGAGGAGATAGAAAAAAAAGATGAACTGTAAGCATTTTTCAGAGCCCTGGTACATACATCATTTCATTTAATCTGCACAACTATATGAGGCAGGAGTGATTGTTTCCATTTTACAGGTAAGGATACCTGTCAAATGTCATATGACCTGTCACCCAGCAAGAGGGAACACCCAGGCTTCAGCCACACAGTCTATTGTTCCTTCCACAATACCAGAATTGGACGAGAAGATTTCTAGCGTTCCTTGCAAGTTCAGAAACTTCTGAATCTTGGGTCCCACTCAGCCTAACTTGGTTGACATGGGAGGGTATCAAGAAACTTCCTGGTTTGCCATGTGTGGAGAGAGGGGGTATATAGTATTAGGATATGCACATGGGTTGTGATTGTGGTTAAAGCTGGTTAATTCCCGGCTCTAATACAAATTGTGGCGTGTTGGGCATAAACTTTCTCTGCCTTGGTTTGCTCATCTGTAAAATGGAGATGATAGTGGTATTCATCTTGTGGCCTACAAAGCCCCACCCCACGTGGTCCCTCGTAGCCTCTCATCCCCACCTTTCCCACCTCACTTCTTTCCGGCCTTACTGGCCTCCTCACCACTCTCTGAACACTCCTGTCATATTCCCACCTTCAAGCCTTCACATTGGCCATTCTCTCTGTCTAGAATGATCTTCCTCTATCCACACAGCCTATTCCTTTACTTTCAACAAATTTTTGCTCAGATATCATCTTCTCAATGAGGACCATCCCCCAGCACTCCCGGTCCCTCTTATCTGTGCTTCTGGTTTATCCATAGTATTTTTCCCTAACCAACTACATATTGACCTTGTAGTTTACTACTTGTTTATTATCTTTATTGCTTGCTGTCTGTATGCAAGTTAAAGGTCTTTGACTGTTTTGTTCACTACTGTGTCCCAGGTGCCCAATACAGAGCCTGGCATATACAGATGCTCAAGTCATAGCATTGAAAGGATTTACACAGATTTGTGAGGACTAGAGAGTGTTTCTTAATCACTTAGCTCAAAGCCTGACCCATAGCAAAGACTCAATAAAAGGCTACTCTTGTATCTGACCTTCACGTTGATTAATTTGTTGGGTTGAGGTCCCACTGGAGGGAAACTCAGGGTATGTTCCACAGGCTCATCCATTGTAGGCAAGTTCCCTGTTGCTACCCACCTTCCTAGTGGACACAGATAGAACATTTTGTGAAGCTCTGTGACCCACTCGGGCTGGAGAAGCCAAGTCAGGGAGCATTTGGTAGCTTGTTTAAGGAAAGACGGTGAGTCAGATACCTGCCTATGTGGCCATCCAGCAACGGAAGGAAGGTGCAGCTACGCTGAGAAATGCCTCAGCCCTGGGAGAGAATCCCCTCAGCACGGTGCACCCCAGCGCTGGCCTTACCAAGTTATGGGTGGAAAAGAACTGCAGTCATCAGAGCTCAGTGCAGAACCTTCCTTTTTTGTGCCACTAGGCAAGTCTCAGAAAACCATAGGAGAAGCCAAATTTGCCTAAAGAATATGGAGACAAATTGGAGAAAAAGAAAGTGTGGCCCAGTCAACCAGAGATATTCCCCAGAAATGGCCGGGTGGGCAGCAGGGCCCAGCCAGCCTGTGTGGTATCTGTGCCCGTGCCCCAGCCCCCACCCAGTCCTGTGACCGCCAGGGCACAGGCGATGTGAGACTGGACTCCTCTGATTCCGTCCCTTCCTTGGCCCTGCAAACCCAGCTCCCAGGGGCCCAATTAGCCTTTTCTCCTTCCTTCTTCCTCCTTTTGTCTCCCAACAGAGAAGGTTCTGTTGAGTCCTGTCTGGTAGTGTTTTGTGAAGGCCCGCTTAGCCATCACTAAGCATGTGAGGATGGTTGTCACTGTCCCTGAATCAGGGCTTCCAGCCCAACACTACCAACTAAGGCTCTTGAAGCCATTTCTAGAGACAGTAGTTAGGAATACAGACCCAGAGCCACCCTGGGTTTGAACCTGGCTCCCATAGATAGAGGATCCTGGTGGGCTGCAGTCCGTAGGGTCGTACAAGTCAGACACAACTAAGCTACTTAGCACACACTACTACTTATTAGCTCTGTGATCTTGGGGAATGAGGACTAATAATAGTGCCTATATCATCAGGTTATTGTAAGCTACAAATGAATGTCAAGTGCCTAGAACAGTGCCTGGCATATAGTAAATGTTTGTTTTTCTTGTCATTGTTATTGTTTAGTGTTATTCTGTAGTAAGTGCTATAAAGATTCACAGGGGTTCTAGGAGTCCAAAAAGAAACTTTAATCTGGGGAAGATTGCTGAAAGAGGTAACAATGACCTGAATCTGGAATGATAAGTAGACATTACCCCAGTTGAGAAGGTGGAAGGTGGTGCAGGAAAGGGGTGTTGATAAACCATGAGTGTGACGTACCCGAGTGTGTTAGGAACTTCACGGAGGCTAGTTTTGCTTCTGTGTTGAGGTTTGAGGCAGGATGCTAAGGGATGAGACTGAAGCAAGATCAGATCATGGGGGGTTTTATTAGCTCAGCACCTTCTTCTGAATTCTGTTAGCCCAGATCCCACTCTTCTCACTTCCTTTAGGTCCAGGTAGCCATCACCTTCCCTGTACTACTGGCCACAAGAGTTTTGGAGAGATCGGTGTGTGCCCCAAGCTGGCCAATCATTATGGTCCCTGGGGAATTTCCGCTGGGGCCTGGGAGGACCAGCCCACAGCCCCTCGTGGCATATTGCTGGAGGAGTGTGGTTCTGGGGAACTACAGGCCTCTTTCCCACAGTGACGTGGTCCCCAGTCCTGGCCTCTCAGGTCCTGGGACTGCCCAGGTGCCTGCAGGCCTTCCTTCTGTGCTGTGAACTTTCCCATTGTCCTGCCAGCAAACCTGTTTATAGAATCTCAGGTTCTTCTAAGAAGTTTCTGACATTTGCAAATGAAAAAGGCCTAATAGACCATGCCAAAGAGCTGGGATTTCATCTGCTGAGAGTGAGGAGCTATTGAAGGGTGTTAAATTGGGGTCGGTTGGGCCTCTCAGAGACATCTCCCTGACAGCACTGTGGAGGATGAATTAGAGAGAAAGATTGCAGATGGGGACACCAGGTACAGGCTGTCATCCTCAACTAGGAGAGAAGTGGCGAGGGCCTGACCTGAGAGAATTGAAGTAGGAAGGGGGATAACAGGCAGATCCTAGAAATGGAGGCAGGTGCCTGAGGAGGCCCAGAGCAGGAGGGATCAGGAGCTGACCGGCCATCAGCCACGTCCCCACCTGTGAAGCCCAGGGCCTGAGGCCTCTCGACCAGCTGCAGGTGGCCTGGCTTGGAAGGTCAAGGCCAGGTGGTGGCAGAGACAGGGAGAAATGCTGTTCTCCCCTTGCAGCAAAGCCTTTCTGCTCGACACACTGTCACCTGGCCATGGAGGGTCTGCCTCTACCCCCCGTCCACCCCAGTGGTCTGTTATCTGTCACTGCCGAGGGGGTTCTTTTAAATGTGTTTGTCCATTTTCCCATCTTTCTTAGAGTGATTCCTCATCAAAAGTAGGCCCTGCTCTCTGCTGCCTTTGTGCCTTCTTCCTGGGGCTCCCAGCCTGACCATGTTTCCCCTACATGGAAGAGGCCTCCTGGAGCTGGGAAGAGCCCGCCCCACAGGAGCCTAAAAGAGGCAAGAGAGAGGCTTGCCCAGGGGAGGAGTGGAAGGGGAGACGGCTTACGAGTTGGGGAGAGCACGTTTTAAAAGTACATTCTATGGGAGGAACTTAAGGATCCATCAACAGACAAGTGAATACAGGAAAGGTGCTATATATATATTTATAAATGGAATACTGTTTAGTCAATAAGATTGAAGTTTTTCACTTACAGCAACATGGATGGACTTGGAGGACATTAGGCCATGTGAAAGAAGTTGGACAGAAAAAGACAAATACTGTATTATGATGTCATTTATATGTGGAACCAAAAAAGTACAACTAACTAGTGACTATAATAAGAAAGTAGAAGGCTCACAGAAATAGAGAACAAACTAGTGGTTTCCCACAGAGAGAGGGTATGGAGTAGGGAAAAAGGAAAAAATTGTTACTGTGAGATTATATAAAACCATGTATGTGAAAGCTTATAAAATCATAAAGCACTATAGCATTTGAAGAACCTTTCATTCAAGTTTTTAAAATTTAAAAAAAAAATTAAGAAAAAAGTTCATTATATATACGAAAGACTTTACAAATATCATTTGATTTAATTCTCACAATACCTTGGTAGATACTTTCTACACCATTTTACAGGTGAGAAAGCCAAGGTTCAGGAAAATCAAATAACATAAACAGCATCATGCAGCTGCTAAGGGAAAGAAATGAAGTTTTGAGCCCAGCTCCTTGGTCATTCTCACCTTTAGACAGTTTTTTTTTTTTTTTTTCCTTACCATTTTAGAGTGGGTTGCTATTATCTAAGTCCAGCAACTATAATTATCTAAGATGTGAGTTGGTTGACATAGCACTGGATAATAAACTTTACAAACATAATGTCAAACTGATGGTGTTTTTCTTCACTTTAATTATCTGATTTAAGTAGAGATGGGTTGCACTTTTTAAAGAAGCAAGTTGAGGTACAGAAGTTTTCTTTTTGTTGGTTTGTACTTTCCCCCAGTTTCAAAGCAGGTACCATCGCTGGCTTCTAGAAACCTCGTTCATCTGGGGTGTTTTCCACCTCTCACATTTTAGGCAGATCTGTGTCCTGAGGAGAGCAACTGTTTTCTGGTTATCAGCCATGGCATCAAACCACACGGGCCCTCAAACCATGCTTACCCCTTCCTTAAGGAAGATTCAATTCCTTATCTCAGCTGAGTCAAGAAAAAAAATCCATCTTCTAAGTTACTTCCAACTCTTCAAAATGATCCTTCAGCAAGTCTACCACACAGACCTGGGAATTAATCTGTGATTCATCAAAGGCATCAGAGATGCAGGGATGTGACAAAAAGTTATTCCAAACATTCAGGCATATGGGCAGCAAGTATCCTGTAGGTGCTCCATAGTGCCTGATTGGAAGTTATCTTGAGGGCCATGCATCCCTCTGGGAGGGAGGATCCTGGGCATGTCTTCTTGGCCCTTCAGAACTCCATACACTGTGGGGTGCAGGACTCTCTAAGGCATGGGGTCTAAGGACAAGGGTCTAAGAGTGGTAAGAGCCTTATGTGCCCCGAAGGTGGGCTTTACCATGTGAGGAGGGACCTGGAGTGATGGATAAGAGTGAAGACCTATAGCCAGACAGCCCACTCCATCAAATATAACCCTGGGCAAGTAGCTTGTCAGTTCTGTGTCTCAGGTTCCTCGTCTGAGAAATGGCAATAGTGGTACCTAGCTCATGGAGTTGTGAGAATTACCTAAGTTAAGCCCCATAGAGTGCTTAGGACAACTATTATTACATGATGCTCAGTGGGTGTCAGAGAAGATCATTATCACTCTTAGACCCTTGTCCTTAGACCCCATGCCTTAGAGAGCCCTGCACCCCACAATGTATCACGTTCTAAAGGGCCAAGAAGACACATCCAGACTCCTCTTTCTAGACCATAAGCTTCAGGTACCACGACTTCAGAATCTCCATGAAACGGCCTCATATTTGCTTCTAGAACTCCTGTAGACCTTTTCCCCACATCTGCCTCTTGTGGGTGGGCTCCACTGCCTTGGGAAACCCCAGAGGCCCCATGTAACTGAAGATGATGGTGTGGATGGAACCTGGACCTGTGGACTTCGGTGTCCCCACCTGGGTGTGATCAGCTCTCTGTGAACCACAGGGTCTGCACCTGTGTGTCTGTGACCCCTCATGTCTCTTGGGGATGTGGGTGTGCTCCTCATGGACTGCAGTGTCCACATCCATGTGACTGCTGTGTCCTGCCACCATGGTCCTGCAGAACTCAGTGGAGTCTGATAATTCTAAATTTGGGTCCAGTCTTCCAGACATGAAGCTTTAGAGTTGTCAGGGTCAGAGAAGAGCACATATTTTGTTTAGCAATTTGTAAGATTGACCTATAACTTTAAAATACTTACTCATACTGTATGTGGGCTTTTCTTAAAAAAAAAATCTTGTCCCAGACCCTGAAAATTTTAGGGGAGTTGAGGGAATGCACTGCTGATATTGGTTGTGAAGGGGGAAATGGAGAGTGATTGCCGAGCTGATGCTCTGGGCCCAGCACCTGGAAGTGACAGCGATGTATTGATTTGCTTTCTCACTTCCTCCCTCTGCTAACTGGCCAAGTGGAGAGAAGGCAGAGGTGCTGGAAACTTAGGAGTAACAAACAAAACAGTGTGTGTAGGTGTGGCAGGGTTCCTCGAGGCAGGCCGAGCCCTCCCACCGCAAACATCTATCTGGTTGCGCAGGTCAACTGGGAGCTCTCGGTGGGGATCCCACTCTCCCTTCTCTTGGAAGCAGCTTTCGGCTCCTCCTGTTTTCTCTACCCACCTCACTCCAGATCCAGCTGGAATCTTGTGTTTCTGTTATCTTCGGCATCCCTGCAGAGGCCTTCAGGGACCCCTCTTCAGGAGCCCTAGGGTCTGACTTCACACAATTGTCTGTACATCTGGCTCTCTCACCAGCCAAGATAATTCACATGATTCACGCCAACATAAACAATTGTATTTCCACATAGATTGAGTTTGTTCTTCCCTGCCTCACTCTCCGCATTCCCTCTCCAAATGACCTTTGAAAGTTCCAGAAGCTCTGGTTTCAACATGACATAGAGTAACTCAGTGCCCTTGGTTCCTCAACCCAGGTTCTTGCAGCTGCTGAGCACCCCACTAAGTATGTGAGGCACAGTCAGCCAGCACCTGCAGTGAAAGAAAGTCCCCAGATGTGAGAAGTGGCACAGAGTGATTGGAAGCACCCACACACAACCATGAGTTCAAAGCCCAGCTCCAACACTTAATTCCTGTGCATCTTTGGGCCAGTTACTTAACTTCTCTGAGCTGTGAGTGCTAGATATATAAAATGAGGATAACAATGCTGACCTTAGGGCTGTGCAAGGATTTAAAGAACTGCACATGTAACACCCCTAGCATAGGACCTAGCACAGATAAATTCTCAATAAATGTGAAGACAGTGACCTTATTTAGTTTTTATTCCCAGCACCCCATCCAATGGCTGACATAATACATGTGGGTTCTCTTCTTTAAGCTATTAGGAGCTGACTCTGCTGAGAGGAGCAAACTGGTACAAGTAACAGCAGATCCACCAGCTGAACCCCAAGCACAGCTGCCTCTGTTGATCCATCTTCTCTCTCAATCATTGACTTTCCTCCCTTGACTAGAAAATGTCATCCTTGAAATTCGAGCTTGAGTTGGAATTGGGCAGGAGTACTGTGGGCCCAGGGAACCACACACATGTCAAATGTATTGCCTTGGCAAGGCTTGTGGGGTCTCCTGTGGCCACTTACAAACCTCATCATTTATTCTCTTGACCACTTATGTCAGGGCTGCTGATGCACTTTAATCTCCTGCATGAATATTCTTTCTTATCTGTCTAAGAGAGATGTGTAATAGAAGTGGAAATGCAGAAAATGTAAAGGTTTATAAATGGCAAGGAGGAGGAAAATAGCCCTCTTAGGGAGGCAAAGTAGGGGTTGGCTTTCAGCTTATACTCTCTAGGACAAATGTAGATTGTTCTATTGGTCTGATTGATCCTCATCGCTCTGGGAAATCTCCCACAGGGAAAGTGGAGGCCTGACTTGGGCCTCAGATTGCCTGTTTGTTCCTTTAAATATGATTGTGGGTACATAGGGCTTGGGTTTTTTCCCCTCTCCTTTTGCACTGTCTCCTTTGGAATCCGTTATTTCAAAAGAAAGTAAATATCAGGTACTCATATGTTTTGCTGTTTGTAGCAGATGCCACCAAAGAAATTGAAGGCAACTGAGTGTGTTAAAATCATTTCAGCCCATCAGGGCTGCTTGAAGTAATTTCCCTGGAAACCTGTGAAAAGGGTTTTCAGGCTGAACTCAAGACAGTTGTAAATGTGTCCTTTGTTGAATAACAGAAGGTGAATGTTAATGCTGAGAGGGACTCAGGGAGCCAGATGAGTGCTAGTCTTAGAAGCTCTCAGAAGCTCGCACTGCCTCCCAAGGCCTCAGTCTTCCTGGAGGAGCAGTTTGGAGCCAGCTCTGTCGGGTCAGAACTTGCAAATGACCATGGGCCAGTCAGTCCACCTCCGCCCTGGGGCCCTGGGTCTGTGAAATATGAACGTGGCAGGACATGAAGAGGTGCTTGTACAGAGAACAGCCAGGGTTGGGAAATATGGAATGAGGTAGAGAAACACAGGCTTGAGTGTCAGATGCTGTGATTCTTAAACCAATTCAGTCACCAACTAACTCAGCCTAAAGGGAAGTCATTGAACGATGTCAGTGTCTGTTTTCTTTTTTTTAGGTTTTGGCTGTGCTGGGTCTTGGTTGCTGTGCACAGGCTTTCTCTAGTTGCGGCGAGTGGGGGCAACTCTCTAGTTCTGATGTGCATTCTTCTCATTGCACTGGCTTCTCTTGTTGCAGAGCACAGGCTCTAGGGCACGTGGGCTTCAGCACTTGTGGTACATGGGCTTAATTGCCCTATGGCATGTGGGAGCTTCCCATACCAGGGATCAAACTGGTGTCCCCTGCATTGCAAGGCAGATTCTTAACCACTGGCCCACCAGGGAGACCCAGCCTCCATTCTCTTACCTATAAAATGGGGGACTAGATTAGACTGAGGACCGTACACCACCAGGCTCCTCTGTCCATGAAATTCTCCAGGCAAGAATACTGGGGTGGGTAGCCATTCCCTTCTCCAGAGGATAGAATCCTAGTCCTCTGCACTCTAGGCAGATTCTTTACTGTCTGGGCCATCAGGGAAGTCCTGGATTAGATTGAAGGGTGGCAAACCTTTTCTCTAAAGGGCCAGAAAATAAGAATTTTAGGCTTCACAGTCCATTTGGTCACTGTTGCAACTACTCAGTTTTGCCATTATAACATGAAAACAGTCAAAGAAAATATGTAAGTGAATGAGCATGACTGTTCTAATAAAACTTTATTTGTAAAAACAGCCAGCAGGCCATAGTTGACCAACCATGGATTAGATGACCAACAAGGTCCTGGTTTTTTTAATTTACAAGTTTTTAATTGACAGCTTTATTGAAGTATAACTGATATACAAAAAAACTGCACATATTTAATATTTAATTTGATGAGTTTGGACATATGCATCCACCCATGAAGCCATCACCTCAATCAAGGTAATAAACATTACCAGTAAGGTTCTTCTTAATAATAAAGTTACAGGTTTTATCTTGTGAAAGCACAAACCCATTAGAATGTGAAATTGTTCGTGATTTTATTTGCTATGTGGTTAGCTAAGTTACACATTAGATGACTATCTTTTTTTTTTTGCTTGTTTTGAGATATGTATTTATTTATTTTATTTAAATTTATTTATTTTAATTAGAGGCTAATTACTTTACAATATTGTATTGGTTTTGCCATAGATGACTATCTTAGTATGCACTTTTAAAAATCTCATAGAATGGTGGACTCATAACTTAAAGGGTCTTAGGGACCACCACCTGCTTCATCCTGGAAGCCCCTCATGAGTTCCTGATTCGTGCTTACCAGCACTTTGCGCTAAACTTCTCATCTCAGGAGATAGCCCAGCCCATCCAGGCCCTTACTGCTGTCAGTAAGTTCTCAGCAAAGGCAGACTCTGCTTCCCTGTGACCTACCCAGTTGGTCCCACTTATGCATGCTTCTTGCTTCTGCCTTCTCTTTCTGGCCTCAACCCCCACAGATGAGTAGCACATCCTCTTTCGAGTCCAAGAGGTTTGCCTCAAAGGACCATTTCAATGCTGCCTCCGTCCTTCCAGTAGAAAGCTGGCCCACTGTCCCTGACTCCTCACACCTTCCCAGCTGCCACATGTCAGGCTGGCTCACCCAGGTCCAGACTTTTGGGGGAAGCACTCCTGCTCTAGAAGGTCTGCATGTTAACTTTCCATTCCAGCTGCACTCCCAACTCTACTTCTTAGACCGTACTTGGTTCAGCCCCTATGCCCTTCCCAGATATCCAGAAGCTCTTCCTGGATAGCCCCTGGGCCCCAGTTATCCAGGAACATTTAGAATACATGATAACTCTTTAGGTATTTAAAGTCCACTCTTTTTCAGACCAAGCAGACTCCCTAGTGTCTTTCAGTTCAGTCCAGTTCAGTCGCTCAGTTGTGTCCGACTCGTTGCGACCACATGAATCGCAGCACACCAGGCCTCCCTGTTCATCACCAACTCCCGGAGTTCACCCAAACTCATGTCCATCAAGTCATTGATGCCATATAGCCATCTCATCCTCTGTCGTCCCCTTCTCCTCTTGCCCCCAATCCCTCCCAGCATCAGGGTCTTTTCCAATGAGTCAACTCTTCGCATGAGGTGGCCAAATTATTGGAGTTTCAGCTTCAACATCAGTCCTTCCAATGAACACCTAGGATTGATCTCCTTTAGGATGGACTGGTTGGATCTCCTTGCAGTCCAAGGGACTCTCAAGAGTCTTCTCCAACACCACAGTTCAGAAGCATCAATTCTTCGGCACTCAGCTTTCTTCACAGTCCAACTCTCACATCCATACATGACCACAGGAAAAACCATAGCCTTGACTAGATGGA
>NW_011494877.1:2212650-2219198 GCF_000754665.1 Bison bison bison | reverse complement strand
CTAGATGGACCTTTGTTGGCAAGGTAATATCTCTGCTTTTCAATATGCTCTCTAGGTTGGTCATAACTTTCCTTCCAAAGAGTAAGCGTCTTTTAATTTCATGGCTGCAGTCACCATCTGCAGTGATTTTGGAGCCCAGAAAAATAAAGTCTGACACTGTTTCCACTGTTTACCCACCTATTTGCCATGAAGTGATGGGACCAGATGCCATGATCTTTGTTTTCTGAATGTTGAGCTTTAAGCCAACTTTTTCACTCTCCTCTTTCACTTTCATCAAGAGGCTTTTTAGTTCCTCTTCACTTTCTGCCATAAGGGTGGTATCATCTACATATCTGAGGTTACTGATATTTCTCCTGGCAGTCTTGATTCCAGCTTGTGCTTCTTCCAGCTAGTGTCTTTAGCCTACCTATAAATCCACAGTTCAGCCATTCCTGCTTTGAAAAAAAAAATAGTTAACTGCCTTTTCAACAGAAATCTATGCTAATGAAAGCATATATCCATTGAAAATAAGTGCCATTAAAACTGGGAATGAAGCAGCAGCCCTAGGAACTTTGACTCTTGGGTGGGAGTAAATGGACACTTATGTTATTAGCCTGTCAGAGAAGTAGGAGCTGTGCTGATGAGGAGACACAGCTCTGGGGGTACCAAGGTGGCAATGGCTGCACGTCTAAATGAGCAAAGAAAAACTTGCTATTTGGGGGTCGGTTATATTGCTGTTGTGTTTATTGACCACTAACAGTTAACTACATGCTCCACACAATATCATATTAGGCAGGAATCCCCTCCAGCAACTTGTGTCTTTCCCTAAACTGGGGCGAGATGCAGAAAGAGACCATGGAAAGGCAAAAGTCAAGGTAAAATCAAGGGACATGGTGACTTCTCAGACAGGACAAGATGGCAGGGTGGTATCATTGAAAATGAAGAGTCCTGTGACCTTGGAGTCATCTGGTCTCATTCCCTCATTTCACAGACAGTCACTGAAGCCCAGGTGCTCAGAGTCATAGAACCAGTACTTAAACCCAGCCAATATTCCCCTATGAATCAAGAATGGGTGTTTCAGTTGAGGAGGGTGAGGTTTCCATAGGACAACTCTGATTGAAGAAAATACCCTGGAACATGAGGTGCATAAAGCCCACGATAATTGAAAGGAAATTCTCTTCCTCCTAAAGGGACCTAGGAAAAAGAGCTTTTCAATCATGGAATAAGATTTGTGGAAAGCACTTCATTCTAAGTTCGTTGGGGATTGTTTGGTGTTAAACTATGACCTTGCCAATCTGCTGATGAAAATTTACTCCCAAGATGGACCTTCTTTATAAAAAGAACAGCCTTGCTCTTTCCCTGGCTGAGTGCCTCTTACTGCAGAGAACTGCCTCTCTGGACAGAACCAAATCTGGTGTGTGTTAGTTGCTCAGTTGTGTCCGACTCTTTGTGATCACGTGGACTGTAGCCCACCAGGGCCCTCTGTTCATGGGATTTCCCAGACAAGCATACTGGAGTGGGTTGCCATTTCCAGCCCCACTGGTGTCCACAGTATGTGAAGAGTCTACAGGATGCAACCAGGCCTCTAGTTGAGAAGCTTGGCTTAGATCTTCACAGACTGAGCCACGAGCTCTGGTTGGGCTCCAGAGGAAGGAGAGAGGCCATGAGCCTGTGCACTCACACACAGAGTCCTAATTCATAGGAAAAGAAAATCATGCAATGAGAGAATAGCAGTGTTTTACATCTGTTTGGGGCTTTACAGTTTTCAAAGCATTTTGACATCTATGACCCTGGTTTTTTTTTGTTGTTGTTGTTGTTGTTCAATTGCTTAGTCATTACCAACTCTTTGTGACCCCATGGACGGCAGCACCCCAGCCTTCCCTGTCCTTCTCTATCTCCTGAAGTCTGCTCAAATTCATGTCCATTGAGTCGGTGATGCTCTCCAACCATCTCATCCTCTGCCAATTTTTTCTTTAAAGAACAGGTATTATTATTCCCATTCTATGCATAAGAAAGTAGAGGCTCAGAGAGGAATTGGACTAAAATAGCAAATGAGCAAAACTGGATCTAGAACACAGAACACTGGATTCCTGCCGGCTCTAGTGACATCTCTGGAAGGTCTTTCCTGAGCCCTTGGCCCCTCCAAGTGCCCCCTCAGCACTGACCCTGGGGTCCTGGGCTCCCTCTCTTTGTCTGTCACCCTTCCCTAGACCATAAGCTGCATGAAAGTGGGGGCCACGACTGTTCACCGGAATATCGCCAGGTCCTAGGACATGCCTGGCCCAGAGAAGATGCTCAGCAGACCCCGAATCAGATGTGCTCAGGTGCACCAGAGTCCATTCAAACTGGCTTCTAGGGCCCATAACATTTGCCTCACCCTTGGATCCACAGCCACCATGACCTAACCTCTACCTACCTTCCCTAAGATGACCTCAAATGCATGAAGTGCTTCCACTGCGGGGCCTTTGCCTTGGAATCCCCTCCTTTGCCTTTGCATATACAAGCAGCTGTCTTCCTCACTTCATTCTGTTTTTTGCTTAAAATGACAATGGGACCACATTCCCAAAGAGCCTTCCTTGCACTTCTGTCTTAAAAAGCAGCCCCATTCCTCATTACCTCTATCCTGTTTGTTTATTTATTATCTATTTCTCCTACCACATAAGCTCCCTGAGGGCAGGAGCTTTGTTTTGTTTGCTACTGTGACCCGGGAACTTAGAACAGAAGACATCTTTCAAATGAATGAACAAGCCACGCTGTTCCATGTTAAGGCACCAAAATTTGCTTTCTTGTTACATCTGGAGAGCATAGTGGTACCACATGCCCCTCCTCATCCCTCATTTGCATCCTCCACCCTTCCACCTACCGACCTGCCCCCCAAATTGAAGAATCTCCATCTCCATGCTAGCAATTAGAGAATGCTACAGGTAACCTCTTGTATAAGACCAGACTGTCTTCCTAGGGCTTCCCTGGTAAAGAATCCACCTGCAATGCAGGAGATTCCTGGGTCAGGAAAATCCACTGGAGAAGGGATAAGCTACCCACTCCAGTGTTCTTGGGCTTCCCTGGTGGCTCAACTGGTAAAGAATCCACCTGAAATGTGGGAGACCTGGGTTCGAGCCCTAGGTTGGGAAGATACCCTGGAAAAAGGAACGGCTACCCATTCCAGTATTCTGGCCTGGAGAATTCCATGGGCTGTATAGTCTATGGGGTCATAAAGAGTCGGACACGACTGAGTGACTTTCGCTTAGACTGTCTCCCTGGGAGTCAGGAGCCCTGAAGTTGACATTGCTAAGACATTGGCCGCCGCAGTTACAGTTTCTGAGTTTTGGGGGGGAAAAACCCACAAAGAACCTAAGCTGCATTGTTGCCTCTTTTAAAATAAGGAATCCACGTTGTTATACTCTCCTGAGCTGGCAAAACGCCTTTCTCTTCTGTGTCCTCCGAGGTGACTAGCACAGGGCTGGGGAAAGGAGGTGCGGGGCTGGGAGTTGGGGCTGGGAGCGGGGGCGGGGGCTGTAAAGGCCACGGCCCTACCCCGACTCTATTATAATGCGGGATGGACTACATTTTTTTTCAAGTCCTACTGGAAATCTCCTGCCTGGAAACCTTCCCAGATGTCCAATTTTCTTGCTTGAAGTGCATTTCTTTTCTCCTTGAAAATTAGTACAGGAGAATTTGTCTCCATTACAAACCTCGTCCTGGTGACACGAGTGTTCAGTATCGCACAGAACTTCCTAAACACTTGGTGTGTGCTGAGCACTGTGCAGGGGCCTGGGCTCCTAGGGATAGGGTGCCAAGGATGTGGGCAAGGGGCATTCACTCAAAGGAATTTCCGTGGACTCTGGTCTGACTCAGGGACATGTAAACTGGCCCAGGATTCCTCTGTGTCAAGACTGGGAAAAACTCTCTGTAAGGCTTAGGTCAGGAAATTGGGGTGCAGATCTACATCCCAGAGGAGCCACATGCCCCATTCCTTTTTAAACTTCTTTTCTTCCCTCAGGGACTAAAATTGCAGGGAGCTCAGGCCATTCCCATCTGGAGACCCAGAGGAAAGCAGAATTGGCCTTTTCTTTGGGAACAATGGGCTTCCCTGGTGGTTCAGATGGAAAAGATTCTTACTGCGGACAATAACTCAGACCTCAGGAATATCTGCATTATTTGAATAAGTCCATCACACACCTAAATAAATGGCAGCCCTGTTCTGGGTACAAAGAACAACTGGACATAGACCCTGCCTCCAGGATGTTTCCACTCTGAAGGAGACAGACGTGTAGGTTCATCGGGACACAGTGGGAGATGAGGTCAGAACATGGAGAACTTTGGGAGCCTCATTAAGGAGCCTGTTCTTCATGCTGTAGCTGACAGGGAGCCACTGAAGTGTTTTCAAAAGAGGAGTGCTTTGCTTAGTTTTTCATTTTCAAAAGGACTCTCAAAGGGGATTCTTAGGAAGATGGCTGACGTGGACTCGTCTTGGAGGTCCCCAGCCTCCCTTGACCATGAGCACCCCCTCCCTTGCCTCCACCAGCTGGGCCAGGTGCATCTGCCAGGCTCTCATGCTACGCTTGGACTTGTCCCTGTGACAGCGCTCATCCTCACATAGGGCTGCCTGTTCTCCTGTCGTGTCCCTCACTAGAACAGCAGACACTAACTTATGTGTCTTGTTCTATCCCAGTGTCCAGCACAGAGCCTGGGACACTGCTGCTACTCACTAACTGTACACATATTTTTTTTTAACAAATGTCAGATGGAATGATTGCAGTAGCACAAGAGAGACAAAATCAGGGTCTGGGTGAACTAGAGCCACGACAGCAGGAGGATGGAAGGAAGGAGAGGACTTGCAAGATGGTAGGCAGTCCTGTAGTGGTCCGTGCTCCTGGCAACCTGCAGGGCAGTGGGGGGATGCAGCAGCTCTCTGCCTCCTGTCCCTGTCCTGCTTTTCCCTTTTGGAAAGCGAGGTTTTCACACCTCCTCCCACAGATGTTATGGAGATGAAAAGAGTGTGTAACATGGCAGCTGACCGCCCCCCAGTGTGATTTGTGATGCTGGGCTTCCTGTGTCCTCTGTGTCATGGTCTCTGGACCCATAGGAGCTGAGCAAAAGAGAGGCACAGTTTGAAGTCGGTAAAAGTTCAGTTTTCTACCTGTTACTCCTCCCTCTGTGTTCAAGAGAGCAGCCACTGTCCTAGCAAGACCACATCAACCAAACAGACATCTCTGTCTCTCATAGGCCACTGGATTCTCTGGCCTCAACAGTCAGTCTTTTCTAAAAGATGACAGATCTACACCAAAATCAATTAAGAAAAATCCCAGCCACTTTGTGAGTGATGAATAAATGAACAAATGGCCTTTGGCCTGAGCTCTGTTATTTACTTTGATTCAGGGTACCCTCTCTGAACCTCAGTGTCCCAACCTCTAAATGGGCATTAGACTATGTTCTGCAGTTTGTTTCAAGGACTCAGTTAGATAACACATGTGTGAGCACCTCAAAAATTCTAATGTGCATTAGAAATGCCTTTTTATACCATATATCTTATTCCCCAATGGTCCCCAACATAGAGTGAGCACAGAGTGGGCCTTTGCCTGAATATTAAGAGCATAAACGATGTCGCTTTGATTTACTTACTGCCCTGCATCTTGTTACATAAAGAGTCTGCATGCCAACAAGCATCCTCAGGGTGATGAATCTCGGGACGGTAGCGGGTGTTACAGGTTACAATGGGCTGCCTCCTTTTGGCCTGTTTGACCTTCTTTGGATTATACATTTGGATCCTGACACAGCTCCTGCCAGAGGTGGCATCTTCCCCCAGCTTCCCCATCTTGCATGGCAGAGCTGAAGTTTCACAGTGGCTCTCATCTGCGTGCAGGCCCCACTCCCTACTGCCCACCCCCGGAAGCCCCTCTGTACCAGGAAACACCAGCTCATTTCTGTGCTGGGCTGTTCACGGAAACACACTTGAGTATGGGTGCACCAGGCTGTTCAAGGAAACACTCTTGAGTATAAATGCACAGAGACCAGCTAGAACAACACAGCAGGGCCAGAGTCTTTCTGAAGCAAGGACAGCAGGCCTGCCTGCTGAAGGAAATAAATGGGATTCTTGGATTCCTGGTGTCACATCAACAACCCAGGGCTTCAGCCTGATTTGTTTTGTCAGATTCCTCTTTTAAAATGCAAGGACGCTTTAAAATGCAAAACTCCTAATGGTCATTCACACCCTGATGAAAATGAGTCTTGTTATATATTTAACTGCTAACATTTACAAAGCTCTCCTTGTGCTCTCTCACCACACATTTCATGTATCTTCACAACTGTGATGGGCCGATTAGCTAGCTCTGCTTCACAGCTGAGGACACCAAAACTGGAGTGCTAAAGTTATCTGAACATACAGGTACAAATAGGAGAGATGGAATTTCAAATCCAGCTTTCCCCTTCCCCCTCCCCGACCCCTACTTGTCTCCTGTCTCCAAGGAGACCTGTTGGGGGGCAGGACCCTGATGGGGAAGGGCTGTGAGTCCAGAGCCCACAGAAGGGGAATCCTGTCTGAGTACAGCAGAGCGGTCCGGAGGCTCATC
>NW_011494877.1:2188353-2212550 GCF_000754665.1 Bison bison bison | reverse complement strand
GACTATCTTCGGGCTCAATAGCCTGATGAATGATAGTAAGTTTCTGTAGTCTTATTTTTTAATTAAGAAGCATGTTTGTTTTTAATCTCTCATCTCTCTAATTTAGCCATGTACATTTAACGATGTACTTTGAGTGGACTTCCCAAGAACGCAGTCTAATGGTTTCATGTCTCAGCTCTGGTGCACATTAGTGACTTTGGTTAAATTACATACCCTCTCTGGGCCTCACTTTGCACATCTATAAAATAGGGGTAGCCTAGTCTGTGCTTTTTGGTGTTGTTGCAAAGATGAAATAAGGTGACTATATAGAATTCTTAGCATGGGGTCTGGCATATAGGAGTACTCCCAGAATGGTAGACGGTCCAGGGCCTTGTTGTCAAATCCCCGTCCTTCTTGATTTGAAGAATCAAGGAGCTCAAACAATACCTGCCTCTTGGGGTGATGGAGCACCTACTGTATTTTAGCTGCTTCTTGAACGGTGAGCCATCTGGAGAGGAGTGGGACATTGGTGTGTGCTCTGCTCTTCAGGGAAATCCACGAATTAACATCTCCCTCAGGACTTTTCCTCAGGTACATCACTGAGGCAGTGCCATGCGTGCTGAGGGCTGGGAGCTTGGTCTGACAACATTTAAAGGAGGATTATGAGGGAAGCTACCCTTTTGGGTTCCAGAGGTTTCTGTCCAAGGTAATTCAGATTGTTGACCTAAGCAAGAGCTCTGGTTAGTGCTTAACAGACATAGAGAACAGATTTGCAGTTGCCAAGTTGGAGGGATGTGGGAGAGGAAATGGATTGGGAGTTTGGATTAGCAGATGCAAACTATTGTATATAGGATGGATAAATAACAAGGTCCTACTGTACAGCACAGGGAACTCTATTCAGTATCTTGTAATAAACCATAATGGAAAAGACAAAAATAAACTGGGTGAAGTGAGGTGAAGATTGGGCTTCAGTGGTGAGGAGGCTCAGTGGTAACAGAATCCACCTGCTGATGCAGGAGACACAGGTTCGATCCCTAGGTCAAGAAGATCCCCAGAGGAGGAAATGACAATCCACTCTAGTGTTCTTGACTGGAGAATCCCATGGACAGAGGAGCCTGGCGGGTCCCAGGCCATAGCCACAAAGAGTCGGACATGAGCACACACAAATGAGGTGAAGAACAAAAGAGAAGAAATAGGCTGGACTCCATAGAACCCTGCTCTGGGCTTGGGCCTGTATTTTCCCTTGACCTTTCTCTCTGTTTTGTGTCTGTCCAGGGACTGGGGTTGTGAGTATGATTGTAATAGAAATGTGATAAATAAGAAAGTTAATCTCTAGTAAGTCTATTCTGGAGAAGGAATGACTACGCTGAAAGAGAATTGTAGACAGAGCCAGTGGGGAGATACACCCCAAATTTAGACAGAAGCAGCAACACCAGAGACCTGGCTGCTTCTGGAAACCAGATTACAGAATATAACCAGGGAAGTTCATAGTGCTGAGTAATGATTCCTGATGTTAATCAAGTCTCTGAGAACCAGGATCATGCAACTTACTGAATTCAATTTATATTCTCTTAGGCAAAATCACTATGACCTGGATAGAAATTTAGCCGGAGAGCATTAAAAACTGGAAAGCCACAGGTAATGAATTAGCCTCTGGGAAACCAGGAGCCCTACTTTCTGGCTGGTTATGTTTTAAATATTATAGGAAATTAGATAATTGAGCATTTCCCAAATACTTACAATGTATTAAGAACTGTACTTCGAATAACCTGCATTCACTGGATCCCCTCTAAAGGCCCTGTGCGGGAGGCATCCTGGTTTAGTAAGCACTTGACAATTTTCTGTTATAAAGACATATTCTGGGACCTTGTGGTTTGGCTTTTCTCCCACTTTGGGTGGCCAAAAAGACGGCAATTCCTAGTTATTTGTAACTACAGGAAGAGACTGATTACATTTCCAGAACAAACTGTAGGTACATCAGAGACTGTACATGAACCACAGTCAGTGTGTCCTTGTTGGATGACAGCTATTCTAGCCTCTGTTACAAGTTGTCCTGTACTTGTCTGAGACTTCTGGTTTTCTGTCTGCATTGATGAGATCATCATGTCAGGCATCTTGACTTGACAATCAAGCTCTGAATGCAGAGGCCCATTTACTGGGGTGCAGAGTACAAACGTAACACCCAGTATAATCTTATCCTTCCTATTTCTGCCCATAAGTGCTGGAAAGAGTACCTACTTTTAACAAACCTCCTAATATGGAAGGAGCAGATGCACTGAAAGGCGCATTCTCTGGACTGATCTCAGCCGCTTAAATCCCACGGTTGCTTGATCCAGGGGACATATGAAAGAGAAGCGTCAGGTCCAGACCAGCATTTTCAAGGTGGTCAGGAGACCCTTATCGACAGTGATCCCGTCTGTTGTCTTCACGAAGAGGCTTAATTCTTTCCACTCTCCAGCTGTGATCATCAAAGACAGGTCATCCTGGTCACTGGGTTTCACACAGCTATGGTGTCCTTCTTCATGCTTGCTCAGCAGGGACCTTTCAGGTTTCTTGATCATTCCTGTCGACACTTGTAGGGCACAGGACCTCTCAAAGCCTGATGGTATAGTGCCAGCCCAAGCTCACAACTGTAACTTTTTAATTCTCAGTATTGTAAGCAAAGAAGCTGGAGGCTCAGAGCTAATGCCTGTCCCAGGCCATGCCATCCCATACCTTCTGCCTTGCTCCTCACAAGTCCAGGTGTGCTCAGCTTCCTGGAGCTCTGCCCAACAAGATAGCAGAAGCTGAATCTTTCATAGTTGAGGGCCACAGGCTCTGCTTTCCCAAAGCAGAGGAGTCCCCAACTTTGTGGAATCTGAAGTGCCTGATGCCCACCTAGCCAGCAGCCAGTGTGCGCAGGGTGGGCTCAGAGCATCAGTGACCAGCAGGCAAGAAAGGAGCAGGGAAGGTCACTGTTCGCTGGGATTTGGCCGCTCATGGGAGGAAAAGCCAGCCATTGCTCACCGCTTACCTTGGCCTCAGCCACAGGAAGAAAAGATAATGAATAACGTCCAAAACAGCAGAAGTAAGACAGCAGTTACAGTCTCTTACTGCCTGACTCTTCAAAGGTGCCCAGCTGTGCTGAGGAAGGATGTGAAGTCAGGATTTCATGATACCCAGGGTCAGGGCCAGAGAAAAATCCTGCTCTTTTCCTTTTGAAGACAGCTCTTCATTGTCTCTTGATCCTAGGACTCCAGCCTGGTTTCCCTGGTGACTAGACTGGCTTCCAGAGGCAGAGGTCAGGGTGCAGTAAGATGCAGAAAGACCTGCCGTGATGGGTGTTCAGGACAGGAAGGCCACCTGGGTGAAAAGAGGATGAGAACACTGGAGCAGTCCTCTCTGGTAACTTCAGGGCAGCCAGAGATATTCTTCTCCTTAGTCCTCATCTTGGATGATGAAACTGAACCAGCTAAGCAGCTAAGTAACCTGCCCTAGGTCACATGGGGAGGACACTGTAGAACCAGGAATTAGATCTATCATGGAGTGACTTTTCCTTGTTTCCAAAGAAAATGCTGCCACTGAGCAGCCATCAGGAAGCTGAGTGCTTACAGTCGCTTCTCTTGGAGAAGAGACAGGTGTACAGTGAGGTGCATGGGGGGCTGTTAGGGCTGGCCAGTGGGGTGAGCTTCTGGCCCACAGGTGGGAGTAGACCCACCTCACTGCCCCTGCCGGACCTGCCAGTCCACCTGCTGGCCAGTGGCCAGTCATCCCCAGCAGTCTCTCCTGGGTAACAAGCAACAGGGACCCAGAGGAAAGCTGGAGGTCCAAACTTATGTTCTTCCCACCAGTCAGAACAAGTCAGGATAAAAACTTGCTGAGAGCAGCAGAGCGTCTCCTGGGATGACTGGCAATTTGAGTTTCTTAGAGACAGACACTGCTGGTACCAGACGTCATTTTAAGCTAAAAGCCTATGGTTATGTTGCATAGCTGATCTTCTTTATTTACTCTAACCCGTAATCCAGAAGCCGCTCTAGATTGAATGTGGGCCGTTAAGCATTCCTGTGAGAACCACAGCTCAGTATTTTTAGGTGTTGTCATTGCCAGCTGGGGAATTACCTTTCTGTCTGCAGCTTGTACATTTAAGATCTGATCATCTCTGTGCTTCTTCTAACCATCACCAGTCCTCGGGAGTCAGCGCCTTGCTCCTCTCTGCTGGTGGAGTGTCTCCACCCACAAGGGTTCCCGATTCCCTCCCCTGCTCCAGCCCCGGAGGCCTCTCTGGAGAGGGTCTGTGCCTCACTAACTGTATCTATCACTTGGGCAATGCGCTGCCTGTTTCCCCCCGCCTCTGTCTTGGCTGGGGTGACGAGAGGGATGACTAGGGGTTGCTCAGGGTCCCCAGGGGCTCAGGAGTTGTGGGGCAGAGGCAGGGAGTGAGGATTCTCTACCAGGGCCTTGCCCAGCAGTCTGTGCTGGAGGCTCCAGCTGTACTTCTCCTACTGAAAATGCTCGTGGTGGCCTTCCTTCCCATGAAGTCCCTACCTCCCATCTCCTGACAGCCCCTGCTGCCCCATCAGGAAGCTATAAAGTGCATCCATGCCCCCCGATGTGCCTGAACCTCAGGCCAGCATGGGGCCAGCCTCTGTGTGTGTTCTGACTCCTCCCTCTCCACGAGCTCTCCTGCCTGCCTGGCCTGGCTCCAGGCCCACTGGCCACTTGGACTGCCGCCTCTACCTGCCTCTCTGGCTTTTATTTAAACTGTCCAGATGCTTCCCGATTACCCTGGTCTCCACCTCTGCACTCCTCCGGGCCTGGCCTGCCACTGCAGAGGGGCTGAGACAGAGGGAGAAGCCTGTGCACTGAGCTTGCCACACTCAAAGGAAAGGAAACTGCCACCACAGGGCCTGGCAAGCCCTTGGAGAATGGGAAAACACAGCCACCTGAGGCCCGGCCGCCCAAGCCCCCAGGTGTGTGGCAGCCTTGCTCCTACAGGGTCCTAAGGGCAGGTGCAGATGGACAGAGGTCTCCTGCCTAATGAGGAGGGCAAGCATCTTGCCTACCAGCTCGGCCACCTCTGACTCACCAGCTCCTTGAGCTTGCGTTCTTATATATTGAATGGCTCTAACAATACCCACTGTGCAGAAGCATGGTTCTCAGTACTAAGGGAAGAAACGTCTATAAAATGCTCTTCACCCTCTGGCACGTCACAGGTGCATAAACCACAGTAACGAGTACACTCGTATTACTGTCACTGCAACAGAAGCCTTCCCTTGTCCCTTCCCTGCACTTCTCAGCTTCAGGTGGCCCCAACCATCCTCCTCTCCTCTCAGGGCTCCTCCCAGAATATGTGACCATTTCAATTCATAGCAGCATCCATACGGGGCCAGAATGTTCACTTCAGAAGAATTAAGGCACGTTCTGTCCCCGTATCTACAGGACACTCCTGCCCCGTCAGCCTTCTAGCTAAAGTACAAACCGTTCGAAGCAGAGGGAAGTCTTCGCTGACAGAACACAACAGCAGGAATCCGCAGACTCATTGCAGCCCCAGTGCAGCCTGGCCAAGGGCAGCGAACGCTGGGTCCACCTTGACTGGAAAATGCCTGCTGCAGCCTTCTCGTGGAGAACAGGTCAGCGTGGCGCACACCTCCGGGAGAGAGGCTGGCAGGCTGATCCCACAGGGAGTGCAGCACATTTCCTGCCTCTGTAGGCGGCTGGTGGCCTTCCACTTCCATCCCCTCCTCCTGGCTGCAGCCTCACACTCCATCAGGACCACATCGACTTTCATTCCCACCACCCCTGTTTGCTCTTCATTTGCATCCATGTTTCTCTTGGGTATGGGCCCTTCCCTAGGCACAGTCCCCCTCAAATGGCTTCTGCTGTGCGGCTGCATTCAGCGTTTGCTGTTTGAGATCAGCCCTGCATCCCGACCTCCTGCTTCCCCTCCCTCTGCTGGCCCGCTGGCTCTGTAGAATGTGGACTCCAGAACACACACACATATGCACAGATTCACACTCCTCACGTGCCCCCCTCTCCTGCTCCCCACATCCACATCTGCCTCTCCCCTGTGCAAACATTGTTCCCAAGATACGCAGTCTCTTCCTTGCAGCCCTATTCTATCATCCGAGCCAATCAGGAGGCATCAAATCTTCCCTAAAAATCAATGCCTGCCTTACTTCCAGTGCCTAATCTACATCTGCTCATCCTCTCCCTTTCTTTTTTTAAAAAATAAATAAATAATAAAATGCTCTTTTCGCATGACCTGCTTGCCTGCCATTGCCAGGGCCCTGAAAAGCTTCTGCTGATCAGGAATCTTTTATTCTGCAAAGAATTGGTCTGACACACTTTTCTCTCATGAGTTTGTCCTCTGTTCATGTGGCACAGGTTTTTAGAGGCTGTACTTGTGAGAAGGGCCAGGAAGATATTTGATAGCAAAGAGGGCTTTTAAAAGGGTTCTCTGAGCTCTGGGTCCCATAGCACCTGGCAGGGAGTGACATATTAACCTCTTTCCTTCTGCTTTTGGCCTAGAGAGAAGGGAATAAAAAGCAACAGATGCCCCTCCCCACCACTACACACCTGTGTCAAGAATTCTTTTTTTAAAAAAAATCTTTGTGTTGAAGTAAAGTGGATCTTCCCAACACAGGGATAGAGCCCTGGTCTCCCTCACTGCAGGCGGGTTCTTTACCAGTTGAGCCACCAGAGAAGGCCGTAGTTGTTTTACAATGTTGTGTTAATTTCTACTGTATAGCAAAGTAATTCGGTCGTACATATATATACATTGCTTCCCTGGTGGCTCAGATGGTAAAGAATCTACCAGCAGTGCAGGAGATCCTGTTCAGTCCCTGAGTCAGGAAGATCCCCTGGAGAAGGGAATGGCAACCCACTCCAATATCCTTGCCTGGAGAATCCCATAAACAGAGGAGCCTGGCGGGCTACAATCTGTGGGGTCTCAAAGAGTCGGACACAACTTAGTGAATAACACACATAAATTCTTTTTCATATTATTTTTCATTACAGTTTATATTATAGGATATTGAATATAGTTCCCTGTGCCATACAATAGGACCTTGTTTATCCATTCTATAAGTACCAGTTTGCATCTGCTAATCCCAAACTTCCAATCCATATCTTCCCCAACTCTCTCCCCCTTAACAACCACAAGTCTCTGTAAGATCCCTTTTTTTCTTGGTAAGAGTAGTAGGAAGGGCAGGGACTTAGAATAGCTGCTTGAAAATTAGAATTCATGATCAGCTGTGTATTCGCCCTGCTATTCACAACCACCATTCATGACTAGACTTGAGACATGACTTGGCCATGTCTTCCCACCACCCCTTTCTGCCCAATACTTTTTCTGGGTCATTTCTCACAACCTGACATGCCCACTTTAAGAAATTGGACATACAGATTTAGAGAAACTTATAAAACCAGAAAACTAACGGGTGCTTATTTATATTACATAAAGATTTTTCTGTTCCACAGTGCTTCCCGGACAAGCTCGTTTAAGGAGCAGCTGCCCAGTATAGCTGTCTCTTTACATATCCTTAACTACTGCTGAAGTTCCAAGTGGATCTAAGAGTATAGGCTTGGGGCTCAGACAGGCGGAGGTTTAATTCTAGCCTGGCCACTTAGTGGCAAGTTAGAAGACCTCAAGATCCTATGTGCTCATCTGTAGAGTGAACATGGTTGAGAGTATTAAACAATTTCCTTGTCACTTCACTCATCAAAAATGTGGTTTATAATGGCATGTCTGAGAGACTCCTTTACTGTTTCATACAAAAAGAACCCGGCAGATGTGAGCAAATTTAAGAGACTATGTTTGGGATGGTTGGACCTAAGATAAAAACTCTGCTGTGCACACAAAATTCACTTTGGGGAGCCCATATCCATGGCTCCCAAGTGTCAGGACTGGAGTTCTGGGTGGCCAAGGCTGACTTGTAACTAAGGGTCATGGAGTAAAGGAGAAGCCAGGTCTGCATCCTGATTGACAAGAGCAGGCTAAGGAAGCCTGAAGCGTGAAGGCAGAGAATAGGTAGAGAACCAGAATGGAATCCAAGGTGAAAGGTCTGCAGAAGAGAAGACGATGAGCAGGACTAACTGGAGGCAGGAGGGGGGTTGGGACCACTGACCACCTGGAGGGGTCCCTTTAAACAAAGCCCCCACAGAGAGTAGGGTCAGGACTGTTAGGCAGGTTTGGGGGGCAGGCCAGCCCAGGACCCCCAGCTGGGGAGCAGGGCCATGGCCCCACCATCTAAGAGACGGTTTCCTGTGACTTTTTACCTCCTTCCTCAGTACCTGTCTCTTTGGGCACAGATAATTAGCACTGATGGTAGCTCATTGGCTAATTATTTCTGCTTCATGTTTACCAAGTACATTACGGACAACTTGGACACGTCTTTCTGAGAGTCAAGTACTGGAAAATTCTTCAGAAAAAATAGATGCTTGATACATAAGGCTCCCATCCCTCTGTCTTTCAGAAAAATGACAGCTCAACTGTGTCAACAACAGTGTTTCTACATTTTCCTCCATCTTGTCTCAGTGACGGCCGTGGGGAGTGTGGCAGGAGACACAGAATGTATATGTGGGCTCAAGACCTGTCTCCATTGCTGACTAACTATTGAACCCTGAGAAAAATTAGTTAGCTTTTCTGAGCTTCGGTTTCCCTGTCTATGAAATGGAGGACATATTGTCTATTTCGTAAGATTATCATGAGGATTAAACAAGATCCTTTATAAGAGGGGTATGTTTTGGGACCTCCCTGGTGATCCACTGGTTAAGACCCTGTACTTCCAATGTCGGGAATGCAGGTTCGATCCCCTGTCAGGGAACTGTGCTATGCTTAGTCACTAAGTCGTGTCCAACTTTTTGAGACCCCATGGACCGTACCCTGCCAGGCTCCTCTGTCCATGGGGATTCTCCAGGCAAGAATACTGGAGTGGGTTGCCATGCCCTCCTCCAAGGGATCTTCCCAACCCAGGGATCGAACCCAGGTCTCCCGCATTGCAGGTGGATTCATTACCCTCTGAGCCACTAGGGAAGCCCAAGAATACTGGAATGGGTAGTCTGTGCTTTCTCCAAGGGATCTTCCCGACCCAGGAACTGAACCGGGGTCATGGAACTAAGATCCCACAAACTACGTGACACGGCCAAGAAAAAGCTAAGAATGTTGTGAAAAGTAGAATACTAAGCCAATATTTGTTGGGCTTCCCAAGTGGCGCTAGTGGTAAAGAACCCCCCTGCCAATGCAGGAGACATAAGACCTGTGGATTTTAATCCCTGGGTGTAGAAGATCATCTGTAGGAGGGCATGGCAACCCATTCCAGTATTCCTGCCTGGAGAATCCCATGGACAGTAGCCTGGCAGGCTCCTCTGTCCATGGGATCACACAGAGTCAGACACAACTGAAGCAACTTAGTACAGCACAAGCCAGTATTTGGCTGTCATTGTTTTCTCGTTCAGTCACCAAACGCTGTGGAGCATTTCCATGGCTGCAGGAGGTAACAGGACCACAGGGTCCTGTTCTTGAGACCCTACATCCCTGTACCAACCTGCTCAGACAGCCCTGGGGTAGTTGTCAAGGCCACTACCTCCCCTCCAGCCTTGTCCTTCTTGTTTTTAGCCCAGCATCTGTTCAGGTGATACAGAAATTACTTCTTCTACCTTTTCTGCCCACCCCACACATCAAGGCCTTGCTCACACTGCTTCCTCTTCTGCCACCCATTCTTTCTGCTGATTCTGCTCAGGAGGCAGCTGGCCTGCATTCAAATCCTGCATTACCCTACTAGTTTCTTCACCTCTCCAAACCTCAGTTTTTCCCACTTAAAATGGAGACAAGGCTGGGACTTCCCTGGTGGTCCAGTGGCTAAGACTTCATACTACCAATGCAGGGGTCCCAGGTTTGATTCCTGGTCAGGGAACTAGATCCCACATGCTATAACTGCAGATTCTGCATGAGACAACTAATATACAGAGCAACCAAACAAATAAATAAATGTAAGTATTAAAAAAATAAGTAAAATGGGGACAAGGCTGGTGCTGCTGCTAAGTCACTTCAGTCATGTCCGGCTCTGTGTGACCCCATAGATGGCAGCCCACCAGGCTCCTCTGTCCCTGGGATTCTCCAGGCAAGAACACTGGAGTGGGTTGCCATTTCCTTCTCCCAGGGGACAAGGCTAGTTCCAGCCTTACTGGGTGACTGTGAAGATTAATCAGATAATACATGTGAAGGGCCATGAACAATGCCCACACAGAGCAGATGCGGCATCAGCGTTGGCCGTCGATATTGCCACCACCACCCTCTCTCCAGAAAAAGCGCTCCTCCCATGACGATGTGTCTCTGTCCCCAAAGGTACCACACTGTGTTGGAGTGGTCTGCCTCTAAGTCGTCCCCAAATAATGTTGACATTGTCTGAGGACAGGGACCCTGTCTTATGAGTCTTGATGTTCTCTGTGCCCAGACAGAGCCAGGCACATGGTTCAGGTTCAAGAAATCATGGAACTGACTTCAAATATCCCTGTGGTGGTTTTTCTTTCTTTAATACCATTTTTTATTATACAGGTAATTCACCCATAAGCAGATAAGGCAGAAAACAAAATCACCCTCAGCACCACTCTCAGAAATAACATGACATTTCAGTGTACGCTGTAGATGACTTCTGTCCTGTCTAATGGCATCTGAGCTTCGGGTCTGGAATGAAGACTCTACAGTTGGGTGGGACTTCAGTGTAACTTCTTTCCACGATTTATCTAATTAGGTGTGCAAGCAGGATGCTGCTGAAAGGAATTTGGCAAACTTCCCTGCCTCCATATCCATTTGATCATGATTGTTTTTTTAACTGAAGTATAATTTGACCTACCACACTGTTAATTCCTGGTGTACAACATCAGATCAGATCAGATCAGATCAGTCACTCAGTCATGTCTGACTCTTTGCGACCCCATGAATCTCAGCACACCAGGCCTCCCTGTCCATCACCAACTCCTAGAGTTCACCCAGACTCATGTCCATTGAGTCAGTGATGCCATCCAGCCATCTCATCCTCTGTCGTCCCCTTCTCCTCTTGCCCCCAATCTCTCCCAGCATCAGAGTCTTTTCCAATGAGTCAACTCTTCGCATGAGGTGGCCAAAGTACTGGAGTTTCAGCTTTAGCATCATTCCTTCCAAAGAACACCCAGGACTGATCTCCTTCAGAATGGACTGGTTGGATCTCCTTGCAGTCCAAGGGACTCTCAAGAGTCTTCTCCAACACCACAGTTCAAAAGCATCAATTCTTCGGTGCTCAGCCTTCTTCACAGTCCAACTCTCACATCCATACATGACCACAGGAAAAACCATAGCCTTGACTAGATGAAACTTTGTTGGCAAAGTAATGTCTCTGCTTTTGAATATGCTATCCAGGTTGGTCATAACTTAATATCTCTGTACTTTACAAAATGACCACCACAATGTCTAGTTACCATCTGTCACCATGGGGTGGTTTTTCTTTACTATCAATTTTGACTGGAACAACGTTCCTTTCAGCAGAGCTAGTCATAGTCATGGAAGAATGGACTTAACCTATGATCTTGTATGGCTCTGACTCCATTGTCATCATCAAAGTGGTCAGCTTCTGGCACCTGCTTCTCCTGATGACCTTTACTTTTTCAGCCTGTCTTCCTGTTGCGTAAGGGTCAGTTTCAGTGGCTCTGGAATGTGGTCTGTCTGTCTAGGGGCAGGGCTTGTGAATGAGCAGATGGTTATCATGGTCCTGGCTTGGAAAATGAAGATTTACCCCCACAGCTTATGCTTAAGAGCCCTGAAAAGTGATACACACGGGACAGGGCTTCCTGTTTCCCAGTTTTCATGTTGACATCTTTCAATCCACATGAGAGCATCAGGTCAGAAAGTGGACATTGAGAAGAATTGTAGGCCTAGACAGGACAGGGCGAGTGTTGTTTAACTGCCCTTGGTATGAACCTTTGTATTACAGAAGAGCTGCTTCTGCAAGAGGCTATTACCAGCTTCCTATCTGGCCTTCCCTCCATCCTCTGCTGTTCAGCTTTATCATTGCCACCAAGAGGATGAAGAGCCCCAGTGTGGCCCAGGGGCAGTGAAAGCTGAGACTCACAGAGTCCATGCAGCGTTTTTGGCCACACAGCTCCAGACCATGATGGAAAGCTGCTACTTGACTCCCACTGCAGTTATGTTCACAGAACCACTGCCTCCCAGAGAGAGCTCCCTCCTGCTGAGTCCAAGGGATACATGTGAAATCCCAACTCCCGCAGATACCTGGAGGCAGGGCTGCCCCATCCCACAGGGTCATGACAACACAGGAGCTCACTCCTACTTCCTGGTCTGTTCCCTAGCTCCCAGGGCCTCTGGATGCCCCAACTGCACAAGACCCAATCAGGAGGCAGCATGTACCCCTTCTGGGAGCTTCAAAACAGACCATCTTTCAAAACTGCTCCTATGAAATCTTAAATTCAAATACTCACTCTCAGGTCTTCCACTGGACTCATCTTCCATCTCATGGAGCCCTCTGCTTTCTCCCTGCCTCCTCGCCTCTCAGGCATATAATCATCATCACTCATTTTGCAGCACTCTCCATCCTCTTGCCTCTTCTGCAGACATTCACCCTTCCACAAATTCACGAAATAGCACCATGAGCCAGACTCTGGCAGGTGCTGAGTCTGTAACAGTCATCAGAGTCTACGAATCCAGTCAAACATGATGAGACAGAGATTAAGCCACAAATGCATTCACACATATGTAATTGCAAGCAGTGATATGTTCCATGAATCTGGGCTCAATAAGAGACCTAGTTTAGTTCAGTAGTCACATGCAGACCAGAGAGGATCCCAGAGGAAGTAATACTTGTACTGACAGCTAAGATTACTCAGTTATCCACATTAACAGTGGGAAAAGTGGTTTCTCAACAGCGTGCTCCAAGGCCCTGAGTCAGGAAAGAGAAGCACGTTTCAGAACTATAATGGAAGCTGCTGGGGATGGAGAGCTGAGAGCTTAGGGAGTATAGTGTGAGGTGAAGCTGGGGAAAGAGTCAGAGACCAGAGTAGGTAAGGCCATGTGGAGCAAGTTAGGGCTCTGCATTTTATTCTACTTGTGATAGGAAGCCTTTAAAGTGTTATGACTGGGGAGGCCATCAGCCCAGCAAAACCCAAACCCCAGATTAATCCAGCGTCTGCTTCCTGTGCCCATACATCTGGGAAGAAGTCACACAGCCCTCTGGAAGTCAAGTGGGCTAGACTAATCAAGAAGCCCTTCACAGAGATTCAGAGGGTGGAAATGACTTGGCTGTAGCTGAAAGTTACTTGGTGAAGCCTAGAAGTTGTAATGGACATAAAACCTAGCATTTCACTTACTTCTCATGTAACTCACATGGTGGATCCACAAGAGGGCATTATTATCTCCATTCTACAGCTCAGACAACTGAGGCCTAGGAGAATGTGACTCATGAGAGTCAAGCCGCTGACAGCTGGGAATGTGGACCTGGAGCTTCTGCCTCCCAGTGTTTTTTCTGCCCCACCCAGCAGGGTCTGCAGAAGAAAGAAAATTCCCTTGGAAAGAGAGTGAAGTGGAACATGGTGGGGCTGCAGGCCATGCAGGTGTGATGCTGGTGTTCTTTCTGAATCCACGGTAGCTCCCAAAATCATAAAGCTCCGCTTTCAACTCACCCTTTAAAAAGCATGAGGTTTCAGAGGCCTCTGTTGAAAGCTAGCTCCCCTCCTGGCTCTCAGGCTGACACCAGAATCATCAGAGCAGAGATGATCCATCCAAGGGAAAGAGCCAGTCCCATGAGTATTTGATGGAGGTGATCAACGGCTTGAAGGGAACGGGTTCAAAGTGTGTAAGCCTGGACTTCACACTGGAGAAGGCTGACTCCTAAGCCATCTTCTGCAGGGTGCAGAAGGAAACAGTGGCAGATGCACTGTTTCAGGTGCTCCCTGAGTCAGCTGCATCTCCATACACTAATAATGAACTATCTGAACAGGAAATTAGGAAACAATCCCATTTACAGTAGCATCAAGAATAAAGCACCAAGAATAAGTGCCCTCTGCCATCCCCGACACCCCCAAAATGTTCTCTGGTTGAGCAACACTCCTCACCTTCCTCCTTCTTCCTCGGATCCCAGTCACCATACCCACTGGGAGCCAGACTACAGCCAGCTTTGGTTCCCTCCCCCATATTGCCTTGGACACAGAAGGACTTCAAAAATTACATGTTAAAGGAATTAAACAATCAATGAGCAAAGCACTGTCAATAAATACAGCTGTCCCTCTGTATTCACAGGATATTGGTTCCAGGCCCCCCGGAGTATACCAGAATCTGGGAATGCCCAAGTCCATTATATAAATGGCATAGTATTTGCATATACCCTACACACATTCTCCCATATACTTTATTTTATTTTATTTTTGGCCACACTCCATGGCATGTGGAATCTTAGTTCCCCGACTAGGGATTGAACCTGTGCCCCCTACATTGGAAGCATGGAGTCTTAACCACTGGACTACCAGGGAAGTCTTCCTATATACTTTAAATCATCTCTAGTTTATTTACACCTAGGTATAATACCTAACACAATATAAATGTGTAAATAGTTGTAAATACAATATAGAAGTGAAATGAAGTCGCTCAGTCATGTCCGACTCTTTGCGACCCCATGGACTGTAGCCTACCAGGCTCCTCTGTCCATGGAATTTTCCAGGCAAGAATACTGGAGTGGGTTGCCATTTCCTTCTCCAAGTGCTATGTAAATAGTTGGCAGGAGGAGATGGGGACAACTGAGGATAAGATGGTTGGATGACATCACCGACTCATTGGATATGAGTTTGAGCAAACTCCAGGAATGGTTAAGGACAGGGAAGCTTGGCAAGCTGTAGTCCATGGGGTTGCAAAGAGTTGGACATGGCTGATGAACAACAACAATGGCAATTTTAAGTTTGCTTCTTGGAACTTTCTGAAATATTTCCCCAAATATTTTCAATCCATTGTTGGTTGAATCTGTGGATGCAGAACCTTTGGATGCCAAGGGCCTGTTGTAGTGTAACTTCTTAAAATTGGAAACACTATACAGCCATGTAGGAGGCACACCATGCTCTTTCCCATATTAGGGGAAAGAGCATGGCATCGAGGCATCGCTCTTGGGCTAAATCTCAGCTCTGCAGTTACTAGCCAGGAGAATGTAGATAGGTTACCAACTTCCGTCAATCTAAGTTGCTGCATTTCCAAGTCTGGGCTTTGCCTCCTTCACAAGGACAGTTATGAAGCTTGGATGAGTTGACCAAGGACCTAGCATGCTGCCTGAAGCATAGCAGGTGCTCAAGAAAAAATATTTTTCTCTGTCTCTGAAGAGCCAAGTGCCTGAATATGGGCCATGGAGAGAACTGCTTGGGTGTGAATCCTGGCCCCGTGGTTACCACTCACGTGATCCTGGGCACCTCTTAATCTTTCTGCATCTGTTTCCCCCTTTGCAAAATAGGATGGCAATAATATTGGGTTGGCCAGAAAGTTTGTTGGGGTTTTTCTGTCACATTTAACAGAAAAGCCCAAACGAACTTTTTGGTCAGCCCAACAGAAAGCACCTGGTAGTGATTCAGATGCAATGAGGACAAGCGTGTGAAGCACTTACCTCCACTGGAGCCCAGAGGGGCATCACACCTGGACATGTGGCACTGGGAAACACCGAGATGCCCCGCATGGAGCCCTCTGTGCCCACGCATGTGCAGATCTCAACTCCCTGGACACGGGTGCTCCTTCCATGTGCTAAGCAGGCACCTGTCTAATGAGTCCTCTTCATGGCTCTGTCACCAGAACACACACTGAGCTGCCAGCATCCTCATGGTCTGCCCCCAGCTTAGCTGCTGCCAGTAACTCCCCACATCTGCTGCCCTGCTCAGCCTGTGGTGAAATGTGGCCTGGGATGAACACACAGTGGAAAGCTAATGAAAACAGTCAACTGTGATTTTCAAAGCCTGTGCGGCTACACGCCTCCACCTCCATCCTCAGCCTGGTCCGTTCTGGGTCTCTGTGTCTGCCTCTCTCCTCAGCTGAGCCTGGTGAACCTGACCCTTCCCTCTGCCTCCTTTGTCACTGAAAGTGAAAGGAAGTCACACAGTCATGTCCAGCTCTTTGTGATCCCATTGATTGCAGCCTGCCAGACTCCTCTGTCCATGGAATTCTCCAGGCAAGAGTACTGGAGTGGGTTGCCATTGCCTTCTTCAGGGGATCTTTCTGACCCAGGGATTGAACCTAGGTCTCCTGCATTGCAGGCAGATTCTTTGCCAACTCAGCTACTAATAATACCTTGGCCATTATTTGGCAGAACATAGGAGCTCCCTGAAGAAGCAGTGGAAGAATTTGGCAGCTGGGAGAAGGAGAACAGGCATATCCATATTCTGCCAATGTGGCTCGCAGCTGCACCTGGCCCAGTACTGGGGAGAGAGAACTGGTCCCAGCAGCCAGCAGCAGCAGCCAGCAGTCTTGTCCTTCTGCCATCATGCCTCCCCTGGGGACCTGCAGTGTCACTCTAGTGTCACCTGTACAGAGAACCAGTGTTTGGGGGCTACTCAAGCAATCAAGTTAGGGAATGGTGGTCAATAACTTTGGTTCCAGGCAAAAGATGGGCACAGGTGCTAGAGAGTTAGGTTCACAGCAGCTTGGCCACCTACTTGCTTTGTGACTTTGCCAAGTGACTTAACCTTAGTTCCCTTAAGTGGGGAGAAAAAAGGTGGAGGGAGTAGCAGTGCCTCCTTTGAAGCTGATGTGTCAGGCATTTAGTAGATTTGCTTGGCACACAGTAAGCCTCCAGCTCTTATGAGTAATAGCAGTATTAATAATACCTGACTTCTGAGAGTCTCCCCTCTGTCTGCCTTGATCTTCTCAACCTTGTCAGCATGGCTCTTTTGCTCAGTCTGATTCTCCTGGTCTTGTTCTTGCTCCAATTAATGTATTTTTAACTTTGACTTTGTTTCCCAGCTTCCAGATTTTAACCTCCTCTAGACCACTGAGGCTAAGGAGCCCACCCCCCAAAATCCTGCATTGCCCCCCCCACCCCTCGTACCCAAATCATTGGGCCACTCTTGAGCCCAAGCCTTGGCTCAGTGGCACAGACCAGAGTCTGTTAGCCTCTCTACCTGCCTCCCTAACTCTAGTCCCCCAAAGCATCCAGAGCTCAGTGGGATGTTCCTCGGGGCCAGCTGATGGGGTGGGCAAGAGTGGAAGAGGGCAACATTTCCTCTTCCCCAGGCTGGGATCAATGAGCCTTGAGCAGCTCTGGTCCAAGGAGCTAGGTTTGAATAAGTTGACAAGCAGACATGTCCAAATCATGGTCATTTCTTACTTGGTCCCTGAGACCTCTGTAACCAGAAGCAGGAGAAAGGTAAGGATGCTCCCTGACACCAGAGGGTGGGTGGTGCCCTGCAAGCCTGCACAGAGACTTGTGCCCAGGAGTCCTGCTCTGGTTCATTCATTCTCTCCGATGGTAAATATCTAGGGACTTCCTGTTCATCTCTGGGAAGACTTGACAATTGTGTCATTACCCATACCTCCTTGATCTTGAAGAATTTTTCCCCTTAATAGTCCTCAAATTAGATGGAAATCTAGAAATTACAATAACTCCTGCCCAGGCCAACAGATAGGAAGACTTCTGAGTTCTGGCCTCAGCCCCCTTCCATGTTAGGTGCAGATGACAGACTGGGGTGGCAGAGTGTCTGTCTCCTCTGGGCTGCCCAGGGCTCCCATCCAACCTTCCTCTTATTGCCTTCATCATACATATGTGCCACCATCAGATTCAGCCCCCAGAAAACTAGCCGTATCTGTATAAATAACAGTTAAAGCTGCATATATTCTGGGGTAAAAGAGTCAATGAGACTGCAGAGCACGCAGGGCCAGATGGTGTCAGCTCACTGAGATGGAGTAAATGAGAGGACCTCAACATGTCCACCCCTAGGATCAACAGAAGATTCCATACTAGGAATCCTACTTTAATAACAAAAAAAGAAAGAAGCAAACCACACCTCCTCCCAGTCAGGAACAAGAAACAAGAAGAAAAATGCAAATAAAGAAAGAGATTGGATATTCACACTGTGAAAGGCTTTTCGTCATCACAAAGCTCCCAGATTCCAGGCTCCATTGGGAACTGTAGGGGAGGCCTGGCTTGGGGCTGGGATCCAGGCCATGTGAAGGCAGGTATGGTGTCTCCCTCCACCACCAAGGCGCAGGTTAGAAGCCTGACAACTGGCAAGTCAGATACCCATCAGGGCTCAAGAACTGCAGTGGCTCCCCAGCTGCAGGCTGTGCAGGAACCTCAATCAGGATGATGTCAGACCCTGGAGTGGAGTGTGAATGAAGGGAAGCCACCGTAAGTCCCCAGTGTTCTTGGACCTCAGGGAGAACAATTTGTGTGGGATCTTGTGTTCTGGAACAGTGCTCTTCCCTGTCCTTGGGGAGTACCCATGACATTTCTCTTCTGAAACCAAAGCTTCTTCCTCTGTGGCCCTGCAAACCCCACTGGCCATTAGCACAAGAACTGAGGTCTTTGGTCAGAGAGCATAGGAGCTGAACATGGCCTTATTTATGAAGCTGTTTGTTTCATTCTCTCAGTTTTATAGATGAAGAAATTGAGGATGAAAGGGCTGGTATTGGAGTAGGAGCCCCACAAGTCATCCCAGAAGAGCATGAGAGGGTAGTCTCTCACCAGGCTAGTAGCTTCCAAAAGAGGTATTTTAAAATTGAAAACTCTTCTCCCATGAAATTGTATGCAAAAGTTGACAGTGGTGGTGTCTTTGGTCCTCTGTGTTAACCACAAAGTCTGACTCAATGTTGAGAAGAAAGTTCAATTCAGTTCAGTTGCTTAGTCATGTCCAACACTTTGCAACCCCATGGACTGCAGCACATCAGGCTTCCCGGTCCCTCACCAGCTCCTGGAGCTGTCTCAAACTCATGCATTGAGTTGGTGATGCCATCCAACCATCTCATCCTCTGTTGTCCCCTTCTCCTCCTGCCTTCAATCCTTTACAGCATCAGGGTCTTTTCCAATGAGTCAGTTCTTCTCATCAAGTGGCCAAAGTATTAGAGCTTCAGCATCAGCATCAGTCCTTCCAATGAATATTCAGGGTTGATTTCCTTTAGGACTGACTGGTTTGATCTCCTTGCTGTCAAAAGGACTCTCAAGAGTTTTTAAACACCACAGTTCAAACGCGTCAATTCTTCAGCACTCAGCTTTCTTTGATAGCTCAGTTGGTAAAGAATCGATCTGCAACGCAGGAGACCCCAGTTTTATTCCTGTGTTGGGAAGATCCTCCGGAGAAGGGATAGGCTACCCACTCCAGTATTCTTGGGCTTCTCTTGTGGCTCAGCTGGTAAAGCATCTTCCTGCAATGTGGGAGACCTGGATTTGATCCTGTGTTGGGAAGATCCCCTGGAGAAGGGAAAGGCTACCCACTCCAGTATTCTGGCCTGGAGAATTCCAAGAGGGGTTGCAAAGAGTCGGACATGACTGAGCAACTTTCACGGCTTTCTTCATGGTCCAACTCTCACATCCATACATGATTACTGGAAAAACCATAGCTGGGATGGAAGGGATATACTCAGGTACCCACATCACCTGCATAAAAGGAGGAAATACCTCTTACTCTTTGAGGATGCTTGAGTCCCAGTCAGTCAACATTCTCCCTAAATGAGCTGTGTCTGTAATAACAGTTCCCATTCAGGAAGCACCTACTCTGTGCCAGGCACTAAAGAGATTGCTTTGCAAAGCTGTCTCATTTATTTCTAAAAGCAACCTGTAAGATACGTTTTATTATTATTCCCATCCTTGTTGGAAACTGAAAACCCGAGAAGCCTAGCTGTTTGCCCAAGGCTGTGTGGTGCGTTACGAAGCGCTGTCCAGAGCTACACACAGGTCAGCGTCAGCCGCACCTGCTGCCTCCCCATGTCACCTCCAGTTGCCACTCGCCTACCCAGCTCAATTCATCTTACATTATGTTGCCACTCCTCTTCCTCTTTTTTTCCCCAAATGCATCATGCTCGTGATATGCAATCCTGTGAAGCATCTCATCACTTTTGATTGCAGAATAGATACACATTAATTATTTTTTATGTAAGCCCAGTGACCCAGTGTTAGTCACTCTGTCATGCCCAACTTTTTGCGACCCATGGACTGCAGCCTGCCAGACTCCTCTATCCATGGGATTTTCCAGGTAAGGACACTAGAGTGGGTTGCCATTTCCTTCTCCAGGGGATCTTGCCAACCCAGGGATCAAACCCAGGTCTCCTGCACTGCAGGCAGTTTCTTTACCAACTGAGCTACCAGGGAAGCTCCCTTTTATATGAGAAGACATACAAAATAAAAATAAAAGGGAATACCCATAATCTTATCATCATACTTTTAACATTTTGATGGTCTCCACCCAACAATATCTTTTTTAAATTTTAACTAAGATTCTACCTGTAGTAGCAGAATTCCAAAATAAGAAGAAAAAAAACACATGTCCACTTTCCATCTTATTTTGTCCACTATCTGTCTGCTTCAAGAGATGCCATGCCGGAATTGTGCACCCCCACCACCCGTCTCCTATGGCCTCTCCCACCGCCTGGGGAGCCGGGCCCATGGGCAGTGCTCACTGTCAGGAGGGCACTCAGCACCAAGCCAGAAGCCCCAGGCCATTTGTCCCAATGCGTCTTCATCCAATCCCTTTGCATTCCTTTGGCTGTCATATCCAGCCTGTCTTCCTGGTCTCTTGAAAAGCCTTCCTCATCTCATCCCCTCTGCTGCAGATGCAGCACACCGAAGTTCACAGGCTGTTGGGCAGCCCCTCTCAGGAGGTGAAATTGTAACTGCAAATTGAGGATGAAAAGGAGTCAAGCATTGAAAGAACTGGGAGAAGGGAGCTCTGGGCAAAGAGAACAGAAAGTCCCAAGGCCCAGAGGTGGGAAGGTGTCTTGTTCCAGGGTGAAGATGGCCAGTGCTGGTGGAGTGTAAGGAGCTGGGGGAGGCAGTGGAGATGAGGCTGGAGAACTGACAGAGTTCTCCACAAATAATGCATTGTGGATGTTAAGTGCAAGAGAAACCATCATAGGAGTTTTCAGAGAAGTGAGGCATGACCTGACGTACATTTCTTAAAAACCTCGTTTGTGGCTTGTGAGGGTAGGGCAAGCTTAGATCTGGGGCCCAGCAAGGAGGTCATTGCAGCATCCCAGTGAGAGGAGAAGTGATGAGGAACAGGATGGGGGCCACGCACCCAGAGAGAAAAGGTGAATTCTGGTCTCCAACTCATCAGGAGGTGTGGTCTGTCACCTCAGCTCTCTGAGGGTAGACATAGACCCTCATGTGCCAGGGCCTGGTCAGCTCTGTAGGGGACATAGCTCCTCATTCCCACCCCACAGGCATACATGAGGATGCTCCATGGGTAAATCTACCCCAGCCTGTAGCTCGCTCTCGCTCTGCGGGGGAAGGACTTTGCTCCAAGGAGCTCAGAACTGGAGTCAGAGACAAACCATCCCCAAACATGACCCAGAAAACTGGCCACTGATCCAAGACCTCAAGGCTATCAAGTAAGACAGCCCAGCAGAGGCCCTCTGAGACAGGGGCTTCGAGATGGTAACTGACCTCCAAGTGGTGATGGATAAGTACATACTAAAACGTGTCTCCAGTGGTAGAGAAACCCAGTCTAAACAGAACATGAGAGTGACTGACCAAAGAAGCCTTTCACTTAAACATGGAGTCTTGCCCAACACTGATGACTCTAAAAACACTGGAAATTGTCCTTTCTGCTGTGGGGGAAAAAATGCCTCCCTGTGTGCCAGAAAGAAAAGGATGTGGTCAGGAAGGAAGAGGGCGGAGGGGGAGGTGGGAGGGTGGTATTTACAGGCTTCTCAAGAGTCTGACATAAACAGAGCAGAATGAGGAAAAACCTAATTTTAAGACTTAGTCTGTAATCATGGTGCAGACCATCTGAGAATCAGGACATGTGCCAGCACCCAGGCTGGGACTGGTGCCTGAGCGAGCCGAGGGGCCATGGACTTCGTAACTCCCCTGGGGAACACAGGGTGTTGGTTTCACCCCCACCTCAGCCCTCTCCCAGTTGTGAGCCCCATCCCCACCAACTCTTTCCAAAGGGGCTCCATCCTCTCCCTCTCAACCTCCCCACCTGCCTTGGACTGCTGCTTCCAGAGCCTCTTCTGCAGTGGGTTGTGGGGAGGAAAGATGCTGGGTGCTGCATCTGCCAGAAGTGATGCAGAGCAGGAGGTTTCCTGGGACATGGGCACAGGGCCCTTAACACAGTCGGGAGAAGAAAAGCTGAATTCTCAGAAAACCTGGTGTGCTCTTTAAACTTTCCACATTCCTGAGTGGTAACTGCATAGGTTCAAACCATGACATAAAGAAACAAGGTAGGGGCCTCTTTTCCGCCATCTAAATGCAGTAAAGTTTACACAGCAATCAGACTTCCTTTAAGAGCAGGCTTGTGATGGTGGTTAGGCCACAGACTCTCAGAACAGGGCCTGTGACATGACCAGGACTGAGACTCGGTGGCAGAACTTGTCCTCTGCCATGCCTACGCTAACACTTAATTGTTGGGCAGAACCAGAGCCCAAGGAAGAACCTGGGTAGCCTGGGAGGGTGCTCTTAGGGAGAGGGGAGTCAGTTTAGTAATTGTTTCAAAAATGTTTTAATATTTTAACAAGGGGTATGCTGATAGCAGTGTGTGCCAGCCATTATCATCCATGACTGTTATTTTTCAGAGCCTTTGGAGCACTCATTTAATACTAGAGTCAGTGTACGGAATTTAGAATAAGATCTTGTGTTCGCAACTCAATTCTGCCCAGCACTAGCTGTATGACCTTGAGTGGGTTTCTTATTATTATAATGGAAAGTGGAATGATGTCCACCTCATGCAATCGACATAAGAGGTAGATGCAATGCTATTTCCAAGAGTTAAGACTAAGTGGATGTGAATAAAACTCACATACCCAGAGAAAATTCAGAATTGGAACTCTTCATGGTTCCTTGGAGAAGGAAATGGCAACCCACTCCAGTACTCTTGCCTGGAGAATCCCATGGACGGAGGAGCCTGGTGGGCTATAGTCCACAGAGTTGCAAAGAGTCGGAGATGACTGAGAGGCTTCACTTCACTTTATGGTTCCAGAGTTGTGGATAGAGATCTCCCACCTCTTGTTGTTGTTGTTCAGTCACTCGGTCTTGTTCAACTCTTTGTGACCCCGTGGACTGCAGCACACCAGGCTTCCCTGTCCATCTCTTGGAGTTTGCTCAAACTCATGTCCATTGATTCGATGATGCCATCCAACCATCTCATCCTCTGTCATCCCTTTCTCCTCCTGCCTTCAATCTTTCCCAGCATCAAGATCTTTTCCAATGAGTCCCACCTCCTACCCACCCCTAATATTTTCATGGTCCAAGAGAAGCATGAAGGCCCACATACCATATTTTTGAATATTAATTTTAAGGCAAACTAACAATGCTAAATGTTAAAGTCATACTAACAGAATGCTAACTTCTATCCTCTGACCTTAACAGAGGTATCTTTTTAACAACCTGGAGAGCCAGGTTCAGCTTTAGAATATTTAAGCTCCCAAAGTTCTGTGCCAGATATAGCCACATAGGTGTACCCAACCCTCAGGACCTAGTTCCATGGCTCTTCCTTCCCCTCGCTCTGTATCATACTGACCTTCAGGACCTAGTCCCATGGCTCTTCCTTCCCCTCACTCTGTATCATACCCGACCCTCAGGACCTAGTTCCATGGCTCTTCCTTCCCCTGGCTCTGTATCATACTTGACCCTCAGGACCTAGTTCCATGGCTCTTCCTTCCCCTGGCTCTGTATCATACCCAACCCTCAGGACCTAGTTCCATGGCTCTTCCTTTCCCTCGCTCTGTATCACATCAAGATATGGATCATCACACAGAGGCATGTGGACATTTAGTGTATATATGTCCAAACTCCATGAGTACAAACACCTTGGTTCCAGGGGTACACACACAGGTGGAGTGGACTACCCTTAGGAAAATAGACCAGGAAAAATGCCTATATATATCTTGAAGGCAAGTTTGGGGCCATCTGAGCAGATACCCAGAGGAGTATCTTGAAGGAGGGGCCCCGGTTATAGGTGGGCATGCCCTCTTGGCCCCACAGACTCCCTGCCCACCATGTAAGGGCATGGCCAGGAGATACTAGAGTGGGTCTCTTTAAAGTGTAGGGCCAGGCAGGGGCTGTTCTTACCTAGGC
>NW_011494877.1:2138731-2188253 GCF_000754665.1 Bison bison bison | reverse complement strand
TAGGCTTGGTGGGTAGAACCATCCAGGATCTCAGAGCCTTCCCTGGCAGCTATACAGGCTTGAAATCATCCGTCCTCTCATGTGTGGCTCTCTGATTCCCATTCCAGTCTCCATCAGAAGATGCTAGTATCAACCATGCCCTGCACACCTGCCCACTCCCTGCCTTCAAGAATGCTGCTGCCCCAGCCCACATCCACTTGGTGACCACAGGGCTTCCATGAGAGCGAAGCAAGGCTCCTTCAGAGAGGTTGCTCTGGCCCTCATGGACACCAGGAAAACTGCCTGGGTCTGGGTGGAGGCCTGTACTTAAACCCAGGGACTGGTTATTTGAATGAAATGCTTCACATAAGCTTGTTTGATTGAGATTTGCCTCTTTATTCTAGAAACGGGATTCAGAAAGCATGAAGGTTGCAGTAATCGATGTTTTAATTATCAGCTCCATTGGCGAGTCCATTAGCTGTGAGCTTCGGGTCAATGGCTGATTGTCTAAAACAAAAACACTGTGTATATCACAGTGAAGAGAAGGGTTTTGGGAGAAGGAGGGGAATGAGATGATAAGGATTAACACTGACCTAGTGTGTTACAGTTTACAAAGCAGTTGTTCACACATCACATCACTTCTTCTGATCCTTGGAATAGCCCTGAGATTAAGGAGGTGGGCTTATTTTTCTTCCCATTTTGCACATGAGCAGCCTGAGGCTGACTTGCTAAGGTCAGCCAGCAGCCACTTTGGGACTGACATCCAAGACTCCTGAGGGCAGTGCTGGTGCTTCCTCCATCCATCACACCAAAGACTTCAAGGAAGGAAAGGTGAGACATAAAACTCAAAGGAGCTGTTCCCACAAGTGTGGTGCAGTAGAAAAGGCAGAGTTTGAGGTCAAGGAGATTCGGCTTTAAATCCTGGCGCCACCCCTTCCCGTCTATATGACTTTGCATCATTCTCTTTTCCTTATCCATGCTCAGTCGCTAAGTCATGCCCAGCACTTTTGTGACCACATGGACTGTAACCTACCGGGCTCCTCTGCCCATGGGATGTTCCAGGCAAAACTACTGGAGTGGCTTGCCATTTCCTCCCCCTTTCCTCATGGAAGGACACCGCATAATCGTCTCTGCCTCTTAGAGTTGCTGCCAAGTGCTTGCGCATGCAAGGGTCCTGTGGCTGTTTGTTTCCTTTCTCTCTAACCCTGTCCCATCTCTGTTCCTTGTGCTGTGCTCAGTCACTTCAGTCATGTCTGACTCTTTGCAACCCTGTGGACTGTAGCCCACCAGGTTCCTCTGTCCAGAGGATTCTCCAGGCAAGAATACTGGAGTGGGTTGCCATTCCCTTCTCCAAGGGATAAATAAGTTATATAATATGTTGTTGTTGTTGTTGTTCAGTCGCTAAGTCATGTCCGGCTCTTTGAAATCCCATGGACTGCACCATGCCAGGCTTCCCTGTCCTTCCCTATCTCCTGGAGTTTATTCAAACTCATGTCCATTGAGTCAGTGATGGCATCCAGCCACCTCATCCTCTTTCACCCCCTTCTTCTCTTACTTTCAATCTTTCCCAGCATCAGGGTCTTTTCCAATGAGTCAGCTCTTCACATCAGGTAGCCCAAGTATTGGAGCTTCAACTTCAGCATCAGTCCTTCCAGTGAATACTCAGGGTTGATTTCCTTTAGAGTTAACTGGTTTGATATCCTTGCAGTCCAAGGGATTCTTAAGAGTCTTCTCCAGCACTACCCTTTGAGAGCATCTATTCCTCAGCACTCAGTCTTCTTTATGTTCTAACTCTCACATCCATACATGACCACTGGAAAAACCATAGCTTTGACTACATGGACCTTTGTCAGAAAAGTGATGTCTCTGCTTTTTAATACACTGTCTAGGTTTGTCATAGCTTTTCTTCCAAGGTGAAAACATCTTTTAATTTCATGGTTGCAGTCACCATCCATAGTGATTTTGGAACCCAAGAAAATAAAGTCTGTCACTGTCCATCTTTTCCCCAACTACTTGCCATGAAGCAATGGAACTGGATGCCATGATCTTAGTTTTCTTAATGTTGAGTTTTAAACCAGCCTTTTCACTCTCTTTTCTTACCTTCATCAGGAGTCTCTTTAGTTCCTCTTTGCTTTCTGCCATTAGGGCAGTGTCATCTACATATGTGAGGTTATTGCTTATCTTTATTCCAGCTTCTGATTCATCTAGACTGGCATTTTGCATGATGTACCCTGTGTATAAGTTAAATAAACATATAAGTTAAATATATGTACTCTGCATATATCTAATATACTACATTAGACAGTGCTGTAGAGAAAAATGAAGCAAAGATGGGGGATGGCGAGGGCTGGGGCAGGAAGTTTTGATTTTAAATATGGCGATCAGGAAAGATTGCACTGAGATTCAGGCAATCAGGAAAGATTGCCAGGAATGATGGGGCCAAAGGGGCAAGCCTTCCTGATAATTATAATCCAGGACCTATAAAGACCTGGAAATATCCATGGAAGTGCAGAAGAAAGCTTCCTGGAGGAGATGGTGCATGCAATGATTCTCAAATATCAGTAAGACTTTAGGAGAGGAAAGAGCAGTGCAGGCAGAGGGCACAGCATGAGCAAAAGGGCAGAGGTGAGAAACAGCATGGTTTATAGGGACAGGAAGGCCAGACCACAGAGGGCCACAAACGTCCTGTTAAGGAACTTGAACTTTTCCTGTAGGTGATACCAGTGATGTCCATGTAAAGGAGACTATGAAGGGTTTTAGGCAGAGAAAAGACATAATCATATCTGCATATTTGAACATCCGTGCAGCCTGGAAGATGAATTTAAGAGGGATCAGAGTTGGATGCAGAGAGACCAGTTGTGGACCATTATAGTAGGCCAGGTAAGAGATGCTGAGGGCTTGGATTAAATGAGGGCAGTGAGAGTTTGATGGAGAAAGGGAGATAAAGTCAAGCATCACTTATGGGGAAAAATTCACAATATGCGGTAATACCAGTAGCTGTAGCAGTCTAGGACAGGGCAGAGGAAGAGCCAAAAATGATCACACTTCTGGCCTGGAAGGTGGGATGAGCAGTGGACCAATGCCTGCAGCAGAGACAGGGTGAAAGGACCAAGTTTATGGTGAAGGTTGCTCAGTCATGTCCAACTCTTTGTGACCCCCATAGACTTTACTGTTCATGAAATTCTCCAGGCTGGAATACTGGAGTGGGTAGCCATTCCCTTCTCCAGGGCATCTCCCACATTGCAGGTGGATTCTTTACCAGCTGAGCCACAAGGGAAGCCCAAGAATACTGGAGTGAGTAACCTAGCCCTTCTCCAGCAGATCTTCCCAACCCAGGAATTGAACAGGGGTCTCCTGCATTGCAGGCAGATATTTTACCAACTGAGCTATCAGGGAAGCCCAAGTTTATGGTGGATGTGGTGGATTTAGTCTGGGTCATGTGGAATTTAAAGTGATTCTGGCATCTCATTCAAAGTAGTTGTAATAGTTATAGAATGACTCCAGTGGTCCTATTCTTGGAACTTATCAGGGATCTCTTTGAAAACTATTACAAAAGCTGCATTAACTAGTTATGTATTTTATAGGCATAACTCTTTTTGTAAAAATCCACTACCTTGGAATGCACATTAATAGCTATTTTTCATAAAAGAAATAAAGATGATATGATACTTTTCAAAAAGAAACCTACTCCCAATCACTAGGCTTAAGTCATAATGAGTTTTGGCTGCTTCCAAAATCAAACTCTTCCTTAACCATTGTAGTCCTGGGGCACCTGGGGCTGTGAAAGAGACCATACCTCAGACCTGAGGGATTTCCAATAGAGCAGTGGGCAAAGTCACAGCAATGGGTGGAATGAACAAGTGTGTAGCCTCCTAAGGTCACCACATTCACTGGCTACACGTTCCAGATGCCTTTGTTTTGATGTGATGATTGTTGTTCAGTTGCTAAGTCATGTCTCTTTGCGAACCCACGGACTGCAGCACTCTGGACTTCCTGTCTTTCACTATCTCCTGGAATTTGCTCAAGTTCATGACCATTGTGATGATTAAGAAGCCTGTTTCATTTCTCTGTTCCAGAGAATCTTCCAAGACAAGGGTATCTTTTTTCTCTTTCAAGTCAGGCACAAGAGTGCAACTTTATTTTATTATCTCTGTTTTCAGAAAATCTGGGACCAAACTAAGCTTTGGGCCCAAGTCTCTGCTCACATAATTTTGTGTAGGAAAATAGAGGCAAAGTATGAACTGTAAATACTCTATAGAAAAAAATAATTTAATGACAAGATATTCAGCCCAGAAAAGGACAGCATTATAACAAGCCAAATTCCCTAAACAACATACCACAGCCGGCCCAGTGTTTAGGACAGGAGAGCAAGTACAGTTTTACACTATTGAGAATACTTGTCCTCCAGTCCCACAGAGGAAACCTCAGGCCAGCAGAGCCCGGTCACTGTAACCAGTGAAGAAGCAGGTTGGAGCAACACAGAAAATGAGTGCCTTGCAACTGAATAATTGTAGCAATCCTTTGACTTGGGACAAAAAGCTACCTCCAGTGTGGTTGTTTCATCAACCCAGCAAGCAGTTCAGTTCTCACTTGACCTGACCCTTGTATGATTATATCCCACTCAAACAACACGTATTCCCTTTTGTACAGTAAGAAGCAGCTATAGAATTATCTGGCAGCTACTTCTTGGTCCAGCTACAACTAGCACAGGTAACAAAATGGTAACAAAATCTCCAACTTTCTGCATCAAGTCAATTCCTCTTACTTAGTTTCTGCTAACCATTATACACTGCAGTTATTGCCAGCAGTTATTAAGGGCATGGAGGCAAGATAAAAGGTTCTTGAAGCTGTGGGCTCACCTCCTCTCCAGGCAATCCAGCCTTCCCTTCCCTTCAGGCTGGGTCTGACTAGCATAGGGAATGCTGGGGCAGGGGGCAGCGGCAGCAGGAGGCAGCAGTTATGTTATCCTTGTATGAAGGATTCTGAGACAGTTCAGTATTAACCTGGCAACATAGCTCCCTTTCAGGCCATTGGTATAAAGTCCTGCAGGATCTCTGTCACTTCGTAAGAGGAAGAACATTATATCAAACAAGACTACCTCTTCGCTGATGAGTGGCGCAGTCTCCTTTCTTTCCTTAATTATTGAATTCTTACACAATATTACTGAGTTATTCTTGGTCCCAGGAAAGGATATATGGAGGTTGCATAGCCAGACTCTGCTGACTAAATATCTGCCCCCAGTAGGGTCCAGCCCAGCTTCCCATGGCTGCTCTGGGACAGCCTGAATCCCCTCCACTCTGGCTTCTTCCAGCATCATGCAAGGACACTTCAGAAGGCATTGTTGCTTAGTGGTCAAAAGCATAGACTTTGGAGTCAGACAACTCCCAGCTCCACGCCTTACAACATGTAGAACTCTTGACATGTGCCTTAATATTTTTAAGTGTCCATCCTCTCAAGTATAAATGGAAATAAAAATATATTTATCTTGTGGGATATTTTGATCATTAACTGAGATAACATAAAAAACCCAGCATAGTGGCTGGAATAGAGTAAGCGCTCAATAAGTATCAGCTATGATGATGATGAAGAATATTCCATAGCATTGGGGGAGAAACATGGGCTAAGAATATGGGCATATCATCTCCTCCTTCCTTCTGTTCAAAGTTAGAAGCAGCCAGGAGGAGTAACAACATGCCCAGAATGGCGTGTTTGCTAAACTAAGCAATTAAATTTCCAGGCTGGACTTAAAGGTGATGGGAGAACAGCACAGTAGACTATGTATGCCAGTCTGTGGTACAACTTGCACATTGAGGTGGTTTCCCAAAGGTGACCCTTATCTCCTGTTACAAGTTTCTGTGTGCAGGTTTTCTAAATACTGGATTGGCCAATGACTAGAATTTAAACATTTTTCTTTGTTGAGTAGAAATTCTACTACTGTGATTTCATATGAAATCAGTATAACCTTTAACCTCAACTCTCTTTGCCCTCCTTTCCACCTGCAACTTCCTTACAAGTATGTCAGATTTCAACCACCATCTTTTCTTAATGAACAAACCTTACATAAGCTCACACTTCCTGAGAAAGTATTTTTATTCAGTTGAATACCTCTAGATAGTTCATTACAATTATACTATTGCAGCGAGTTGATGCCTTTGTGGATCTCACAAATGCTTCTTTGAGATTTTTGCTCTCTGTTGAACTACTTATGGCTTAATTTAATTTGTACTGGTGTTGCATTTTATTTTTGTTTTGTTTTCATTTGTTCTCATTTAATCCTGAAGCAGCACAGCATAGAAATTTTTTACCTGAATTCCCCCTCTAAACTTCCCATTTTGCCCAAGTTGACTGTTAGTAAGTGGTGGGCACCTCTCCAGCTTTTAAAAAATTCATTCAGCCTCTTCTTTTCTTGTGCATCTCTTCTGCTTTGCCAGGTCAAGCTGGGAACTGCCTGACTTGAGGGAAGGGAGAGTAAAAGCCATCAGTGACTCAGATGGGGTGAGCTACCCTTGGTACGGGAACACCACAGAAACTGTGACCCTGGTTGGCCCCACCAACAAGATCTCCAGGTTCTCCGTCAGCATGAATGACAATTTCTACCCCAGTGTGACATGGGCGGTGCCAGTGAGTGACAGCAATGTGCCGCTGCTCACACGGATCAAGAGGGACCAAAGTTTCACTACCTGGCTGGTGGCCATGAACACGACCACAAAAGAGAAGATCATTCTGCAGACCATCAAGTGGAGGATGAGGGTGGACATTGAGGTGGACCCTCTTCAACTTTTGGGGCAACGGGCCCGGCTGGTGGGCAGGACTCAGCAGGAGCAGCCCCGGATCCTGAGCCGGATGGAACCCATACCCCCCAACGCACTAGTGAAGCCCAATGCCAACGATGCCCAGGTCCTCATGTGGAGGCCCAAGCGGGGGCCACCTCTAGTTGTGATCCCTCCTAAGTAGAAGCAGACTGGCCTGACTGTGTGTGGAGCATATGCCACTGAGACACGCAGTGAGGTTGCCAGGGGTGGCAGGAGCCAAACTGAATTTCTGAGCCAAAGCAGACCTCATGGTTTGCCAGCCTTTGCAGCCACTTGTGAAGAGTAAAGCTGCTCCTTGGGTGGTAGAACCATAATCCTTAGGGAAAATCCCTTCCTTTTAGGAATAAAGAAAATCGCTGCTCTGAAAGACTTGCTGTGATTACCATGCAAGTAGCCATATTTTGGAGCTGACCAGGATGATTCTTTTATCTGAACTATTGACCATTTCTTTCCTGTGAGAGGCAGGGGATGGAAACAAAATTAAACAGTGCCTGTGGCAAATGCTGCTTCCCAACCAATTAGAAGTGAGAGTGAAAACATCCACATCAGGTGTTTGTAAGACATATGTCCCATTGTCTAACTGGAGGGTGCTGGGGAATGGGGTGGAATGAAAGTGAATGGGCAATGGAAAGAGGAGGGGATAACTTTGTTACTGCAAAGTAATACCTGTGCATGTATTAGTTAATCATCAGATCATCAACACACTCACTGAAATGAAAGAAACGCTAAGAAAACAAAATATGTTGGTTCCATTCCAAGGGAGAGCCTCCTAGGAACTGTCCAGGGTGCTGACGGTGGTTCTAGTTGATGATGATGACAGCATTTCCATCTACCCACATCTTTCCAAAAACTGTTTATTCAAAGTATCCTCAGTCACAGTATTTGGATAGATAGTTTCTGAATTCTGCAATAGCTGTGATATTTGGGGCCTTCACCATGTTTTTACTGAAACCCAAATTGTGATTTTGTTTGCAGCTGCTGCTTCTCTTCCCATTACCAGCCCTAAATTTACAAAAAGATAATTGTTTTTAAGGCACGAACCCATGCAGAGTTTCAAGACCATTTCAACAAGTAAGAATGGTATTTTGCTGTTACACATTCACACATGCAAACACACATGCCAGCATGATTGCTAGCAAATCTTCTAGCTGTATCTGCATGTGTGCTTATAGCCTTTATGCACACACAGTGCATATGCTGTGTATCTGTGAATGTTTATTTTAGCTCAGTTTCACAGAAGCTCAACTTTAACTGCTTGAGCATTTGTGAGAAAGTGCTTCATAATGCTTAACTTCAGACTCTTAATGAAAATCTGAGCTACTCACAGGAAACAAACCTGTATTGGTGAGATCCAACCAATAAGGATGAGAGGCCATATTTCCTCTAGTCAGCACAATATAAGTTTTTTAAGGTTTCCAATCTTTGCCATAAGGATCACCACAAAAAAGAACTTTTAAATCATTACAAAAGAACTTTTCCTTTTATTCTTGATAATGCTAATTTTGATAGATAGATAGATAGATCCTCATTCAAAACCCCCCATGCAAAATAATTCTAAAACTCCCACAATCCACTCACAGTGGATTCTATGAGTGGATATTGCCAGCCTGATTTCAGAGATGAGAGAGTTAAGGTTCGTGCAATTATTCTAATCCCATGGTTGGCTCCACTGATCTATCTTTTATCTGAGTTTGAAGATGGAGAATAAAAAGCAGGAAGACTTGTTTATTACTTTTATTAAAAATGGAGTGTAGTCTCATTTACTTCAGGTTACTTCAGGTCACAGGAGTAGGTGCTTATTTACATGAGAAGTTTAACAGATCCACTCCAAATTTTAACCTCACACCCTAACCACCAACTCCTCTCTTATAGATTAGTTATTGATGGCAAGCTGAGCTATTTATAACACCACATTAATGACACATCAGTGACTCACAGAAGACCTGGAGACATTCCATTTAGAAACAGTTCAACTGTTACATTTGGATCTCCCTGTCCTTTCCTATCTCTCCTTATTTTATGGGAGAAGTAGTCTGAGAGAGCTCCATGGTTTAGTTTAAGAGCAACATGGTTTAAGTAGCTCCAAAGCTACTTAATTTTCCATGTTGACATCAGAAATAGGAATCTGTCCCTGTGGTTGAATTAGATGTTACCCTTATGGAATTCTGGAGTGTTGATACTGATCCTGAAATCTAATCCTTATGGCCCTACTTTAAGAAAACCTGATATTTAAAAATCTAAAATTGTAACAAACAGAAAGTTAAAGAGGAAAGGTTTTTTTACATTACAAAATGCTACGCAAGATTTCTGCCCATGAGAATATGATATGACTTACACAATTATGTTTACACATAGCATAACTTTTTCCAGGGCATATCTGTATTTATAAATGCTACATACTTAGTTAGATGTTTTTCCCACTGAAAACTCACATTTTCTAGAGTTTTAAAAGAAATTACCCTGGGCAAGTTTTCTGGAAAATTAGGTAATAACAAAAATGAGAGAAATAGATAGGAAGGTACTTATAAAATTAAAGGTACTGTGCAAATATACATTATGATTGTTGTCAGTGATAGTGCTGTGAACTCTTAGTTGGGTGTCTCAGTTCTGAAGTCAACCTGGCAGAATGTTCTATTGCTCTGCAATCTATTATTTTGAAGTTAGAGTTGCTTTACAAGGAAATAGTGTCTTTTCTGTCATCCATAGGTCATTACCTTCCAGCTTAGTCGGATTTGGCAAAGGAAAGGCTCTCCAACAAGAGTGAATTCACCTTGAAATCTCTGTTTGGGTCACCTCCATCCTCCCGTCAGGCCTTTCTTTCCCTGACAGTCCCTGTGTCTGACACCAGATGCTGTCAGTTTGAAGGGGTTCGTGCGGTGCCTCGATTAGGTTTTAGTTGGGTAGTCTTAGTACTATATTTGGATTCTAAACACACATACATACCACAACAGTCTCTTAGTGGCACAAGAGTTCTTAATTCCTGTGTGGAAAAGAGCATTTTATTAAGTCATAAATTCCTCATAGATTCCTTTGAGATTTTTTTATTCCATAATCTCAAGGAAATTGAGGTCGCATCTATTCAGGGTCACATCATTCTCAGGGTCATAATCAGCAGCAGAGCCAAGAGAAGACCTGGGTTCCTGTATGTCGTATCACAGCATGGTCACACTTACCTGAGACCCGTAGTTCTCCTCTTGGCTCCAGGCAAAACGTTGTCACAGTCCTTGAGCCATTCACCCTCTTAGCACTAGAGACAATCAAATCCATCCTTTAAAGAACAGTTGTGTCCAAGAAATGAATGTTCCTGATTCTCTTTTATCTATACCAGCTGTTTTGAACTCTTAGTCTGGGTCTTTGCAGCATCTTACATTCCCAGCTTCTTGCTTTGGTCCGCAGCACCCAAGAAGGTTGGAAGCTAGTTCTTTCTCTGTCTTCCTTTCCATGGGCCTTTTTGCAGTTCTCTCTTTTCTGAAGCTAGGAATATCTCACAGGTCAAAATCATGTTCTCAGCAGTCATTCTGAGCAGTAAAATAAAAGAACTATGATTTATGAAGTAGTTTACAAAAGGCTTCCACATGCATTTTTTCATCCCCAGACAGTCTTAGGAGTGTAACCGTAAATTGAGATCCACTGAGGTTAAGTGGATAGGCACACAAATAGAAAATGTGGGGAGTTGGGATTCAAACTGAGCCACTTGGTTCCACATCTCTCACCATGACGCTACACTGTGGCGCCTCCTGGGTTGTTCCCTGCCTGGAGAGCACAGAAGAGAAGGAAGGAGAAAACAGGTCACTTTCACCTACACAGTCATGTAGTCCCTACCCGTCAACTAAGTGGGCATATTAAACTAAGAGAAGTAACACTGTTTTCTTATGCAGAAAACTGTGCAATCCACAAGGAGATTTGCCCAGAAAAAAATTCCTGCGAGGGGCTGCAGTGTGGGTGAGCTGGCTGTCACTCACCAGCTTTTAGCACAGTACTGGTAATCAGTGGAGTAGGAAATCTACTCTCCTGGTCTCAGAATCCCTGAAACACCAAGAGCACAAAAGGGGAAGGAAAGCAAGCATCCCACAGCTGAGGTCGCAGCTGAGCAAGGCCCTGCCACCCACCACCCCTCAATGCAGCAGGAGCAGCCCATGGGGCGGAGGCACTGGAAACAATGGCTTTCCAAGCTCCAGTTGGCACATTGACTATTCTTGTTAGAACTGAGGGCACAATTAAATATTGCCAGAGCCAGCTCCCAACTGAGTTGCAAAAAAAGATGTAAACACACACACACACACACAGACCTGCTACACTCACACATGCTTCAAGCTGAAAAGAAAATTAATCAAAACCCCAATGAATGCCTGAACTCTATAATTAAGCCTAAATGATCCTTACATAGAAAGGGAGTGGAGTGAGCTAGCTCAGTGCCCAGAGATATTTTTACCCCAGAGTCTTATTGCCATTAATTTCTTTTGAGATCTTGAGTACGTCTGGTTCCAGTTTCTTAGTTAGGACATCTGCCTATGGAAGGCCTTCAGAAGAGTTGCCAGCTCAGTGACTAGAGGACAGCCAAGGTTGTTTGGCCATTTTTAAACATTCATAAAAATGCCTCTGGAGAGATGGAGTCCTGCTGCTTACCTTGGTTAGCCATGCTCCCTCCCATGATGGATCCCATTACTAATTAACCTCAGCCCTCCAAACAATTCCTTTGAGGTCTATAGCACTTTACAGCTTACAAAGGGTGCTTTCTTCCCTTTACATAGAGTATAAAACATCTCTATTCAAGATAGAAATTCTTAGTATTGGTCTAATCCTTATATTCTTATTAACAACAATAATTCCCATTTGATTAGTTTGTTGCAGTTTGCATAACACAGACACAAATACTTTTTGATTTGATTCTCAACAATCTTGTAAGGTCTAATTTATATCCCCTTTTTACAGATGAGAGACTTGAAGGTCAAGTGGCCTGTCCAAGGTCACACTACTACCAATGGTGCTCTTAAGATTTGAATTTCAGTCTTCTGGCTCCTCACCTTTCCTCCACTCTCATGGAGCATTTTCTCCACTGCTATTCCTCAGGAAGGGTGACTCACTTGCAGGGGAAGTCTGTGCACAGCCACCCTAATCGATCTCTGGGTGCACTTTGACCAGGCAGCGTAAGCTCCCCTGAGGAATCTGGGTTCAGTGGTCTTAGGCTCTGTGTTTTCAGTGACTTCTCTCTTCTTCCCTGTTGGAAAGGAGGCCTACTTGGGTGCTCTGAGGTCAGAGGCCAGAGCCCAGGACCTCTGAATGACCCAAATCTTCTAAACCCAGCTGATGAACTAGACTGTCAACAAATCATGTCATTCATCTCAGCCTGTTTCCTCCTTTGCTAACTGAGCCACTAACACAGCCCAGCCAACATCGTAGTCAGGAAGACACAGTGATGTGATGTCTGGAAACACTCCAAAATGTCTGAAGTGCTGCCTGATGTAAGGTCTTGTCGTGTCAGTAGAATCATGGGGCCCAGGAAGAGTTGCAGGCTCTCAAGCCCCATCAGATTGGAAGCCCAAGACCATCTCAGAGAAGCCCACTGTCCCTGCCAGGGGAGGCCTGGCTTTGTGGGGAATGGTGGGGATCTCGAGTTCACCCTGCCCCCGGATACCTTGTTGGTGAGGCCTGGACCCTTGCAGTCAAGGAAAGAAAGCAGGTCTCTACATAGCCCTGTAGAAAGCAGCTCTGGGAAGAATTTATAGCTGGAACTCAAAGAGATCTTTCAGAAAGGAAAAGAGGCTGATCAGATCTGGGCCAGACTTGAAATCCCAAAATGATTTGCCTATTTAAACCTCCTGCAGAAGCCAGCCAGGGACAGTTACATTTTTCCTATCGTGGGCTCAGGCAACAAATACAGAGGGGGAAATTATTCTTATTATTATATGTATACATATCTTTATGTGGGTCTTCACTGGCCTGTCTGTCTCTACACAGTTCCCATCTCTACAAGATGCACCAGATCTTGGCTGGGACTCCAAGTTTGTAACGTTACAGATTTGGTCACATGGGTGCACATAAAAGGAGGAAATGCTTCTTCCTACACTGCCCCCTACCCCCAAGCTGTCTCACCATGCTGGAAATATAATTGGCTATGGCCCCTCTCTCTGCCTGCCCTGCCTGCTAAGGCCCTATTCCACATGCCCCACCCTGGACCAGCCACAGAGCTTGCTTCAGGGCTGCTTCCCAAGGCCCCCTGCTCCCACATCCCAATCTGTGCCTCACTCCTAGGTTGGCCGCACCACAGAATTTCTGGGATGAAAAGCAATTTTGCTCAGCTGGATAGTGATCCCAAAGAGAACCTACTATCTTTTCTCAACAAAACAAACATGAAGTCAGGCCTTTGGGCAGCAGGTCACATGGCCATGCAAAGGAGGCTCTTCTTTGCCTCCCACTCCTATCTGTTCTTCACTAACCCAGAAAATGTGGCCTGACCCTTAAAACAGCTGAATACTGGGTCAGAAATGCCCAAGAGAAGGGAAAATAGATGTTCAACTTATAGGAGAAGGGAGAAGGCCAAGACACAGCCTAGCTGCATGCAGACCTCCCTGGGGATTGTGAGGGGCTCTGATAGTGCACATGAAGCATCTGAATAGAGAGATGGCTAAGCATGGGGGCTGGGCTCAGACTGGTTGAGACCCCACATCACTGGGAGCAAGGAGGATACAGGAGAGAGGATGGAATGCTTTGCTTCAGGCCAGACATAAACCAACCAAGGTGCCTGCCCTGGAAAATCTAAGAAGGCACTCACTCCTGTTTGCAAACACTCATTCTGCATCTGCTGAGAGGGAGACCCCTTCAGTGTCTGCCCTGGACACCCGATTGCTCACCCCAGGCCCAGCCCTGTTTCATGCCTTCTTCTATGCATTGTTCTCTTCACAGGAAAAGCAGATATGGGAAGGTATTGTGAGGTCCTTCTGGAGACTCACTCTTAAAACAAATATTTATAAGAGGTGTTCACTCTTGTAGGCTAAACAGAGTCAGCAGATAGACAATATTCACAGGAAACTTTAGGAGCTACTCATTTTCCCTTTGGAGTCACACATCTCAGAAAACCCAGGGACCTTGGCAAGAGGTCCCTTTGTCTGTCTGGCCCAAGAGATCGGTGAGGATGGTTAAGGTGACAAGGCAGCACTCTGTCAAGCTCTTTGAGCTCTTCCAAGGAAAGGCATTGGGGAAAACCTATAGCTGCATCAGTGCATACATGGCTCTGGTGATGAGAGGAGCAGCTGGTCATCTCTCCATCTGCTCTCATCCCCTCACCCCCCTCTTCAAACCAATTAGAATATTCCACACAGACATGATCCAATGAAATATTAATTGGAAAAATAACAGGAAAGATAATACATGCACTTCAGGCTGAGAACTATTTCATTAAACTGGGCTTAGAAAGCAAGACAGCCAATTAGATTATTTCCCACTTCATTCCCTCACATACCAGAAACTATAGAAAGCTATTATTACTAATTAATTAGGAAAGAAAGAAGGACTCTGTGTGTGCATATCCAATGAACAGGGACCAAGGCACTATCCCACCTACCTCTCCATGCACAGTGCTTATTCATGTACACAGTGTACGTACATGCACGCACACACACACACACACACACACATCAGGGACTAAAGACTCACTATCTCACCTGAAGAAATAACAAGAAAATACCACCTCCGAAAAGCCATTCACAATAGCAAAGAGAAATGCTATCTTTGGGCGTGTTTATCATAAAGGAAATGGGCCATTTCTTATGAGAGAATGCTGCTAAGTCACTTTAATCGTGTCCAGCTCTGTGTGACCCCAGAGACGGCAGCCCACCAGGCTCCTCTGTCCATGGGATTTTCCAGGCAAGAGTACTGGAGTGGGGTGCCATTGCCTTCTCCGTATGAGAGAATAACCAACTCTAAACTCAGTTGGATTCCAAACTTTCTGCAGCCAGAACAATCTTGTCTTTTCCTCTTCAGTAGAGAAAGAGTCATTTCCCAAGCCTATTTCAAGTGCTCAGGAGGTCTTCTGGATGCAGAAACCTGACATTGGCCTGATACTGAATTGACTTTATTAGGCAGGACTTCTCATACAGATCACCTGCACTTTTCCATCTATAAAATGGGAAGAAAACTTGTCCTCAGTGCCACAGTCACTCCTTTAAAGCTTTTAGGTTTGTGGGACACATTGACAGAGAACTCTAAGCTTCTTGTGCCTTGCCTTGGGGAAAATTGGTAGATGAAACTCAACTATGTAGTTGAAAAAAATTTTTGTGCAAAAATTATGCTAATCTAAAGGCATCCTTATTGTATAACTATTATAATAGGAATATGATAATAAATATAATAGTCATATAAAGTGGTCATCACGATGATGTGACTTTCACACACAGGTATCTCTCCACTGTGGTCCATGAGCAGTAGACAGATTCTGAGGTTGTCTCCAAGCTTCTGCACACCTGTATCCACTCAGTACCCCACTCTTCCCCATCACGCACCATATGTGTCACTCTGTGGCATGCGTGACGTCAAAGGCTGGCAGAGCCCAGCACAATCAGTCTCTCACTGCAGGAAGGGGAACTGGCATTCATTGATGCTAGAGCATGGCAGTTATTCCAGAGCACAAGATGAAGGGAGGGACAGTTTCTAGAATGGCTTCTAGGCTATTAAGTCCCTATTTGTATATATAATGGGGTTGTCTGCAAACTTCAAACAGTTGGAACAGGTTTATTTCACCATCACTATAAGAATTTGAGATTTTTTTTTTTCTTTCTGAAACTGACACCATGCCTAAAATCTGAATGCAACAGTGTTCATTTGGAATCACAAAAACTCATTGTGCCATTATAGTAGTACATTGCTATAACCAACCCCGCCTATCAACAATCCAATGATACAAAGCATAAACAAATGATCAGGAAAGCAAGAGGAGGATGTCCAATGCTTGGATTTATCTCAAAGAAACTCCTTTCATGCATTCAAAAATTCCCTTTTCATTTTAAAAATTCGGTTCACTTCTTCTTTAGGACCACAACTTACCATATATGCAAGTACTCCCCAAAAATAGTCTTTAAAAAAAAAAAGAAAAATTGATCAACACTTTAAGTTGAGTAATACAGATTCACATTCAAAATGTTTTAGCAGAGCTCGAATATATGCCCATGCACAGGTATACTGGGAGGGCCCTAGATAGAGTTCTGGTGAATCAGCAATTCTTACAAATTACCTTGTGCCTTTGGATGCTGAGAACCAAAGCCATGGAGGGTCTGGAATTCCCACCCATTTCTGTAGACCCTTTTGTGCCTTGCTAATGGGTTACACTTATAGACGATCTAGAATCTAATATTGTTTTTGCTTAAAAACCACATAAATACTATAGACTGTCTTGACAGAGCAATGCATATGTAAATAAGTACTTATAATTTTGCATAAAAATCTCAGGGTCATTGTCTCCTTGCAATCTATTTATGAAGCCCAGATTATAAACATCTGCTTTTAAGGAAAAACATTATTTGGCCACTGTCTTAATGCCCATTTTATTTACATGTCTCCATGTCCACATACAGGTCACCTAGTAGAACAAGGCACGCCCAGGAGCAGAACCACATGGCAGAGACTAAAGAGGAGGAAGTGAGCAATGGCTGCTGGCTCCAGAAGCTGAAGCCCTGGATAGCTGACTTCCCATTAAAATGGGTGCCATCCTATCTGTCTCCTCGCCATCCTCCCATTCCCTCATCCCATGACCTGTCCCCCCTCCCACCCCACCACATGCCATGCAGCACTCTCCATAGGCTGGCTGGTTGGCTCCTGGGGAGCTGTGTTGAAGTGGGAGTTGTGCCTGCTGTATCTTTTTGTGTGGAAAGATTGGGTCCATCCAGATCTCAAGTCCATTCCCACACCTCTAAGTGAAGCTGGGATGAAGGACTTCAGATACCTAAAATGTTCCAGCATTGGTTCCCAAGCCCTAACTTCCCTCCCTATACTTCTGGGTGAAAAACAGAGGGAATATATATCTCCTCTCTTTCTCCCTCCTCCACATGGGTGGCCGATGTTAATACTCTGTCTAGATTTCTCTGATCCTTGCAGAGCCGGGGCCAAAGCAGTCCTACTTCCTCCACACAGCTGGGCTGGTTACCTTCAGGTGACCAAGGGCAAAGTGTATGTCACCAGGATCAATGGGATGAGGAGAGAATCACTCTAACAGAGCAAAAACTGTGTGCACTTTTTTGTTTATTGCCTTGCTTACTGGTTTGTTTACTTATTTATGAAACATGTGTTTATTATATAACAGAAAAATCTACTCCCATCTCGCCCCAGAATTTGTCTTCTTGGCCCCATACAGCACAGTGAATTATTCCTCTTTGAAGGACAGGAAACGAGGGGGGGGAGGGGGAATTTCTCTCCCTGTGCCCAGACACCTCCACCTCAGACAGATTTTAAACCAGAAGTGGGTTAGAGACCTAGTCAGGCTGTAAAGCCAAACAAACTAGTAGAGGCTTGACTGTCCAAATAGAAGCTCTCAGAACCGTCCCCCACTGTCCCCCTTCATATCAACCCATCTCTTCTCCTTCTTCATGTGATGGTGGGGCCTGACCAGTCAGCTCCAGCCTGGCCCTCTCAGAACTAGACTTCTCATTTGCTCTGGTGCTGTCTTCTCAACTAACGCCACATGTACATTTGAGACACCAAGGAACTTACAGAAAACCCATGTCTGATCCCTGCCCCAACTCATTCCAGCAGAATCTTTGGGGGTGGGGCCTGGGATGGGTGTTTTTAGAAAGTCATGCAGATGATCCTAATGTAAGACTAGGATTGAGAAGCTCTTCTAGTGTCTTCCCACCTTTGCCCCTCCCCCCGCCCACATTCTTCATCTGTGATTTCCCAAGTTTTGTTCTGTGCCAAGAATAAGAAAAGGCCATTGAGGATTGACGAGTTCTCATCCCACTCCTCCAGCTCTGAACCTTCCCCATTTCTGACTCTTCCCCATTAGGTCAGTCAACCAGAGCAAACCCCTGGAGAGCTGGCAGATCCTTCCCGCTGTACCCAAGAGTGGTTCATGCACGCGGCCTGGGGGCTGATCTCAGACCTACCCTTTGCCAAATTCTCTCTCCACTTGCCCCTCCCCTAGGCTCCCCAAGTCCACATGAATGTCTCCAAACCCCAGTCCAGATGGAAAGGCCCACGCCCAGTGTTTATAACCCAAGCCTTAGGCCATTTCTGCAGAGCCACCTGAACTGAACGAAAATCTGCTGATAATGAAGAAAGGAGCCATGTTGCCCCAAGCCAGTCCTTTCCCCAAGAACTGGACCCATCCAAATCCCAGATGGCTTATAAGATCTCTTACTGCGGAGTATGAGGACAGGTGTGTGTGTATACATGTGCACAGACTGTATACACACCATAGGGATGCACAGAGATGTGCTCTGTTCTTCAAAGGCCCAAGTGAATTCTGTTGGGTTGGCCAAAAAGCTCATTTGGGTTTTCCATAATATGTTACAGAAAAACCTGAATGAACTTTTTTGACCAACCCAATATATTGGGCATATACCCAGAATGTTGTAATATTTACAAACTGTTAGATATACCACACACACACACACTAAGGAAACCTGTGATGTGGGAGGAGGTTTTTTTGCTACCCCATCCCTCCAAGGGTTACTCTCTTGCCCCTGAGTAACTTCCTGGAGTAACTATTAACACGATGTCACACACCCTCAGCTGCCCAACCTGTCCCCCTCCCGCATCCCACGTCACCAAGCCTTCTTCCCCCAACAGTCAGAATGTGCCCACCCCTCCATCCCATCTCTCAGGGTCCTACTCTGGATAGGAGACAGATAGTTCAGTCAGTGGGTGCTAAAGAGTTGAGTGTTACCCTCTCCGGTGACACTTATGTTTTAATAGGGGCTATAGATTTTGCCTTAATCTGAAAGCGTGGCTCTCATGGTGGGAATTTCAGGCACAGTGGTGGGCCAGTAAGGGATATTATTTTTTATCAGAAGGGGGCCTTTTAGAGCCCCTAAATCATACCTGTATCTAAAATCAAACCCTCTTCAGTGCATGAGCACAAGCAGGCACATTTACTGTGTACACACTTTCCATAATTTTGAGACACCTCCCTTATATTGGCCCCATCTTAAAAAAAGGAACCAGCTAAACTAATTGAAACCTCACTGGGAAATGTAGCCTATTTTTCACTGGCCGCCAGCCATCTGGCCCACCCCGCCCTGTCCCATTTCCCTTCTGCTCATTCTCTTTTCTGCTCCCACTGTGTCAGTTCATCAATTTGTACATCTTCTCTGTGTTCTTCTGACCCACCTCACCACATGTATTTCCTTCCTTTCCTGTTTCCCAATTGGAATTGTGCTGTTTTCTGTGTCGTCAGGACAAAGAGCAGGTTCAAAGCATGAGCATGTGTGTATCACTTTGAAGAAAGAGAACCCAGGTATTCTGCTACAGTTTGGAGAAAAACCCAATGAAGGAAGAGAATGAAAGCTGGCTCTGCAGAGTGCCTTAAAAATGACTTTAATTAGGAAATTCTGAATTGTCAGTCTTTGGACGTTACACAAACTCAAACAGATGTTGCATTTCACTTCTCTGGGATTAAAAAAATGTTAAATACAGTATGTATTCAACAACGTATCTTTTCTCTTTAATTTGGTCCTTAAAGATGCAGTGCTGGGTTTTCCATAAAGCCCAGGGAAGGTTCCAGGAATAAGCAACCCTGGGACATACAGAGGCAGATGCAGATGCCCTGCTCAGCAAGGAGATCTGGCAGACTAAGACAGAGTGCTGCGACCATCATTGGTCCAGAAGGCAAGTCTCAGTTGAGAAAGAAGCTGGATGACATTGAATAAGGAACAGAAAGGTGTCCTCATCCTTCTCCCTGATGATATTCTATCCTAGTCTGTGACTCAGTGCTATGAAATTAGGGGAAGGAGAACATTCTAGAAACACAGAAGGCAAATCTTGCTCTTCCATCCTCTCTCTCCACCTTCACTTCCCTGGAGCACTCTTTGACCAGTTTCTGCTTTGCTTTTGCTAAATGATTTTCCTCTAGCTTAACACTTGCTACTCAAGTTCTGACTACACCAAGATATTTTGAAGAAGGCAGTTAAACCTTCTGGGGTATTGCCTTCTCTCCATCAGAATTGCATTTTCAGATGATCAGATGGCAGCTAGGCAAGAGTGGAAGGTGTAGTGGGGATGGACCTCTTGGATTCTGAAACCCAATGGAGACAATAGGAATTGATGACCCAGCCCATCAGAATCCCAGCCCCACCCCGCCTCTCCCTATTACCTAACCCTGAACCTGCTTTTCTGCTTTGGAAGTCAGTGTCTGGGTGGTAAGAGCTTGGAGTCATCCAAGTAACAGCTCTTCTCTCTACTGCAACTTTTATTTAAATCTGTCATGGCTATTTTAAATATGAGTTGTGACCATTCTGTGGGATCAGCAGTTTTAAGAGGGCTAAGAGTCACTAGTTCCATCTCTCTTTAATTCTTTCTCTCTCTCTCTCTCTGTCTGTCTGTCTCTCTCACACACACACATACACACATACCACCACCACCACCACTCAAAAGAGGGAGAGCAAGAAAGGAAGCCCAGATATAAAAATAGTAAATAGTGGTTTCCATTCCTGGAAAAAATATTTCTCTATCATACATGTCACGAGGCGAGGGGAATACATTTTTAAGCATACGTATTCTTAATCAAATACACACAACCCCCCCACAACCTTACAAGTTAGCCAAGCCACACATCCTCAATTCCACAGGAAGCAGCTTTGTGGACACATTTTAGGAAAGAATTTCTGCATCTTCTTCACTAGAAAGCATATTCTGAGGTACAGTCTCTGAGAAAGGGCAATTTGCACTGTTTTTCTATATCATTCGTTTTAAGAAATGAACGATGCACTGGCAAAGGCTGAACGCACCAAGTATGAATGTATGTATATATAAGGGTCTCTCCCACTATCCAAAAGCAGAGCATCCAATGAAACCTTTCATTAATCAAAATGGCATAAAGCAAAGAAGTAAGTACCTTAGGACACATCTTGCTAATGGATGCACCAAATAAATTTAGATAAAGCACAGATGCTCACAGACACAATTCAAAGCCAGGGAGGCTTGATGCTGAGAGTGTAGTTCCTAGGGATGGAGCTTGGCAGGGCCACTCTCACTGCTCTAGGTGACCTTCCAGAATCAGTCCTACCTTATGCCAAAGTCACCCTAGTCACAAATCTCTATGCCTCTGCTTTATGCCCAAGTCAAGGAGCTGAGCCCTGTCCTCCCTGGGTCAGCAGTCTCATAACCCATCCTTCTCTGAGCCAGGGTAGGGGCCCCTTGGAGATCCCAGCTTCTAGCCTGTAGAGAAGTTGGCTCTCAGTCCTTGTAAATGCCCAGGTTCTCTTTGCAAGCTGATGTGTTTCTTCCATGCCCCCTCTCTGAAAGCCTGCTCTTGCATAAGTGAAGGAGATCACTGGATTGATCCCCAGAGAAAAAAGATTTTTTATTTCAACAGATACTTATTAATGACCAATATGTGCCAGATGCTCTGTTCTAGATGCTGAACATTCCTCAGTGAACCAAACAGATGAAAATCTGTCCCTCCTGGCACTTCCATTCTAGCAGGAGGAAAGACAGACAATAGATACAATAAATAAGGACATTGTACAGTAGTTAGATGGAAAGAAGTACTATGGGAGGGGGAAAAAGAATAGATAAGAGGGATCAAGAGTTCTAGAAGATCTGCTTCCAGGTGATTTTCTGTGTAGGCTATATACCAAGAAACAGTGTCAAAAGCACTTACTAATAACAACAACAAATAATTATGGTCTCTCCAGATACCCCATTTAATCTCTGCATTAACAGTCATCCTTTTCCATGTAAAGCTTGAGATCTACAGTTTATACATTCCAAAGCAGTCTTAGGTTTATTGTCACCTATCTTAACCCACGAGGACTTAATTTATTGCAGCTGAGAGAGTTTAAGTGACCTTCCCAAGGTCACATAGCTACTAAGTGTCACAGTGAGAATTCCAATAAGTCTCTCTTGACTCCACTGTGTGATTTTCTCAATGCATTTGTAAAGAGCACAAGATATGAAGCCAGAAAATCCAAAACGGAGACCCAGCATTGTCTTACTAGGTGTATGAAACCTCGAAAAGTTCCCTGCAAACATAAGATAAGACCGGATTTTAAATTACATTATAAATCATAAGGCACAGTACAAATATGATGCCTTGGGGCAACTCTACAGGCTGCCTCAACACTCCACAAACCTACTATCTGTGTGATTCATTAAGAAAATAAATATAATTAAAAGGAGTTATTTTATAGCACGCTGCACACAACTCCCAAAGCAGTTCTTACTAAAGTTGGACAAATTAAAACAGTAAATATTTTCTGTTTGTAAACTAATTATCTGATTCAAAGAGACTCAAAGCAAGCCTGCTTTGAAGGTGTTCTGTAACTGCACATGCATAATCACACTAAATGTATTGAAGAAGCACTGGTACGTGGACCTTGTTAGGAGCCCCTGAGCATCAGTGCAGACAAAGACATTCCTGTGATACATCCCAGGGTACAGTTGTGGCTGTGAGCAACTAGTTGTGTTTCTTATTCTCTTCTAGGACTCTTCATCATTTTTGTTATCTTTGTTATCTCAGCAATTGGAGAGTCCCCACCAGTAAATTTAAAAAAAAAAAGATGTCACATTGACATGAAAGGCAGCTTTTACTGAGCCTAGTCTGGTACTATTTCCTAGTCTAAGCTAAGAAATAAGTCTGAATTTTGTTTCTATGAAAGCTTAGAAGATACAAACTATAGGAAGAGAAGTGTTATGGACTGAATGTTTGTACACTCCTCAAATTCATATGTTGAAGCCTTAATCCTCAAAGTGATAGTATTTGGACATGGAGTCTTTGGGAGGTAATTAGGTTTGAAAAAGGTTGTCCTGAACCCAGGAATCAAACCAGTGTCTCTTGCATTGTGGGTAGACTCTTTACCCTCTGAGCCACTAGGGAAGCCTGTGTGGGAGGAGCCTCAATAATGGGTTTGGTGCCTTTAATGAAAAGATCCCAGGCGTCTCCCCTGCCCCATGTGAAGAAACCAAGAAGAGGGCCCTCACTAAAATGCAATCATGCTAGTACCCTGGTCTTGGGCTTCCAGCTTCCAGAATTGTAAGAAACAAATCTTCATTGTTATCTAAGCGACCAGTTTATGGTGTTCTTGTTACAGCAGCCCAAACTAATGCATGAGGCATACTCTATTTTCTGAAATGGTTCTTAAATCTAACAGTCCAATCCCTGTGCTTCTATAAAGGGACATACATACTTGCCTTCAGGGAAAAAATTTTAAAGTTCTCCAGTTTATAGAACTGCCAAATGTTGTCTGCTCCCTTCTCCCCATGGTCAGTATAGGAGACCTGAGTAACCAGGAAAGACTGTAATCTCTTCATCCACCCTGCCAGCTTGGAGGATGCATGAAAACTGTTCTCTACTTCTGCCGCTCCTACCATAAAGATTCCAAGAGAAGTTGGGGGGGGAGCGGTCCTAAGATGGTGGAGGAATAGGATGGGGAGACCACTTTCTCCCCCACAAATTCATCAAAAGATCATTTGAATGCTGAGCAAATACCACAAAACAACTTCTGAACGCTGGCGGAGGACACCAGGCACCCAGAAAGGCAGCCCATTGTCTTTGAAAGGAAGTAGGACGAAATATAAGAGATTAAACATAGAGACAAAAGAGGTAGGGATGGATACCCGTCCTGGGAAGGGAGTCTTAAAAGAAGAGAAGTTTCCAAACACCAGGAAACCCTCTTACCAGCGGGTCTGTGGGGGAGTTTTGGAATCTCAGAGGGCAACATAACCAGGAGAAAAAAATAAATAAACAAAACCCACAGATGACGTCAGAGAAGGCGATGGCACCCCACTCCAGTACTCTTCCCTGGAAAATCCCATGGACGGAGGAGCCTGGTAGGCTGCAGTCCATGGGGTCATGAAGAGTTGGACATGACTGAGTGACTTCACTTTCACTTTTCACCTTCATGCATTGGAGAAGGAAATGGCAACCTACTCCAGTGTTCTTGCCTAGAAAATCCCAGGGACGGGGGAGCCTGGTGGGCTGCCATCTCTGGGATCACACAGAGTCAGACACGACTGAAGTGACTTAGCAGAAACAGATTACGTGCCTAAAAACAACTCCCAATGGAGAAGTAGCCCAGATGCTCGTATCCACCACCAGCAAGCAGGGGCTGAATAGGGAGGTGCGGGCTGCATTGCTTAGGGTAGGGACAGGGCCTGAATGCCCTAAGGGCAATCTGAGGGAGCCAATGTAAGATAGCAACCCAGACTGTGGGATAGCCAGAGAGGAGAAAAAAAAGAGGAGAGAGAGAAAGAACTTCCCCACAAAAAAACTCCAACCTAAGGTACTGCTGGGCCCGCTCACAGAACAGAGGACTGAGCGAATACCAGAGGAGAGCTAGCTAGCTGCAGACCGGCCCATCCCCCACTGGAGGCAGGAAGGCAGGTGGGCGCCAGCCAGAGCCAGAAAGCAAGGGGCAAACTCAGCCCCAGAGACGCATCCTCTACCAAACTGTGAGCAGGCTTCCAGTTCCTGACCAAGTCTTCCGGGATCCTGGACAGTTGACATCCGCCAGGAGGGTCGCAGCCAGAGATCAGCTCTCCAGAGGAAACACACGGCACACCTGAGAAGGCGCTCCCACTGTACACCCAGGAAACCGAGCGGCTGGGACCAGGAGGGTGATAAGATGCACCGCCTACCTGAGTAGAGTGTGCTTGCCAAGCACCTGGTCGCCTGAGCTGCTCAGACCTGGGAAGGGCACAAACCGCAGGTCCAACCGAGTCTGTGCATTTGTGGAGTACCCAAGAACCTGAACCTGAGCGGCATAGATCTGGGAAATGCAGGCAACCCAGGGCACAGCTCAGACAGTTCCCCAGCAGAGCAAACTGGAGCCTGAGCAGTGTAAACTAGGAAAGCACACACAGCATGAGCAGGGGCAAAGCCACTGTGGCCCAGACACTGCAAGCACTCCCCACACACGCCAGTGATATTTGTTTGCAGTGTTCCTCCCTCCCCGCAGTACAATTGAACAAGTGTGCCTAAATAAATGACCACCTTCGCCCCCTTGTTACAGGGCAGAAGTTAGATACTGAAGAGACTTGCAAACAGAGGAAGCCAAAATAAACAAAGAAGAGGGAACGGCTCTGGAAGTGGCAGGTGCAATAGATTAAAACCCTGTAGTTAGCACCGGCTACATTGGAAGGGACCTATAGACCTTGAGAAGTATAAGATGGAACAAGGAACTATCTGAAATGGAACTGACCACACACTACCCTCAAGAGCTACAGAGAAATTCCTAGATATATTTTACTATTATCATTTTTTAATTTTTTATTTTTAAGTTCTTTATTACTTTTTAAATTTTCATTTCAAAAACCTATTACCATGGAGGGGAGAAGACCCTATTTTTAAAGCAAATTTCATACTTTTTTAATAACTTTTGCAATTTTGTTTTGTTTTGTTTTAATATTGTATTTTTGAGAGTCTAACCTCTACTGTAGATTTTTAATCTTTTCTTTTTAGTATTTGTTATCAATTCTGTACCTTTAAGAATCCAATCTTCATTTTTACTTAGGAGTGTGATTACTGGCTTGATTGCTGTCTCCCCTTTTGACTCTCCGTTTTCTCCCCCAGATCACCTCTATCGCCTCCCTCCCCCCGTCTCTCCTCTACTTAACTCTGTGAATCTCTTTGGGTGTTCTGGGCTGTGGAGAACACTTAGGGAACTGACCAAGGGCTAGAATGGTCTCTCTCCTTTTGACTCCCCCTCCTCTCCTCCTGGTCACCTCTATCTCCTTCCTCCCCTTTTCTCTTCTCTGTGTAACTCCGTGAACTTCTCTGAGTGTTCCAGACTGTGAAGAGCAAATAGGGAATTGATTCCTGACTAGATTGCTCTCGCCCCTTTTGATTCCCCCTCTTCTCCTGGTCACCTCTATCTCCCTCCTCCCTCTTCTCTTCTTCATGTAACTCTGTGAACCTCTCTGGGTGTCCCTCACTGTGGAGAATCTTTTCACCATTAACCTAGATGTTTTATCATCGGTGCTGTGTGGATGGAGAAGTCTTGAGGCTACTATAAGAATAAGACTGAAAGCCAGAGGCAGGAAGCCTAAATCCAAAACTTGAGAACACCAGAACACTGACTCCAGGGACCATTAATCGAAAAAGCTCATCCAAAAGCCTCCATACCTACACTGAAACCAAGCTCCACCCAAAAGCCAATAAGTTTCAGAGCAAGACATACCAAGCTAATTCTCCAACAAAGCAGGAACATAACCCTAAGCATTAAAACACAGGTGGCCAAAAGTCACACCAAACCCACAGACACCTCAAAACCCACTACTGGACACTTCATTGCACTCCAGAGAGAAGAGATCCAGCTCCACCTACCAGAACACCAATGCAATCTTCCCTAACCAGGAAACCTTGATGAGCTACTCGTCCAACCCCACAAACAGGGAGGAACCTCCACAATAAAGAGGAACCACAAACTTCCAGCATACAGAAAGGCACCTGAAACACAGCAACCTAAACAAGATGAAAAAGAAGAGAAATATTCAGCAAGTAAAGGAACGTGATAAAAGTCCACCAAACCAAACAAAAGAGGAGGAGATAGGGAGTCTAAATGAAAAAAATTCAGAATAATGATAGTAAAAATGATCCAAAATTTTGAAAACAAAATGGAGTTACAGATAAATAGTCTGGAGACAAGGATTGAGAAGATGCAAGAAAAGTTTAACAAGGACCTAGAAGAAATAAAAAAGAGTCAATCAATGATGAATAATTCAATAAATGAGATTAAAAGCACTCTGGAGGGAACCAACAGTAGAATAACTGAGACAAAAGATAGGATAAGTGAGGCAGAAGATGGAATGGTATAAATAAATGAAGCAGAGAGGGAAAAAGAAAAAAGAATTAAAAGAAATGAGGACAACCTCAGAGACTTCTGGGACAATGTTAAATGCCCCAACATTTGAATCATAGGAGTCCCAGAAGAAGAAAACAAAAAGAAAAGCCATGAGAAAATACTTGAGGAGATAATAGTTGAAAACTTCCCTAAAATGGGGAAGGAAATAATCACCCAAGTCCAAGAAACCCAGAGAGTCCCAAACAGGATAAATCCAAGGTGAAACACCCCAAGACACATATTAATTAAATTAACAAAGATAAAATATTTTAACAAAGACCAAATATTAAAAGCAGCAAGGGAAAAACAACAAATAACCCACAAGGGGATCCCCATAAGGATAACATCTGATCTTTCGATAGAAACTCTTCAAGCCTGAAGGGAATGGCAGGACATACTTAAACTGATGAAAGACAAAAACTTACAACCCAGATCATTGTATCCAGCCAGGATCTCATTCAAATATGAAGGAGAAATCAAAAGCTTTACAGACAAGCAAAAGCTCAGAGAATTCCAGACCACCAAACCAACTCTTCAACAAATGTTGAAGAATCTTCTCTAGACAGGAAAGACAGAAAAGGTTTATAAACTCAAACCCAAAACAACAAAGTAAATGGCAATGGGATCATGCTTATCAATAATTACCTTAAATGTAAATGGGTTGAGTGCCCCAACCAAAAGACAAAGACTGGCTGAATGGATATAGAAACAAGACTTTTATATATGCTGTCTACAAGAGACCCACCTCAAAACAAGGGACACATACGACTGAAAGTGAAGGGCTGGAAAAAGATATCCATGCAAATAGAGACCAAAAGAAAGCAGGAGTAGCAATACTCATATCAGATAAAGTAGACTTTAAAACAAAGGCTGTGAAAAGAGACAAAGAAGGACACTACGTAATGGTCAAAGGATCAATCCAAGAAGAAGATATAACAATTATAAATATATATGCACCCAACATAGGAGCACCACAATATGTAACCCAAATGCTAACAAATATGAAAGGGGAAATTAACAATAACACAATAATAGTGGGAGATTTTAATACCCCACTCACACCTATGGATAGATCAACTAAACAGAAAATTAGCAAGGAAACACACACTTTAAATGATACAATGGACCAGTTAGACCTAGTTGATATCTATAGGACAATTCACCCTAAAACAATGATTTTCACCTTTTCCTCAAGTTCACACGGAACCTTCTCCTGGATAGATCACATCCTGGGCTGTAAATCTAACCTTGGTAAATTTTAAAAAATTGAAATCATCTCAAGCATCTTTTCTGATCACAATGCGGTAAGATTAGATGTCAACTGCAGGGGGAAAAAAAAAAACTATTAAAAATACAAACATATGAAGGCTAAACAACACACTTCTGAATAACCAACAAATCACAGAAGAAATCAAAATATGCATAGAAGTGAATGAAAATGAAAATACAAGAATGCAAAACCTGTGGGATTCAGTAAAAACAGTGCTAAGGGGAAGGTTCATACCAATACAAGCCTACGTCAAGAAACAGGAGAGAAATCAAATCAATAATCTAACTCTACACTTAAAGCAACTAGAAAAGTAAGAAATGAACACTCCCAGGGTTAGTAGAAGGAAAGAATAACAAAAATTAGGGCAGAAATAAATGCAAAAGAGACCATAGCAAAAATCAACAAAGCTAAAAGCTGGTTCCTTGAAAAGATAAATAAAACTGACAAACCATTAGCCAGACTCATCAAGAAACAAAGGGAGAAGAATCAAATCAACAAAACTAGAAATGAAAATGGAGAGGTCACAACAGACAACACAGAAATATGAAGGATCATAAGAGACTACTATCAGCAACTATATGCCAATAAAATAGACAACTTGGAAGAAATGGACAGATTCTTAGAAAAGTATAACTTTCCAAAACTGAACCAGGAAGAAATAGAAAATCTTAACAGACCCATCACAAGCACAGAAATTGAAACCGCAATCAGAAACTTTCCAACAAACAAAAGCCCAGGACCAGACGGCTTCACAGCTGAATTCCACCAAAAACTGAGAGAAGAGCTAACACCTATCCTACTCAAACGCTTCCAGAAAATTGCAGAGGAAGGTAAACTCCAAAACTCATTCTATGAGGTCATTATCACCCTAATACAAAAATCAGACAAAGATGCCACAAAAAAAAAAAAAGAAAGAAAGAAAACTACAGGCAAATACCACTGATGAACATAGATGCAAAAATCCTTAACAAAATTCTAGCAAACAGAATCCAACAACATATTAAAAAGATCATACTTCATGACCAAGTGGGCTTTTTCCCAGGGATGCAAGGATTCTTCAATATTCGCAAATCAATCAATGTGATACACCACATTAACAAACTAAAAAATAAAAACCACATGATTATCTCAATAGATGGAGAGAAAGCCTTTGACAAAATTCAACATCCATTTATGATTTAAAAAAACCCTCCAGAAAGCAGGCATGAGAGGAATATACCTCAACATAATAAAAGTCATATATGATAAACCCACAGCAAACATTATCCTCAATGGTGAAAAATTGAAAGCATTTCCCCTAAAGTCAGGAACGAGACAAGGATGCCACTCTCACCACTGCTATTCAACAGCATTTTGGAAGTTTGGGCCACAGCAATAAGAGCAGAAAAAGAAATAAAAGGAATCCAGATTGGAAAAGAAGAAGTAAAACTCTCACTGTTTGCAGATGACGTGATCCTCTACATAGAAAACCCTAAAGACTCCACCAGAAAATTACTAGAGCTAATCAATAAATGTAAAATTAACACGCATAAATCCCTTGCATTCATAGACACTAATAATGAGAAAACAGAAAGCAAAATTAAGGAAACAATTCCATTCACCATTGCAATGAAAAGAATAAAATACTTAGGAATATATCTACCTAAAGAAAAAAAAGACCTATATATAGAAAACTATAAAACACTGATGAAAGAAATCAAAGATGACACAAATAGATGGAGAAACATACTGTGTTCATGGATCGGAAGAATCAATATAGTGAAAATGAGTATACTACCCAAAGCAATCTATAGATTCAGTGCAATCCTTATCAAGCTACCAATGGCATTTTTCACAGAACTAGAACAAATAATTTCACAATTTGTATGCTACTGCTACTGCTGCTAAGTCACTTCAGTCATGTCCAACTCTGTGCGACCCCAGAGATGGCAGCCTACCAGGCTCCTCTGTCTCTGGGATTCTCCAGGCAAGAACACTGGAGTGGGTTGCCATTTCCTTCTCCAACACATGAGAGTGAAAAGTGAAAGTGAAGTCATTCAGTTGTGTCTGACTCTTCACGATCCCATGGACTGCAGCCCACCAGGCTCCTCCATCCATGGGATTTTCCAGGCAACAGTAATGGAGCTGGGTGCCATTGTATGGAAATACAAAAAAACCTCAAATAGCCAAAGCAATCTTGAGAAAGAACAATGGAACTGGAGGGATCAACCTGCCTGACTTCAGGCTATACTACAAAGCTACAGTCATCAAGACAGTATGGTACTGGCACAAAGACAGAAATATAGATCAGTAGAACAAAATAGAAAGCCCAGAGATAAATCCACACACATATGGACACCTTATCTTTGACAAAGGAGGCAAGAATATACAATGGAGAAAAGACAATCTCTTTAACAAGTGGTGCTGGGAAAACTGGTCAACCACTTGTAAAAGAATGAAACTAGAACACTTTCTAACACCATACACAAAAATAAACTCAAAATGGATTAAAGATCTAAATGTAAGACCAGAAACTATAAACCTCCTAGAGGAAAACATAGGCAAAACACTCTCTGACATAAATCACAGCAGGATCCTCTATGACCCACCTCCCAAAGTAATGGAAATAAAAGAAAAAATAAACAAACAGGACCTAATTAAACTTAAAAGCTTTTGCACAACAAAGGAAACTATAAGCAAGGTGAAAAGACAGCCTTCAGAATGGGAGAAAATAATAGCAAATGAAGCAACTGACAAAGAATTAATCTCAAAAATATACAAGCAATGCCTGTAGCTCAATTCCAGAAAAATAAGTGACCCAATCAAAAAATGGACCAAAGAACTAAATAGACATTTCTCCAAAGGAGGCATACAAATGGCTAACAAACACATGAAAAAGTGTTCAACATCACTCATTATCAGAGAAATGCAAATCAAAACCACAATGAGGCACCATCTCACGCTAGTCAGAATGGCTGCTATCAGAAAGTCTACAAACAATAAATGCTGGAGAGGGTGCAGAGAAAAAGGAACCCTCTTACACTGTTGGTGGGAATGCAAACTAGTACAGCTACTATGGAGAACAGTGTGGAGATTCCTTAAAAATCTGGAAATAGAACTGCCATCAGATCAGATCAGATCAGATCAGTTGCTCAGTCATGTCTGACTCTTTGCGACCCCATGAATCGCAGCATGCCAGGCCTCCCTGTCCATCAAATCTATCTGCAAAATTCTGGAAACTTTGCCTCAGCCCCACAGCCCAATCCGTGGTGTGGCAACTGTTCACTCTAGTGGGATTATCTACATTGAAGATGATGGGGATCAATTATTTTCCTATCACTGAGGAAAGAAAAAGAGAAATGGGCTCTAACTGAAGCTTGTTAAGATTCTGAGCGAGTAAAAAGTGATATCTGGTGGAGAATTTTTCTTCTCTTCCTAACATCCCTCTCCCATCCCAAACAGAGGAGTCCATACAGTGTCAGCAAATGCAGCAGACTGGAGGGTTTGTTCTGGGCAAGTCTGAGTTGACTCTGGCTCTTTCTTCCAAATACCACAGTGGTAAACAGATGGCTTGAAGAACGCCCCAAATGCCAGCTCTCTAAAAGAGCCTGCTTCCAGTGGGAAGACCACCTCCCAGGGGAAAGCCAAGCACTCTGGGGTGCCCATGACCAGGCTGTATTTGAGGTTGTCAAGAGGCCTCAGGTCATCTGACTCTCTTGAGTGTTTAGCGGTGTTCAAATGTCTCCTCAGTGTCAAATAAGGAGTGACTTCAGGGCTGCCCTCCATTTGTAGTTATCATTTATTCTGAGAGAGAAGTGAACTAGCTCCTAGAGGGTTAAGGTCTCACATACCCCCTGACTTGCAGTTTCCTCTCATTCCCAGATTCAGAGATTTCTAAGTACATTCCACTGTATAAAATCTCGAAGTTGATAAAACTTTGTCCCACACAGTACTTCAACTTATCCTACCAGTAATCCTGTAGGGTGATAACTGTTGTGCAGTCTCAGTTGTGTCTGACTCTTTGTGACCCCGTGGACTGAAACATGCCAGACTTCCCTGCCCTTCACTATCTCCCACAGCTTGCTCCAACTCATGTCCATGGAGCCGGTGATGCCATCCAACCATCTCATCCTTTGTTTTCCCCTTCTTCATGATACTAGCCTGGGCTTACATAGGAAGAAAACAGAGATTCAGAGAGACTGAAAGTAAACATTGTCCTGAAACTTTCAGTGAAGTGTCCTGCCTCTATTCTATGCAGTGCATTTTGCATGGCTCCTGCTTGGAAGTTTAGAACTGAAGAAATAAGCCCACCTATCATGCAGTCGGGCCATTTTAGCAATGACTACCTGAGGTTCGAGAAGTCATTGTTTTTTTCACTTAGCCACAGGACTTGCCCAAAGTGCAGAAAAGAGGTACCTGGATCCCCAACACACATCTGGCAAGGATCTAGCCCCAGGTTCAGGAATGGAGAGGCGGCCAACCAGGAAAAGGGCCCTCACTCTCAGCTCTGGCTTCTCCCTCCCTAGTCAGGTGGGGACAGGCAGAGAAAGCCACAACTTATTTCCTGTGGATCTGTGCTCTTCCAGAAAGTTTCTGATGTATCTCTTCCACCTGAGGTCAATCCTCTGGGAACCGTCTACCTCCATAACAAGAACAAGCTGCAGAATTAGAATTCTCCCTCTGAACTCCAGGGCAGAGTTAGGATTAGCTGGGGGCCCTCTTGGGCATAACAGCAAGACACTTATTTCACAAGTAGCATCAGTTCTGTGCCTAAAGCTGCAGAAGCAATGGGAAGAGAAAATCAGCTGCCTTTGGATGAGAACTCAAAATACCACTGACACCCACAGGCCAGCCCATCTACCAACACACATGACTGTTTGGTCTGGCACTGGGTCCCAACTCTATTCAAGCTCCCTCTAGCTGAAGGCTCCTGAGGACCAGGGTTCCCTCTGCTATGGGAAGAGTGAGGGGGGCCGAGGCAGCTCTGTCTGGGGGTCCTGCTAAGACCCCACAAAGGCTGAGGACAACCTCCCATTCCAGCCTTGAAGAAGTCCCCCTGACTCAGGAAGGGTGATTCCCAGGGAACTCTGGCTGACCCAGCTCTGGGAGGGAATGACGGGATTTCTCCCCAGTGTCTCCCCTCGTGATTCACTCCTGTTTCACCTTCGTGTCTCACCACCCCTATCTCCCCTAAAGACAGGGGAGGGGTAGTGGGAGGTCTCAAGGCGGATGAAATGAAGACCAGCATCACTGCACTGATGGTATGTGTATGGCTAGTCTAGGGAACTGAGTGACTCAGTAATCACACAGCCTGGGATCCCAGGGACAGGGAGGCCACCACAGGAGCAGCAGGAAACACAGCAACAAAGTTAATCAGGGACCCTGGCTCTGTACTGCCTGCTTCCCCCAGTGAAAGATCTCCCTGCTGGTGAGTTCAGGTAGGCAGAAACCAGAGCCCATACAAGGACATTCTTATATCTCTGTTTCATACCTTTGTTGCCAAGCTACACTAAGAAAACACTGCCTTTGATGGGAGAGGTGGAGGGGATAAACAAACATCTGAGCAGCATCTACTGTGCAGGAGATGGAAAGAGGAGCCCTACTGCCTTCCTAATCCCAAGCTCTCAAGGATGAGGAGGAGATCTCAAGGATGCTGTGACCAGGTCTGCCTAAAGGGCATGAGGCCTCTCTGAAACAAGGCTGTGGGCCCCAGAGCCAGGGAAACAGGGGCTTGGAAATGGCACAGAGGAGGCAAGCAGCAATTTCTCTTGTAACCCACAGCCACCATCCAGTGCCTTTCAGCAGATGTACAAGATAGGCCCAGCTACCTCCCTTCAGTCTCTTTGTTCAGCCCTCAGAAACAACCATGTCTTTACTGTTTATTCAACATACACATAGGGCATGCCTGATACACTCTAGCACCCATTCTAGGAGTGAGGGACCCAGGAGTGAGCAAGGCAGGCAAAACTCTGCCTTCAGGAGTTTACAATATAATTGGGGACTGGGGAGTGATACATGACACAGATAATTTGTAAGCAAAATATAATTTATGTGAATAAGTGCTCTGGAGGAAAATAAAGCAAGAGATAAAGGGTAGATTAATGAGGGGTTGAAGATATGATGGTCAGTGAGGTTTCACTGAAAAGGGAGCACTTAAAGAGAGACTTCGAATTGACATGTATACACTACCATGTGTAAAATAGATAGCTAGTGGGAACCTGCAGTATAACACAGGGAGGTCAACTCAGTGCTCTGCAGTAACCTAGAAGGGTGGGAAGAGGGCTGGGAGGGAGACCCAAGAGGGAAGACCTATACTTATACATGTAGCTGGTTTACTTTGTTGTACAGCAGAAATGAATGCAACATTGTAAACCAACTATACTCCAGTAAAAATAGACTGTGAAGATGCAAGCAGGAAAAACCAGAAACAGAGCACAGATACTGAAACAAGATAAAGCTGGACACACAGAGAGCCCTTTACTTCCTAGCAGAGTGGATGTGAGCAAGTCACTCAGTCTTTAACACCTCTAGTTCTTAAAAGGTGAAAAGCGATATACCTACTTCATGGGCTGACTGTGAGGATTAAGTGAGATAATGCAAAAAATGCTAGATCAGCCCCTGTCATGTGGTAGGCAGTTAATATATGGCAACTACATTTTTTTTAATGTGAGTGAGTCATGCAGATACCTAGGAAAGGAACTTACTAGGAAGAGGAAACAAACAGTGCAAAGGCCCTGAAGCTGGAGTAAGCTGGACATGGATGAAATTGAGGAACAGCAGGAGCCCAGCGGGGTGAGAGTGGAATGAGTCTTGTCTTTAAGACCCAGCATGCCAGGAGCTCATTCAAGAGCCCTCCCAAGTCAGAACTGACACTGCCCACTGGTCTTCATTAGAGGTGAGGATGTTCTGGCTGGGTGGTCAAGTTCCCCATGAAGATTCTTCAGTCGTTCCTAGATTTATAACAGCTGGTGGAGATGATTTCAGAACTGAATAGAGAAAGTAAAGGAGGAAAGAAAATAAGAAGAAATAAATATAGGACACTTCTAGTGGTGGCAAGACCATGGATGTCTGGACAGAACTTTGTGAACATGTCATGCTGATTTCTTGGTGCCTCTGCACAAACTGTTCCATCTACAGATGCCCCTTGCTCCCTGCCCTGCTTGTGCTGCAGAGCCCAGTCATTCCAACCTGCCCACACACACCTCTAAACTCACATCAGCTGTTCTGCAGTTTGTTTGTTGTGAGTTTCTCTAGGTCAAGAGCAATACCATATTCCCAGGACCTCAAAATAGATATTCATTTAGTGAATGAGTATGAAATTCTAGGATCACAGAGCTTTCTTGAGAACCTAATTCTCTGAGGGCAGTTATTGCAGCCAGTGGAGGGAGCATATAACTGCATGCATGCTAAGTCACTTCAGTCTTGTCCAACTCTGTGTGACCCCCATGGACTGCAGCCCACCAGGCTCCTCTGTCCATGGGATACTCCAGGCAAGAATACTGGAGTGGGTTGCCACGCCCTTCTCCAGGGGATCTTCCCCACCCAGGGATCAAACCCAGGTCTGCTTGGCAGGCGGATTCTTTATTACGGAGTCACCAAGGAAGCCAAGGGAGCATCTATACTGGAGCAAAACAGTTCTTTTTTTGAGTTATTCTCCTCTCCCACTGCATCTGTGGGCCATCTGTCCCATTCTCTGTAGGCCTGAGACTTAACATCCTTGAAGTGGGCAGGGCCTCCCAGAGCTGGAATCAACTCAGCACAGCCCTATATTCATGAAGACTTGGAAAGGTGAGGGATGTGAGGGAGGTAGGGGACAGTTGAGGATCCCATTATTGGTACTAAGTGCCTATACAGAAAACCCAAGCAGGAGCTCACATCAGTGCCATTTTTAGGAGCCCAGAGGGATAAGGAAAACTTCATTGGCTTCAGTTGTTTATTTTTTGCCATGAGTGTGAGATTTCACCCATGGTATTTGCTGCTTCATGAGTCCAGGGTTTTTTGTTTGTTTGTTTGTTTGTTTTTTAGTCCCTAAGTCATGTCGGACTCTTTTGTAACCTCATGGATTGTAGCCCACCAGGCTCCTCTGTCCTCTTGGGATTTCCCAGGCAAGAATACTAGAGTGGATTGCCATTTCCTTCTCCAGGAGATCTTCCTGATCCAGGAATCAAACCTGTGTCTCCTGCATTGGCAGACAGATTCTTTACCATTGAGCCACCACGGAGTCCAGGGCTTACTCTCAAATGCCCCTGTTATAAAAGGCTGCTTGGCAGGAGGCAGTTACCAATGGAGGTTACATTTTAGTATGAAGAGGCACAAGCTCAGGTGCAACCACAGCCCCACACCGCCCTGAATGCCACTGAAGCGCACTCCCAAGTAGCACTTGTCCTTCACACCTCGTGCACTCACAGCACTGCCCCCCCCCCCCTTAGCCATCACACAGAAGCACACCAGCAGCCATTCAAGGTGCCAGCGAGGCAGGTGTATTTGTCTGGGGCAACAGGGTGTGAGAAAACAAATCCTTTGTAGAGCAAATGTAGAGAATGTTTATTTAGTTGTTAGACATTTCAAATCATGTTTTCGGTAAAAACTGGCTCCAGGGCAAGAGAAGCTGCATAAAAAATCTTGGAAGCTGAGATGATGAAAGCACAAGAGTGAAATACAGGAGGGTCTGAAACACAGCCCTTCAGACAGGAGGAAAACAAAAGATCTTATTATCTCTCAGGAGAAGGGTCTTAGAAACTAAGAGCAGGATAAGGAGATTAATTCTTACAGAACACCCTATTGCCATATTTGATTTGTTTATATGTATGTGTAATAGCTTTTCAGAAGTTGCTAATTCATCATATTTAATGTACATAGCCTTTCCCACATCTTACAGTGATAGTTTTACCATTCCTACATATTTCCTTTCCAAGAAGCATTGAAAACTACATTTACTGAGATTACTAAGTGCCAACTGCTTAAACACCCTCATTTCACCTTCACAACAACCCTGCAAGGTCACGGGATGACCCTTCACAGGTTTTCCATTGAAGAAGCTGAGGCTCAGCAGCACTGAGTAACTCTCACCAGACCACCTGGTCCAGAAGTGGCACCATTATCCTAAAATCCAAGTCATCTGGCTGCAGAGTCCCTATCAGTCCACTTTCTTGTCTCCTATGTGAATCCTGAACAAAGTGGTCTGGATGAGATTTGGGGAAAGGTCCCAGAGAAAACAGAGAAAAGATTAAACAGAGAAGATTTAAAACAGAGAAGATTTAAAAGATTAAACAGAGAAAAGATGCTCTGTTTAATACATACTAAGAGGCAGATGAGGAAATGGAGTCAATCTGCTCCCTCTGGCCTGCACACATTTCCTGTTTTCTGACTTACCTTTTCTGGGGTGTTTGCTTTCCCTCAGTCTCAGCAATACCCAACCTTGTCTTGTCTCCCAGACTGTGTGGACAAGACAACAATTAGCTGTTCTTACCTCTGTGAGTTCCTTAGTGTCTCCAAATCAAACCTCTTGACAGCTTCTCCCCCCACCCCACCTCTCTCTCTCTCTCTCTTTCACACACACACACACTTCTGCATCCACTTTCAAATTTGTCAAACCAACACTCTTACAGCAGAATATCAGCTCTACACTAATTTAGACTTATTTCCAGAGAATGGAATGAACTCTTGATCCAAGTAAGGGTAGACATAGAATGAATGAGCTGGATGAACAGTGAAGATCTTTGTACCCAAGGCTGTATTCTCGTGGTGGAAGACTGAATGACAGATGCATGGTTTTCTCAGGAGCCTCAGGGAACCCCACTTCCAGCATCCTTGATGCTACATGCTGAATGTTTGTGTCCTCCCCAAATCCATATGTTGAAATCCTGATTCCCAATGGTATTAAAGGATGGTACCTTTGGAGTGATTAGGTTATAAGAGTCTCATGAAGGGGATCAGTGCTCTTAGAGATTCCAGAGAGCTCCTTTGTCCCTTCCAACCTGTGAGGACACAGGGAGAAGATGGTCATCTACAAACCAGGAATTGGCCCTCATTGGACACCAAACCTGTTGACACCTTGGTCTTGGACTTCTGGCCTCCAGAACTGTGAGAAATAAATGTCTGTTGTTTTAGTCAGCCAGTCTATGGTATTTTGTTATAGCAGCCCAAACAGACCAAGACATTGCTTTAAAAATACCTATCGCCACCCCCAGTGGGCAACACCACAAGTTCTTTTTACAGAAGGCTTTGATGCTATTAAATGCACTTGCCTCTGAAGGCAGCCTGAAGTGGTGGTGAGAAAGCCCATCCCCATCATGGCTGCTGTATGTGACTATGGACTATATGCTCCACAACTCATGCGATGTCATTTACACATCATAATAGTGGTGTGCCAAAGAAACAATGCTTTTGACCTGTGGTGCTCAAGAAGACTCTTGAGAATCTCTTGGACAGCAAGGAGACCAAACCAGTCCATCCTAAAGGAAATCAACCCTAAATACTCATTGGAAGGACTGATGCTAAAGCTGAAGTTCCAATACTTTGGCCATCTGATGCGAAGAACTGACTCATTGAAAAAGACCCTAATGCTGAGAAAGATTGAAGGGAGAAGGAGAAGAGGACAACAGAGGATGGAATTTTTGGATGGTATCACCTATTCAATGGACATGAGTTTGAGCAAACTCCAGGAGATGATCAGAGACAGGGAAGCCCAGTGCACTGTAGTCCATGGGATCACAAAGAGTCAGACACACCTTGACAACTGAAAAACAACAGAGGTGTGTGTGTGTGTGTGTGTGTGTGTGTGTGTGTGTGTTGATTATAACTTTTCAACAGATGGTGGTCAAAGGTCTAGTCTTGGTGCTGCTTGCTCCCAACAGGACAGAACCCAAGTGATGCGACTACCTTGCTGCCCTCACCCCCTGGAGAGGGTGCAAGCATCATGAACGGTGTCTTCTGGGGTCTCTTCTTTCCACCAGGGCTCGTGCTCATGCTCCCTGGTGGTTTCAAGCTGCCTGCACCACCTCCTTCTGCATCTTGACCAGGACCTGCATCCCACTCTCCTGTAGGAAACCTTGCTTGGGACTCTAGCCCAGGAGTTGATGGACAGTCACAGGGTGGGGAAAAGGGGTTGGAGTGGGTAGTCAGGGGTCAAGGGAGCTCTACCTGTTGACCACTGTAGTCTTTAGCTATTGAGATGCTCTTGCTCCCTAGACTGAATGCCTTCAGTGCTCTGCCACAGCCCCTAGTGCTCCTGGGCTCCTCTCATCCCCCCAGACTTGGTAGGGTCCTCTTTGGAACCACAGCAATGACTGGAGCTACTAACATTGCTGGGCTGGGCTTCTGAAGGGCTCTGCCTCCACCATTGTAGGTGCCTCAAATGTTCACTTTGCTTTCTCAGTTCTTATGGCTATCTTTCTCAACAAACTGGGGACCTGATCCAACACTTGAGCCAAAATACCTCTGTAGAGTCCCCACACTCCTACCCTGAAACTATCTCACCCTCCAACAATCCCTAGGAGTCCCAGCACATTGGCTCCCTGTCTTTCCAGGGTCATCCTCTGTGAAGCCAGGGTCACTTCTTGGCCACAACTAGGACATCCAGTGTCTGAAAGCTTCATTCTTAGTGTTCTTTATTATCCATGGAGCTTTCTTTCTTATAAGTTTTATTTTACTTTTTAATTTTAAAAGCCACGTAACTCCCCTCCCCTACTCTCCCCCACAATTTTTCCTATGCCTGTATAGACAGCAATGTACCCCTGGTAGCTGTTGGGGACTCTGCCTAAAATAAGGTCCCTGACAGGTGCCCAGACCTACCAACTCCCTAGGTTGATACAAAGCCGAGCCCCCCACCCCACCCCCGCATCTCCTTTGGTGGGGCTTCTGCTTTGTCTAACACACACAGCCCCTGGGCAGATGGAATCTCTGTTCCAATGGGACACAGCCTCAGAGCCTTGGTCAGTAAAGGTGTTGGGAGATTATTATTTACAGCTTCTTAATGTCTGCTTTCCATACCCAGCTCCTCAGGAAGCAATAAAATGGGAGGCATACTTGCACCTGCCCCAAAGATTCACCTTGCTGCAAACAATGGTTTCTGGTAATTTACGTCCCATGCTCCCAGTAGGGCCAGGCAGAGGTTCCGACAACCCTGTAATTATGCTTCTTGTTCTGAAGGGGTCTGAGGCAGCCCTGTCGGACTGTCTAAAACAGGGCAGTGTATTTATGTGTAAGCAAGCCAGACAGCCAGCAAGGCCAAGCCCACCAACCTGAGAGGGTCCAGGGCTCAATCACAGGAATTAACCCAGGAGCCAGCAGCACTCAGGACAGGCAAGCCATCAATAAAACATCAAAGGCCGGTGCCATTAGAGGAGGCAAAGCAGGATATTTTATTCATGACTGTATTTTGAAGGGGCTTGCTCATGACTCACAAATTATTCATGAATTTCTTTCTATTTTTAAATACAAATATACAAGGGTGTTTAAAGGGGCAGAAGTGCTACGCCCTACCTTCGATACCTCTCTGGGCTATTTCGAGGAAAGAATAACCTACTCCAGGCACAGAGCCTCTTTCCTTTCAGAGTTCCGTCCCACTGCATGGTCATCATTTTTCTCTCCCAAGGGCCTCTCTTGGCCAATCAGAAGGCAGGCCAAGCACCTGCTTGCCAGATCCACCTTTCTGTCACTTGTACCAACAGCTCCTAGCCAATCAGAACCAAAGGCCAGATGCTGCCATAGGTGCTTCAGGGATCATCTCCTGTGGTGTTGACGAACTGGAGGCAGGATCTGGAGATGAATTCTGAATCTCCCAGGGTGCTTGTTAAAGGTGCAGTTTCCTGAGCCTCTCTGACTTTCCAAATCAGTACTTGTCTGATGGAGTCTAGGGATCATCATTCTAAGTATGTTACCCCAGATGCAGAAACAGTGGCAGACTGTTTTTTGGGGCTCCAAAATCACTGCAGATGGTGGCTACAGCCAAGAAATTAAAAGGCACTTACTCCTTAGAAGGAAAGTTATGACCAACCTAGACTTCCTATTAAAAAGCAGAGACATTATTTTGCCAACAAAGGTCCGTCTAGTCAAGGCTATGGTTTTTCCAGTAGTCATGTATGGATGTGAGAGTCAGACTATAAAGAAAGCTGAGTGCCGAAGAATTGATGCTTTTGAACTGTGGTGCTGGAGAAGACTTTTGAAAGTCTCTTGGACTGCAAGGAGATCCAACCAGTCCATCCTAAAGGAAATCAGTCCTGAGTGTTCACTGGAAGGACTGATGTTGAAGCTGAACCTCCACTACTTTGGCCACCTGATGGGAAGAACTGACTCATTTGAAAAGACCCTGATTCTGGGAAAGATTGAAGGCAGAAGGAGAAGGGGACAACAGAGGATGAGATGGTTGGATGGCATCACCGACTCAGTGGACATGAGCTTGAGTAAACTCCGGGAGTTGGTGATGGACAGGGAGACCTGGCATGCTGCAATCCATGGGGTCACAAAGAGTTGGACATGACTGAGTGACTGAACTGAACTGAACTGAAGTGTTTCTTACACAGAGGGCATTTTAAGAAGCACTGAGCTAGTCCACAGGTTGTCCAACCTTAGCATCTATCAGATGACTTGTTAAGACACAGATAACTGAGTCCCAGTCCTGGAGCTCCTGATACAGTAGGTCTAAGGTGGGTCTGAGAACTTGACTTTTCAACAAAGTCCCAGGTGATACTGATGCTGCTGGCCTGGGGACCACACCTGGAGAACCACTGACCTCCTGAAGACTACTGAGGCCAATCATCTGGGTAAAAGAAGAGTCTTACCTAGAAAGTCCCCAGACGCCAGAACTGTAGGCCACTTCCTCCCATCACATCCAAAAAGCCTTTCCCACTTTTGAATGTGCTCCCAGAGCCTTCTCACTGGCCAGAAAATGGCCAGAGCAGAGATAATTTAAATATTATAGCTTTAAGAAGAAACTTGCAGTCTTTCCCTTCAATTCCTCAAGCCAAATTTCACCATACAGATTGCAGAGTCATTTCCTTTATAGAGTACCCTCCCTGCACTTCTTGACCCAATAAATGCCAATTAAGCATTTACAACATATGCACAATGATGGGACAATACAGAATTGCTGTCCTTAAAGAGGACAGTATGCAGGGGCTCACAGAACATAGCACACAGGTTCAAATACAAACATAATTTAATGTATTGTGGTTATGGGCAATGGTGATATTTAGGGGAACAGGGAGAGGAGTACATAATCCAGCCTGAGTCAGGAGGAGGGGCAACACTGGAGCTGAGTCTGGAAGGTTGTAAGGAGTCAGCCTGTCAAGAGGAGTGAGGAGAAGGGAAGACCGGCTTATGCTAAGAAACAAAGATGAAAAATAGCATTGGTCCAAGGGCAGGGGATGTGGGCTTCTATGGGTCGTCAGTCTGAGTGACAGCATCTTTAACATTTTAGAGTAATTCATTCAGTACTTGGAGAAGATGCAGTGTAGAATAAGAAGGTGGAAGAAGCTAGAAGTGGGGAGCTTCCTCAGCTCTCGTGTGATGAGCCAGAAAGAAGATAGTGGACTCATGAGCCTGACACTGCATGAATGTGACCTTGACCATCAGCCTTCATCACTGCTCCAACTTGAGAGAGTAAGAACTGGGGCTGGCAGATAGGTGGCTGGCAAAGTTTCTGGAGACAGCCAGCAGCTGGCCTTGGGGAAGCCGGGATCCTGATTGGCCTTCAAGAGGGTCCTGCAGACTCACTCACACAAATGGTTTCTTCCACATCCTGCTTCCAATGTCCAGATTAAATCCACCCTTCAGACCCAGCTTCACCATAGCCTTTCCCAAGAAGACTTCCCTGCTGTCCCATTTAAAAGTAAATTTCTCCTCCTGTCCTCTGAGCTCTGGGAGCGTTTGAACTGTGCCCCCCTCATAGCATATAAGACTCCCTTGTGTACTTGCTGTTTCCTCAACTAGACTGATGTTCTTTAGGGCAGATGCCATGGCTTATTGACTCTTGAATCAGACGTATAGCACCTGGCATGATGTCTAGCACATAGTCATGTCTCAAAAGATGTTGAAGACATGAAGGGATGAGTTGAATAAATAATTGAATGAAATCATTTCCCAGGATGGCCTCATTCCCAGGAAGGAGCCTAGCCACCATGCGGCTGGGATGGAGATTCAGGAGAAGCTAACTGGTGATCACTGGGTGATCCTCACCGACAACCAGCCCCGGTAAGGGATGGGGCCTTTACAGAGCCTCCCGTAGGCCAGAGCTGTCCAGCCAGGGCACCCAGCACCCAACCAACAGACAAGGATGCAGAGCCCCAGATCCAACAGAAGCTTCCAGAACACTCTGGGCCTGCTCCGCAGATAATTAGCTGTGTGCACTGGGGACTGCAGGCAGTTTGGGAAAATAATTATAACAGGGCAAGGACTCAGCCAAAGCAAAACCAGAATGAAATCATACGGACTGCTGAGGTTAGGAACAAAAGAAAAAAAAAGATTCTCTGGTCTTTGAAATCCCATCAAAGTAATTAGGAAAGGAAGGTGGAGCTGAGAAGGAGGATGAGAGAAGTAGAGAAAAGTCAGATTCCTGCCCCTGACTTTCCGAAAACTGTGGACCCAGCCTGCCAGACCCAGCTCTGCCTTCTCAAGCAGCTGAGGGTGACAGGTGTGGGAGAGGCCAGGAGGGTTAGCCTGTGTGTATCACTTTTCTTTCTTTGGGTACATATAAAAGCTTGCTTACCCCTGTCTCTCTCCTCCTTGAGGCAGATCTGAAGGGACGGTTTCAAAAGAAAAAATTAAAATCACAATGCCTTGCTCTGGAGTTGCTGGGAACAGGGAACCACTCCAATTATTCACTCACAAAATCAAGGAGTCATGTGTTAAGCAGGGACCATGTGCCCAGGTCTGTGCCAGGCTTAGGCTGTGGGTAAAAGCAGTCAGATTCCTCCCAGGCATCAACAGCTTATCCCTGGGCTGGGGGAGAAAACCAAGGTTCGTGAAAACATTCGAGAAACCACAGGGTAAGCTACAAGTCACTGTCAAGAAGCAGCATGCCAAGGAGAATTGGCAGAGCATCCATCCCAGTGCAAGTGGTAAGCTGGTACCCTGTGCAGAAAGAAGATAGAAGCAAAAGACTCAATGAAGGCAGATCTGATTTATATTATCACCATTGCCATAATTAACAATATCTGTGATAGAATATTCCTCCTCACAGGCAAAGATGGCTCCTACCCAAATGCCACTAGTCTTAAAGATTCCCAAGGAAGGGGAGGTTAACGTAGGTTAGAGTAGCTTGGAAAGACTTCTCAGGTAAACAAAAATCTGAGATTCTGTGGGAAAAATGTAAATAACAAGGGATATGTATAAGGATTCCAGTCAAGATCCCACAACTCTTGTCTGTTGCATTGAGCAGCATTCCCCCCACCCCACAAAGACTTCCTGTTGGTTGTAGATCAATGAGCTGGTGGAGGAGGAGCCTCTGGTTGAGGCTTGGTGCCCTGGAGCTCCCTGTTGGAATTTAATGGAGAAGGAAGGAGCTTGTCTCTTGGAAGCAGGCCCTGTGGTGTGCCTGAGGCACATGAGATGGTGCAGGCAACATTCTTGGAAAAGAAGTAGGATGTACTAAACAGCTTTGATTGGGGTCCCAGGGCACCGAAATGAAAAAAGAAATAGAAATGGAATTTTCAGAAATAGAATATGGAATAGACAGCAGAGTTTATTTCCTGGATTCCACAATGCAAGTAACAAAAATTGAGCTCTCGAGAGAATCAGCCCTCTAAGCTCCAGATTGAGGCCTCTGTTCTGGGGACAGGCTCAGAAGCAGTGTCATTTCTCAGCAGGGGGAGCTGAGAGGTGGCTCCAAGGATCTGAAGGAAGGAGAGGGATGAGTTTATGTGTATAGCTTCAGGTGCAGAATTCAGCTCAGTGGGTAGAAATTATAGGGAGGCAGATTTCAACCCAACATTAGCCTGATATTTTCTTGCCATTAAAGATGTCTCCTGCTAGGGTACACAGCTTGAAAGGTGGCTGGCCCCTAGTCACTGCACATGATCAAAAAGTAGCTGGACAACTCACTGAGGGATTGTAGGAAACCTTGGAGTTTGATTCTAAACATGATTTCACCCTTCCTACCATCTTGTTGGGGCTTCTCCTTTGCTCTTGGACGTGGGTGGGGTATCATTTTTTGTTGAAATCAAACATTCTCCTGTTGATGTTTGTTCAGCAGCAAGTTGCAATTTTGGAGTTCTCATAGGAGAAGATGAACACATATCCTTCTACTCTGCCATCTTCCAGATGTTCACGCTGGATTTACAAAAGGCAGAGGAACCAGAGATCAAATTGCCAACATCCATTGGATCATAAAAAAGCAAGAGAGTTCCAGAAATACATGTACTTCTGCTTCATTGACTACTCCAAGGCCTTTAACTATGTGGATCACAATAAACTGTGGAAAATTCTTAAAGAGATGGGACCCTTACCTTCCTCTAGAGAAATCTGTATGCAGGTCAAGAAGAAACAGTTAAAACAGAACAAGGAACAACATAATGGTTCCAAAATGGGAAAGGAGTACATAATGGCTGCATATTGTCACCCTACTTATTTAACTTATATGCAGAGTACATAATGCAAAATGCCGGGCTAGATGAAGCACAAGCTGGAATCAAGATTGCCAGAAGAAATATCAATAACCTCAGATATGCAGATGACACCACTCTTATTGCAGAAAGCGAAGAGGAATTAAAGAGCACTTTGATGAAAGTGAAAGAGGAGAGTGAAAAAGCTGGCTTAAACCTCAAGATTCAAAAAATGAAAATCATGGCATCCGGTCCCACCACTTCATAGCAGATAGATGGGGAAACAATGGAAATGGTGACAGACTTTATTTTCTTGGGCTCCAAAATCACTGCAGATGGTGACTGCAGCCATGAAATTAAAAGATGCTTGCTCCTTGGAAGAAAACCTATGACCAACCTAGACAGCATATTAAAAAGCAGAGACATTACTTTGCCAACAAAGTTTCATATAGTCAAAGCTGTGGTTTTTCCAGAGTCATATATGGATGTGAGGGTTGAACTGTAAAGAAAGCTGAGCACCTGGAGAACAGTGTGGAGATTCCTTAAAAAACTCGAAATAGAACTGCCTTATGATCCAGCAATCCCATTGCTGGGCATACACACTGAGGAAACCAGAAGGGAAAGAGACACGTGTACCCCAATGTTCATCGCAGCACTGTTTATAATAGCCAGGACATGGAGGCAACCTAGATGCCCATCAGCAGATGAATGGATAAGAAAGCTGTGGTACATATACACAATGGAGTATTACTCAGCCATTAAAAAGAATACATTTGAATCAGTTCTAATGAGGTGGATGAAACTGGAGCCTATTATACAGAGTGAAGTAAGCCAGAAAGAAAAACACCAATACAGTATACTAATGCATATATATGGAATTTAGAAAGATGGTAGTAATAACCCTGTGTACGAGACAGCAAAAGAGACACTGATGTATAGATCAGTCTTATGGACTCTGTGGGAGAGGGAGAGGGTGGGAAGATTTGGGAGAATGGCATTGAAACATGAATAATATCATGTATGAAATGAGTCACCAGTCCAGGTTCGATGCACAATACTGGATGCTTGGGGCTGGTGCACTGGGATGACCCAGAGGGAGGGTATGGGGAGGGAAGAGGGAGGAGGGTTCAGGATGGGGAACACAGGTATACCTGTGGCAGATTCATTTCAATATTTGGCAAAACTAATACAATATTGTAAAGTTTAAAAATAAAATTAAATTTAAAAAATAAAAAATAAAAAAAAAAGAAAGAAAGCTGAGCACCAAAGAATTGATGCTTTTGAACTATGGTGTTGGAGAAGACTCTTAAGAACCCGTTGGACTGCAAGGAGATCAAGCTAGTCAATCCTAAAGGAAATCAACTGTGAATATTCATTGGAAGGACTGATGCTGAAGCTGAAACTCCAATATTTTGGCCACCTGATGGGAAGAATTGACTCATTGGAAAAGACCCTGATGCTGGGAAAAATTGAAGACAGGAGAAGGGGATGACAGAGGATGATATGGTTGGATGGCATCACCGACTCGATGGACATGAGTGCGAGCAAGCTCCGAGAGTTGGTGATGGACAGGGAAGCCTGGCGTGCTGCAGTCCATGGGGTCATAAAGAGTCAGTCACCACTGAGCAACTGAACTGAACTGAACTGAACGAACTGAACAGGATGCCTTGGGGAATATTCCAGCAAGTGTGATGGGTCTTGAGGACCACTGGAAGGGGCCTCTTTAAGTTTGAGATTCTGTGATTTTGAGTTCCTTCTTTGGCAAAGCTCTTGGACTTAAATTGTGCTACTCAATATCCAGACTTACCCAAACCAACATGGAATAACAATGACCATCTCCAGGGACACACCCTCCCTGTTAGCCTAGTGGAGCCCAACAAACCATCACTAGAGGGAGACAGGAAAACCACAAAGTCTTCTGTTTATGAACAGTCAGGGTCAGTTAAGAGAGCACTGGCCTAAGACCCAGGAGACTTAGGTTCTGCTCTGAAACCTCATTAACTAGCTATGGAATCTTGGGCAAATCTCTTCTGGGACCTTGCTTTCCTTATCTATTAAACAGAAGTTTTTCAAAGAGGCCCTCAGGCTCTCCCCAGCTCAAATCAAATCTCTTATCCTCTTCACACCAAACTGAGAAAATGAAAACAACCACCTAAGAATCATCTCCACCTTCTTACCCACCTTCCTCTAAAGCAGGGGTCCACAACCTCCTGGATCTAATATCTGTTGATCTGAGGAGGAGCTGATGTAATAATAATAGAAATAAAGTACACAAAAAATGTAATGCATTTGAATCATCCCCAAACTATCTCCCCTCACCCTGCCCTACAAAACCAGTCCCTATGCCAAAATTGTTGGGGACTATTGATTGAAAGCCTCACCCCCTGCCTCCTCCTTTGGTCAAATGGGAAAGTATCTTCACGCCTCTCTAATGTCAACTTTTCTGCTTGTGCTCTGAACCCGCCATCCACAGCAGCACTTTGGTACTGAAATTATCTCTCACTGTCCTGCATTAACAACTTAACCCTCCCTACTAGATTATTCCCATCAGCACACACACAGGCCAAAATAGCTACAAAGTACATCCTCTGGACCTTGTTCAGACCACAATTTAAAGAAATATACCCCATATAAGCATTTGTGGCACAATCAGGGAAAAGTGAACTCCTACTAAATGCTTGCTAATATTAAAATTTTTTTTCTTAATTTTTAAGTGTGATAGTGGTATTGCAATTATGATTTTTTTAAAAGTGCTTTCCTTTAAAATAACCTGGAGGGCAGGAGGAGCAGGTGGAGTTATGAATGAAATAATATTGGATATTTTGAAAGGACATGAGGGTATGTCATACTATTTTCTCCGCGTTTATATACATCTGAAATTTTCCAGAATAAAAGTTATAAATGATAAACAAAGGACAAGGCACTCAGCAGATTTCACGCTACATCATGCTGGAGTCTTACCAGGGTTCCAGATATCTGGCAGGGAGGCGAGGTAGGTGAGCTTTGTGGCCAAGAGGACTCATCCCCCAAAAGGCCAGGCCAGCAGGCAGAGAAACAGAGGTGATGAGTCCCAGGCTCTAGGTGTAGAGCCCTGAGACTGCAGGATCTCCAGACCCCTGACAGGAGGAGCAGTCAGGTCTGGTGATGAAATGTCCAACCAGGAGGCCTCAGTTAGCCTGCCCAGCTCTCAATCTACCTGATGGCCTAGGATGACCCATTTATGCAGTGATTTATTTGTACTTATAATGCTGTTCATGTGCTTTATCTCACTTCATCTTCACCATCCCTTTGAGATTGTTCTCATTCGCCTCTATTTTGTTGGTGAGGAAACACAGACTCCGAGTGGAAAAGAGACTTGCCCAGGGTTATTCAGCTGGCAAGAGGCAGAGATAGGACTTGAGCACAAGTCTCTACAAAAGTCATGTTCTTTCCCTGGCTCCTCACTGCTAATTCTTTAGAGATAGAAACTTTTTTTTAACATGTTTAATCTTTGAATCCCACGCGTAAGAATCAATCTGAGAGCATCATAAGAGTTCAGTAAATGTTTTCTGAAAGAATGAATGGGTATGAGCTGTGCCCCATGTTTGTTGTAGATGCCTCTTCCCTCAGACAAGTGTTTACACAGCCTTATGTTACAGATATAAATGAGCATGTTTGCTCTCTCCCTAAGTGAACCATAAATTCCCCAGTGTTAGAAGGGGCCTTCCTCATTCCTGTGGTCCCTACCAGACATGGGCCAAGAGGCGGTCTGGGTAAATGGTTAGGAAAAGAAGGACAAAGATTCCTCAGCATGGTCAGTTCAGTTCAGTTGCTCAGTCGTGTCCGACTCTTTGCGACCCCATGAATCGCAGCACGCCAGGCCTCCCTGTCCATCACCAACTCCCGGAGTTCACTCAGACTCAAGTCCATCGAGTCAGTGATGCCATCCAGCCATCTCATCCTCTGTCATCCCCTTCT
>NW_011494877.1:2114125-2138631 GCF_000754665.1 Bison bison bison | reverse complement strand
CAGTCCCTGTCCATCACCAACTCCCGGAGTTCACTCAGACTCAAGTCCATCGAGTCAGTGATGCCATCCAGCCATCTCATCCTCTGTCATCCCCTTCTCCTCCTGCCCCCAATCCCTCCCAGCATCAGAGTCTTTTCCAATGAATCAACACTTTGCATGAGGTGGCCAAAGTACTGGAGTTTCAGCTTCAGCATCATTCCCTCCAAAGAAATCCCAGGAGTAAATTTTTTATTTTCTCTCTCAATGGAAGATTATAGTTTTGTTTCACAGAATAAATAGAGCCATAATTTATTATTCACATACTGATATCTTAAACTGTTGACATATATCCCTTTTGTGACTTTCACAAATTATTTCCTCTCTATCACTGAAAAGTCAAATTGGGATGTTGGCAACCACACCCCCTTCTCCATCTCTCCACTGGCTACACGCACCTCAGGGTAGACAAGAATGATTCTCTATGGAATAACATTAGAATTCTCAGAGCCCGTCAATGGGTTGGCAGAGGCTAAATGGATATCCAGATTCACTGAGAATTCCAAGTGCCATGACTCTGGCAAATGGCAAGGGTTGGCACTCTTGGGCACATTCTGAACAGAATTGATGGGTTACCAGGAAGTAGGGAGGGAGGGCTGGGGAAAAGCAAGGTTTAATTTCTTTCCCTGGCACCTTGCCAGCCGGATATAACAGCAGTTGCTAATATATTTCAAACAGTAAGTTTCATGCTATACTGGTGATGTAAAAGCTGGGTTTTTGTCAAACCCTGGGAAGATAAAATAGTGAATTGTGAGTGAAAGCCTAGGACTGGCATGGTCTAGGTGGACATGTCCACGGGCCCTGACCCCAGCAGCTCCAGCTGGGAGCAGCTCTTCGCCAGCCCTGGCCCAAGGTCCTCCTGCCTGGAGGGAAGTGTCAGAGTGTCTGCCAGGAGCAGCATGTCTCCGAAACCACCAGGCATTTTGAGTCAGCCCTGAAAACTCCTAGGGATTTTGGAAACAAAAAACAAAAGGGCTCAGAAGCAAATAGGCACAGAGCAATCAAGGTTTTTAATAAGCAATGACCTCTCTGTGCACCTCTGACCCATTCCTGGCACATCTGCGGTGTCTTTCCAGGATGTGGGTGGCCCCACCAGGACTTGGTTGATTTGATGGAGATGATGACCAAGCAGGCTGGGCTGACATCTAAGCAAATCAATCTAAGGCATTTCTCTTCTTCCCCCACTAAGACCTAGGGGAAATGTGCCCATAAACTCCTTAATACCACTGAAGAAGGAACCTAAGATAACATGGAGTCAAGGTCAATGGAGAATCCCTCAGATTAGCATCTAATCCTGCCCTTGTGGAAACTATGCCAGTTTCCTGGGGAGAAAAGGGCAGTGATTCAAAGTGATGCAAATGAAGGTTTCCAGCACTGGAGGCACTGAGAGGTCTGATGACATTGACAGAAAGATGCTGTGTTCCTACCTCCCACTTCCCTTGCAACGAGGAGCAGAACAGTGGCAGGAAAGGCCATTCAGTGAACAGAAGCCAGAGCCATTGCTATCAGCCTTCATTCAATCCAATCCTAACCTCAGTGCTACTCATCACCAACCCTAACTGAACTGTCATGGGCCCAGGATCTACTGCAATCCATATTAAAAGGCCTTTCTGGGTTTTAGTTCTGGATCTCTTTGCTCCAGCAAAGAAGACATCACTGCATGTGGAAAACATGCGATGTGGGGCACCCCCTGGTATGTAGAAGTTGCCCTGGACCCTTATTAATGCATAGGTCTAGAGCTACCACCATTTGCCAGGAGGTGCCCCTCAAATGAATTACATCAAACAGATGTTGAAATGCATCCTGTGCTCAGTCTCAGTATGATGTCATTATGGTATGAAAAGTCCCAACTTCAAAGTAACAAAAGCAACCTTTGGGGAACCACATGGGTTCACACATATGGCTCCACTCCAGGGTCCCTGCCTCTGGGCTCCCAGGGTATCAGAACTAGACCTGAATGCAAAACACACTGGGCCTGCATTTTCTTGGGAAGAGAATTCATTGCTTTCAGCAGATTTTCCAAAGGCAATGTGTCTGTAAAAGTTGAAAATCACTGATGTGCAGGCAGAAACTGCACATCAGTGCAGTTTACACTGATTGTAACAGTTTACACTGTTTGTAAACCAAGTTTACTTGGTTTACAAACAAGCCCAAGGGTCTGGCAGCCCTTCCCAAGTACGGATTGATGCTATGACCTTACATATGGAAGATAAACAAATCAGAAGTTCCCTAGATTTTTACTGTTTTTATAATTTAAGGAAACTACTAAACCTAATCTTCTCACAAGAAATTCCCAGGGTTTGTTTATTGGCCAGTTTATTACAAAGCCTTGTGACTTCACATTTAAATTGCAAATAGCTCTTTTGTGTGGACATTTGATTTGATCTTCAAAAGTCCATGATATTTTTCCATGGTTTTTGGTGGAATTGGTGGCTCCCATCCAGAAATCAATTAGTATACTTGAAATACAATAGATAACAGATAAGTATAATAGTATAATAGGTAAGTGAAATTTGGTTAAGTGAAAAAAAATGAATAAGTGAATTTGAAGATAGATTTCTTACTGCACTGTAACAACACACATTCAGATGCCTCCAATTATAATGCTTAAGAACTTTGCTTTTTTAAGATTAAATACTCATTGTTGTTTTGTGGCTAAGTCATGTTCAACTCTTTTGTGACCCATGGACTGTACCTGCCGGGCTCCTCTGTCCGTGGAATTTTCCAGGCAAGAATACTGGAGTGGATTGTCATTTCCTTCTCCAGGGGTTCTTCCCAACCCAGGGATCGAACCTGTGTCTCCTGCTTGGCAGGAGGATTCTTCACCACTGAGACACCTGGGAAGCCCATATTCATCATTTATTCATTCATTCCACAAATATTTGTTCAATAACTCACTTAATTCCTGACCAAAAATTCCATGATAATAGGAAGCCTAGAACTATGTCATATTCAACTTTGCGTCTTCCACATTTTCTGGTATATATGAAAGCTCAATAAGTATTTGTTTGGTAAACATAGGAATTCTACTTATCTTTCTTCTTTTTTCCCCCAAGGAAATGCCGAACACATTTAAGCTAAGAATCTGATTTATGTACCCAGTTCTGAAATAACAGTAAATCATCAACAGATAGGATGCCTTGGTGGCCCTTTGGATATTCATAGCACAGACTTGCAAATTTGTAGCAACCCATTCATATGTTACTTCAACACATATCTATTAAGCACCCATCACTATGTACACACCAAGGATACACAGGTAAGTCTGATCTCTGCCAGATGATACATAATTTCAGAAATCTTAATTGATTGTGGGAGGAGGTAAGGGGAGATTAAGAGGCGTGACTGAGGGAAGAGGTGAGGAAAGCTAGGCCAAGTTCCTGCAAACATTCTCAAACATGTGATGTGTAACTGAGATTTAAAAAAACTGAAAGGGACTGAGGGCCAGGCAAAGAGGCAGAGCTGGAGGTGTCACAGGACTCACCCAAGAAAACTCTAGCTCTGGCTGAAAAATCTTCCATCCCCAGCTCTTCAATGAAGACACCTAGAGTCAAAAATCACCTCCACCCTTGGGTCTATTGAAGGCCTAAGAGTAGTTTGAAATGAAGAGATAAAACACCCTGATCTGATTTCACCTCTACCTGCCTCTCCTTTTCTTTCTCAACAATAAGATCCATGGTGAACGATGAGAATGGGCTTGACAGGGGGGATTTTCTTTGAAGAGGAAAAAGTATGTGTGAGGCCTGAAGGTAAGAGATAACTGGTCCATTAGAGGAACTGACAGAAACTCAATAAAGGGAGTGGGTGATGAGGCTAGAGAGGCAGGCAGGGGAAAAGTCTGCACAGCCCTGTGGTCCGTGCAAGGAATTTGTCCCAAATCCCAAGAACAAAGGAGTTGAGCTTGAGAGGAATGTGACATCACTCACATTTGTACTTTTAAAATATCTTCCTGGCTGCAGAGATTCCATCAGGAAGCACTAGTCCAGCTGAGTAATGATGGTGACCAAGGCTGGGTCGTGGCAAATGTTAAGAAGTAGATGAATTCAGGAAATGTTTAGGAGCTAGAATCCAAAGAGCCTAATGATTCTTAGAGCACAGACTGAGCTCTTGCTATATAACAGGCATAAAGCATCTTATTTAATTCTAACTCCGTGGATTGTCTCTATTGTTAGCTCCATTTCTAAAGAAGAAATGGAGACATCAAGTGGAGGCAATTGCAAAAGACCGCCCACTTTGTCAATGGCTGGTCTAAGATGCAGGCCTACACACAAGCTCCCATCCTCCAACCCTGCCCTCTTAATCCTCATGCCCTCCCATTCGGGTGTCTGGATGGAGCAAAAGTGAGAAATGGTGGTGCTAATGTCAAAGTTCAGGTTCTCTGTACACTATTGCCAAATTGAATCTCAGAGACAGAGATTTGGGTGAAGTAGAAAATGATAGTTTTATTACTATACTCCTAGGCAAAGGTGACCACATTGGGCTAATGTTCTTGAAACTGTATGTCCTTCCTTGGAGATGGGTTGGTGTTGAGGTAAGTAGGAGTCAGCATTATCAACCTTCAGGTCCAACTGGTCTGGGGTCTATTGCTATGAGCAGCAGACCAACATTAACTTCTCCCACCTGGAGGGTTGGGGGGAGGGGGTGGTCTCAGCATCTGTAAGTAGCTCAAAGATATTATTGTATGTATTTGTTGATGGGGAATAGGACCTTACCCCAAGGCTGCTCTTGACTGTTTCTCCCTGGTCTCACAACTAGTTAACAACTTCTAGTTAACAACTGCGTGAATTTGCCCATTTGAACTCAGAAAAGGTCATGGAGGCTTAATGAAGGCTGTTCCCTATAATCTAAGAAATCGGGGACACAGAAGGCTTTGTGCCTAGGAGGCTTACAGAGCCCTTGTGTGTATCAGGGACATTTATGGAGGTGGAAAACATAAAAGGATTCACGAATTTGGGTGGGAATAAAGTTACGTGTTCAGTTTTCAGCGTGCTTGTGAGATCTCCAAATGGAAACAAGCAGTAAGTAGGCTGGACTCAGGACACAGGTTTGGTGGTAGGCAAGGTAAACACACAGATGAGACTCATCAGCACATCAGCGACGATTACACTTCATAGGCTTCCTCCCTGAAAATGATGTTGAGTGTGGGAGCAAACTCAACACCTTCAAAGTGCAGAGGGAATGAGAAAATGCCAGTGGTAATGAGCCTGATTTGGTCAGGGCTCTGGGACCTCCTGGAATGTGTCCTAGTAAGCTCATCCATCCCTGCACCTGGGTCTTGCCCATTAGCACTCAAAGGGTGTGTTGTCAGGCCCCAGGCACTACGGAAGCTCAGCCTTCCAGCCATTGGCGCCTGCTTTGTGACAATGCCACGGGAGCTGCTTTAATACTGATTAACTCCTCCTTTTATTAATTTTTTTTTACAAATTTAGTCATTTTAATTGGAGGCTAATTACTTTACAATAGTGTAGTGGTTTTGCCAGACATTAGTCACATTTCCACACTGCCTGCCAAACAGTAACAGACAGGTAATGAACTGTGTCATTATCACATCCCTGTCTATTTAAAAACCTCCAGAGAAACAAGCAGATGAGCCTTGGAGTTAGCTCAGCGGTGGTATTATTGCTTGGCTAATTATAAACAGCATTCTCAGAATTCTAGAAAACATGAAGCGGGGCACAGCCCCTATCTGCCCTGAGGAGCCAGGAGTAGCTGCTGAAACATACCAACTCAACACTCAACACACAGGGAGTTAAAATGGGATAAGACAGCTTGGCACAGCTGTGGATCCAGAAATAGGGCACAGTGTGCTAGTCCAGGGACCCTCTTCTGGTGTCTGACCCTTTGTCTCCTCCCCCGTGAATCAGGGCTGGCCTGGTGTGGCCAGTAGAATGCAGCAGAAGTGTATGATTTTCAAGGCTCCAGTCTTTCCTGATGATGAATAACACTGCAGGTTCCACTTTGGTCTCTTGCGTAGCTCACTCAGACCATGGTCATGCTCACCACATTGTGAAGACACACAAGCAGCCCTGTGGAGAGGCCCATGTGCTCTGGGAATTCAGACCCCCAGTCAGCACCAACTTACCAGTCATGTAAGTGAGACATTTGATGTTCCAGCCTCAGTCAAGCCTTCAGATGATGTGGCCACAGCTGACATCTAACAGGAACTTTATAAAAAACCACCAAGCTAGAGGCACCCAACCAAGCTAGTCTCAAATTCCCTACCAACAATAATTGCTAGAGATAATAAATAAATATTATTGTCTCAAGTCACTGAGTTTTTATGTGATTTGTTACATTGGCTAACTCAGTTGATTAGAACTGGGTCCAGGGTAGGGAAAGAATATCAACTGAACCCCCACTCTGTCTCAGGAACTTATATATATGATCTCATTTAATCCTCACAGCATCCTAATGAGATAGATATCAGTTCTATTTTATAGATGAAAAATACCAAGGCACCAAGTATAAAAGATTGCAAAGCTTGCCCACGCACAGTCCCATAGCTGGAAAATGCAGAACCAGGGTTTGAATCCTGACTTACCTACCTTCAAAGCTTCAGCTGTTTTTATCACCATCTTCTTCTGTCCTTGAAAATAAGCAGCCTCAGACTCTGGCTCTAGCTCTGCCACCGAATATCTCAGTGATTTGGAGAAATTTTTCATTCCCCTAGGCTCATTTTCTCTCCTGTAAAGTGGGAGAATCAGTCTTTAGCCTCTGAGGTCTCAGCACTAATATTCTTTGACCCTCTGGTCCCATATCACTACATCTACCTTCCTTCTAGGACATGTTGTTCTCAAAGACTTCCCTTTGGCTCTTCCCTGTCTCCTTGAAGAGTTGGCTTCAATTGTAGCAAAAGGGTCTTAGGTTAGACTTAAGAAATCTTTGGGAGTTCTAAGAAACCCAAATTACCAAGAAAACATAAGAAATTTGCTTCCCTGAGACTTTTCAAAATAATGTAAATAACAGTCTGTCTAGGAACTCTTAAACTACCTGGACAAATTAGAAAGAAATGAAGCTAAGTTTAAGAGAAACCAGGTAATGAGCTTTTAGTTATTTCTATCTTGCACATACCATCTTCAGGAGAACTATGGAATGAATAAATAAATAATGGTCCTTTTCCCTTGTGTCAGTGGAAATGAGCTGGTGTGACACAAGCAAGTTATTTAACCATTCTGAGCCTCAATTTCCTTATCTGTAAATAGTAACTGATTCAAAAGAATTATAATAATTATAAAACACAATGATGCATATTAAGCCCTTAGCAGAATCTCTGGAAGATAGAGTGCTGTTGGTTGTTGCTGAGTTGCTCAGTCATGTCCAACTCTTTGTGACCCCATGGACTGCAGCATTCCAGGCTTCCCTGTCCTTCACCACCTCCTGGAGCATGCTCAGACTCATGTCAATTGAGTCAGTGATGCCATCTGACTATCTCATCCTCTGTCATCCACTTCTCCCCCTGCCTTCAATCTTTCCCAGCACCAGGGTCTTTTCTAATGAGTTGGCTCTTTGCATCAAGTGGCCAAAGTACTGGAGTTTCAATTTCAGCATCAGTCCTTCCAATGAATATTCAGAATTGATTTCATTTAGGATTGACTGGTTTGATCTCCTTTCAGTCCAAGGGACTCTCAAGAGAAAGTGGAATAGAACTAGAGGAATCAACCTTCCTGACTTCAGACTATACTACAGAGCTACAGTCATCAAGACAGTATGGTACTGGCTCAAAGACAGAAATATAGATCAGTGGAACAAAATAGAAAGCTCAGAGATAAACCCATGCACCTATGGACACATTATCTTTGACAAAGGAGACAAAAATATACAATGGAGAAAAAACAATCTCTAACAAGTAAGACTGGGAAAACTGGTCAACCACCTATAAAAGAATGAAACTAGAACTCTCTCTAACACCATACACAAAATTAAACGCAACATGGATTAAAGATCTAAATGTAAGACCAGAAAGTATAAAACTCTTAGAGGAAAACACAAGCAGAACCCTCTTTAGCATAAACCACCACAAGATCTTCTATGGCCCACCTCCCAGAGTAATGGAAATAAAAATAAAAATAAGCAAATGGGACCTAATTAAACTTAAAAGCTTTTGCACAATGAAGGAAACTATAAGCAAGATGAAAAGGCAACCTTCAGAATGGGAGAAAATAATAGCAAATGAAACAACTGACACAGAATTAATCTCCAAAATATACAAGCAGCTAAAGCAGCTCATACCATAAAAATGAACAACCCAATCACAAAGTGGGCCAAAGAACTAAACAGACATTTCTCCAAAGCAGACATACAGATGGATAATAAACACATGAAAAGATGCTCAGCATCACTCATTATTCAAGAAATGCAAATCAAAACATGAGGTATCATCTCACACTGGTCAGAATGCTGCTGCTGCTGCTGCTGCTGCATTGCTTTAGTCGTGTCTGACTCTGTGCAAATGGCCACCATCAAAAAGTCTACAAACAATAAATTCTGGAGAGCATGTGGAGAAAAGGGAGCTCTCTTATACTTTTGGTGGGAATGCAAACTGGTACAGCCACTATGGAGAACAGTGTGGAGATTTTTTTAAAAACTGGAAATAGAACTGCCATATGACCTAGCAATCCCACTGCTGGGCATACACATCAAGGAAACCAGAATTGAAAGAAACCCCAGTGTTCATCACAGCACTGTTTACAATAGCTAGGACATGGAAGCAACCTAGATGTCTATCAGCAGATGAATGGGTAAGGAAGTTGTGGTAGATGTACACAATGGAATATTACTAAGCTACAAAAAAGAATGCATTTGAGTCAGTTCTAATGAGGTGGATGAAACTGGAATCTACTATACAGAGTGAAGTTAGTCAGAAAGAGAAACACCAATACAGTATATTAAAAGATGGTAACAATGATCCTATATGCAGGGCAGCAAAAGACACACAGATGTAAAGAACAGACTTTTGGACTCTGTGGGAGAAGGCGAGGGTGGGATGATTTGAGTGAATAGCTTTGAAACATGTATATTAACATATGTAAAATAGATGACCAGTGCAAGTTTGATGCATGAAGCAGGGCCCTCAAAGCCAGTGCTCGGGGACAACTCTGAGGGATGGGGTGGGCAGGGAGTCGGGAGGGGGTTTCATAATGGGCAGACATATGTACATCCATCACTGATTCATGTCAATGTATGGCAAAAAAAACACCACAATATTGTAAAGTAACTATCCTCCAATAAAAATAAATTAACTATTTTTTTTTAAAAAAAGAGAGACTCTCAAGAGTCTTCTCCAACACCACAGCAAAAAGGCAACAATTTTTCAGCACTCAGCCTTCATTATGGTCCAAATCTCATATCCATGCATGACTACTGCAAAAACCATAGCTTTGACTATACAGACTTTTGTTGACAAAGTCTCTGCTTTTTAATATTCTGTCCAGGTTTGTCATAGCTTTTCTTCCAAGAAGCAAGTGTCTTTTGATTTAGTGGCTACAGTCACCATCTGCAGTAATTTTGGAGCCAAAGAAAATAAAGTCTGTCACTGCTTCCATTGTTTCCCCATCTATTAGCCATGAAGTGATGGGACCGATTGCCATGATCTTAGTTTTTCGAATGTTGAGTTGTAAGCCAGATTTTTCACTCTCCTCTTTCACCTTCATCAAGAGGCTCTTTAGTTCCCCTTCACTTTCTGCCATAAGGGTGGTGTCATCTGCATATCTGAGGTTATTGATAATTCTCCCAGCAATCTTGATTTAGGCTTGTGCTTCATCTGGCCCAGCATTTCACATGACGTACTCTGCATAGAAGTTAAATAAGCAGGGTGAAAATGCACAGCCTTGACATATTCCTTTCCTAATTTAGAACCAGTCCATTGTTCCATGTCTAGTTCTAACTATTGCTTCTTGACCTGCATAAAGATTTCTCAGGAGGCAGGTGAATCAGTCCAGTATGCCCATCTCTTGAAGAATTTTCCAGTTTGTGTGATCCACACAGTCAAAGGATTTAGCATTGTCAATGAAGCAGAAGCAGATGTTTTTCTGGAATTCTGTTGCTTTTTCTATGATCCAGCTGATAGTGGCGATTTGATCTCTGGTTCCTCTGCCTTTTCTAAAACCAGCTTGAACATCTGGAAGTTCACGATTCACATACTGTTGAAGCCTGGCTTGGAGAATTTTGAACATTACTTTGTTAGCATGTAAAATGAGTGCACTGTGCAGTTTGAACATCCTTCAGCATTGCTCTTTTGGGTTAGAATGAAAGCTGACCTTTTCCAGTCCTGTGGTCACTGCTGAGTTTTCCAAATTTGCTGGCATATTGAGTGCAGCACTTTAACAGCATCATCTTTCAGGACTTGAAATAGCTCAACAGGAATTTCATCACCTCATCCACACCATTTCTGTCCTTTATTGTGCCCATCTTTGCATGAAATGTTCCCTTGGTATCTCTAATTTTCTTGAGGAGATCTCCAGTCTTTCCCATTCTATATTTTTCCTCTATTCCTTTGTATTGGTCACTTAGGAAGGCTTTCTTATTTCTCCTTGCTATTCTTTGGAATTCTGCATTCAGATGGGTATATCTTTCCTATTCTCCTTTTCCTTTCACTTCTCTTCTTTTCTCAGTAAGTCCTCTTCAGACAATCATTTTGCCTTTCTTTTTCTTGAGGATGGTGTTGATCACTGCCCCCTGTACAATGTCATGAACCTCCATCCATACATCTTCAGGCACTCTCAGATCTAATCCCTTGAATCTACTTCTCACTTCCACTGTATAATCTTAAGGGATTTGATTTAGGTCATACTGAACGGTCTAGTGGTTTTCCCTGCTGCTGCTGCTGCTGCAAGTCACTTCAGTCGTGTCCAACTCTGTGTGACCCCATAGACAGCAGCCCACCAGGCTCCCCTGTCCCTGGGATTCTCCAGGCAAGAACACTGGAGTGGGTTGCCATTTCCTTCTCCAATGCATGAAGATGAAAAGTGAAAGTGAAGTCACTGAGTCATGTCCAACTCTTAGCGACCCCAGGGACTGCAGCCTTCCAGGTTCCTCCGTCCATGCGATTTTCCAGGCAAGAGTACTGGAGTGGGGTGCCATTGCCTTATCCGAGTGGTTTTCCCTACTTTCTTCAATTTAAGTCTGAGTTTTGAAATAAGGAGTTCATGATCTGAGCCATAGTCAGCTGCTGCCAGTCTTGTTTTTGCTGACTGTATAGAGCTTCTCCATCTTCGGCTGCAAAGAATATAATCAATCTTATTTTGGTATTGACCATCTGGTGATGTCTATGTGCAGTCGTCTCTTGTGTTGTTGGAAGAGTGTGTTTGCTTTAACCAGTGTGTTCTCTTGGCAAAACTCTGTTAGCCTTTTCCCTGCTTCATTTTGTATTCCAAGGCCAAATTTGCCTGTTACTCAAGTTAACACTTGACTTACTACTTTTCCATTCCAGTTCCCTATGATGAAAAGGACATTCTTTTTCTGGTGTTAGTTCTAGAAGGTCTTGTAGGTCTTCATAGACCCATTCAACTTCAGCTTCTTTGGCATTAGTGGCTTGGGCATAGACTTTGATTACTGTGATATTGGATAGATTGTGCTCAATAGCATGTATACAATGGAATATTACTCAGCTCAGTTGTATCCGATTCTTTGCAACCCCATGGACTGTAGCCCACCAGATTCTCCTGTCCATATAATTCTCCAGGAAAGAGTACTGGAGTGGGTAGCCATTCCTGATCCAGGGATCAAACTTGTGTCTTCTGCATTGCAGGCAGATTCTTTATCATTGATCCACAAGGGAAGGCCCATTAAAAGAATGAAATTATCCACTGTAGCAATGTGGATGGATCTGGATACTATCATATCAATATTAAGTGAAGTTAGAAAGGGAGAAACAAATATCATGTGAAATCACTTATATGTGAAATATAAAAAAGATGATACAAATGAACTTATTTACAAAACAGAAACAGACCCACAGACTTAGAGAATGAATTTATTTTTACCAGTGGGAAGGAATAGATAGGTAGTTTGGGATTGACATGTATACACTGCTATATTTTAAATAGATAACCAACAGGGAGCTACTGTATAGCACAGGGAACTCTGCTCAATATTCTATAATAGCTTAAATGGGGAAAGAATTTGGAAAAGAAAAGATATATGTTTATGTATAACTCAATCACTTTGCTGTACATCTGAAACTAACACAAATTTATTAATCAAGTATACTCCAATATAAAATAAATATTTTTTAAAAAGAATGACTATATTAATTCAACAGAGATGAAGAATAGTCTGCTATTGACAGTTGGAATGTGGGTTTTTTCTGTTCCTATGAACCCTTGAAAAGCACTGACATGTGTGGAAGGGGAGTGAATTTTGGAAGAAGAAGACCAGATGTAGACATAACAATGCCTCTCACCTCTCAAGATGCTTAATCTCTGCCTTGGCAGCCCCTCTTCACTGGAGTTCTCTTGCTCCAACCCTCACTTTTGCCATGTTTCATCCCGAGACTCCACCAATGCACTTAAGTGACACCCAGTCCTATCAAGGAAAAGGTCGTGGCCCCACTTCTCTCTATTTCCATCTTTTCCTGGATCTCGGTTTGGTGATTCTGCCCTATCCTGTTTGTTCTCCAGTATTTTCAGATGACTTCTTCCCTTCCTTCTCCTTCCCTCCCTTCCTCCCTTCCTTTCTTATTTCCTTCCTTCCTTCTTTCCATCCTCTCTGCCTTTATATACTCATGTTAGGCCTCATGAAAAGGAAGCAGACACAGGACACAGCAGGCTCCCAGTTGACTGGGAGTGACATTAATACAGAAGAGTCACAGATGTCAGTCTGTAAATTAAATTTGTGTATGAGGTGTCTCTGGTGTAAACCAATCATTGTAATCCAGTGTAATAATAAGGGTTAAAATAAAATAAATGGAAGCAGAGATGAGGGGATGGTAATCCCACCTGAGGACATTAAGGAAAGTTTTGAGTGAAAAGTTTTGGTGCATAAAGAAATATTTTCCAGCTACCGGGAAAACTGTGCCATGTAAAGCACTTAAGTTTTCATGACTATTCTTTAACTGAAGCACTCCTAAACCCCACAGAAGTATTTGTAGATATCATTTAAGTTTAGGGAACACTGGTGGAGCTACAAATTGTCAGGCAGTAGGCTAGACACAACTGATAATTCCATATGCATAACAGAATGACTGGTGACAAGACATAGCTTTTGTTGTGTTGAATTATTCTTTATAAAGAGAAATATTGGTCCCTGGACCAGAACGTTCCAGGCACCAAAAACAATCTACAAGGAAAGGCTGATGTTTTGCTATGCAGAACATTGCAAGCTCCTGCTGCTCACATGATGGGACTTTTTCATTTTCTTTCAGAACATTCTCATCTGTCTTTCCAGGCTTCTCATCCTTCTTATGAGCAAAAAGAGAGAGAATAAATCTCTTATTTTAAAACTGATTTCACTTACGTGGTTTAAGATGGATTTTTTAAAAATAGAGGATCTGATGTGTACCTAATTGGGGGACAAACATCTTACATCTCTCCCCTAGTCAGTGGGGCTAATTCTGTTGGCCCAACTTCAAGGTCACAATTAGACTCAGATCCCAAGGAGGAAGAGGAAGGCTCAAGTCCAGCTCTGCAAGTCATCTGTATGATTGATGGCTTCCCCATACCTACACATTGTCTACTAGGGAGTAGATGCTCAGTGATTGTTGAATCGAGCACCTCTAAATTTTCTCTACACCTGAAAAATGGGCATAAAAGCTGTTGTGCATGCTTGCTCAGTCACTTCAGTGTGTCTGACTCTTTGCAACTCTGTAGACTGCTATTGTGAAGATAAATTAAACAAGATAGAGCAGGTGACAAAGCTTTGTAAACGGTAAAGAAAAAAATATATCTCAAAGTGACTTGAATCCATATATAGTCAGGTCAACTTTGAATTAGCTTCCTTATCTCCAAATTGGATATGAGATTTCTGGCTTAAAGTGAGGCTGTTTGTTGTGGTTGCTTTTTGGTTTGTTTTTATTAACTTTGGTGAGGTTCCTGGTATTTTTTGTTGGGGGAATATTGAAGGAAATAGCATACTCTTTAGAGCCAAATGAAATGAATAGAAAACAAATCATCTCCACTGACAATCTTAGTGAGGACTAATGAAAAACAAGGGTCATCTTTGATCCAATGATTATATTTTCTCCCTCGGCCTAACCTGATTGTATTATTGAATGTTCTGGAGCCCTCCTCAGTTATTTAACTATCATAACCCTTTACTTATGAGCTTCAAGATGTAATTATAGTCTCCTCCCCTTAATGAAATGAGAGCCTTTAACTGAATTAGCCCATCAACAGCCCATGATGAAGCCTGACAGATCCCTTTTTGGACTACATACTCTTGATAACATTAATGTCAAGGCCCTTTCCTCTCTCCAGGCTCACTTTCCTGTGCTGGGTGAGTGATAACAAAGCATTTATGACATCTTTAGGGTCAGAATGGAATTAGTACCACTTATGGGTCTGCCTCATAGAGACTCATACGAGATCTGAAATCTTGGAAAATTCTTTGCATGGGCTGAGCTTCAGGAATCAGTCTTCTGAGAAGGCAGATATAAATGATCTGATCTGGAGACAGGCGGGAGGCAGGAGGCTGAGTGGTACCTTCCTCGAGTTCCCCTGGGAGATGTATGTAGGTGGCTGCTACATTATGTAGCTGGTAAAGCTGAAAGTCCCTTTTATGAATGAAAAGTCCTGAAGTGGCCACCAATCAGGAGCCAGGTTCCTAAAAGGGCTGGTAAAGTGAATAGATTTCCCAACCTTGGGCTTGAGAATATTTGCTAATTTCAGAGGGTTTTAAAGCTTCCAGGCTGTAGTGAGACAAAGTTTGATCGAGATGGACTCATAAAACCTGCCTACCTTTGTTTGGAAGCTCGAGGAGCTGTGAGGGTGAAACACAGGTGAACCAGCCCTCGTAGTGACCATGGCTCAGCTTCTAAGCATCTCAGCCCCTGAAACTGGGTGAAGATAACCCCTGATTGATTGGGCCACCAGGGGCCTCAGAGAAGCAAACAAAAAGCCTCACTGGAGGCAGAGAACAAAAACAAAATTAGATAAAGGCATTATCAGACAAATGAAACTGAGAGTTTACCACAAGCAGACCTCCACTACAGGAACCTTAAACATGAGTGTTTTAAGTAGAAGAAAAATTATCCCATGTGGAATGATATAGCTGTAGGAAAAAATGAAGAGAACAGAAAAGAGAAAACGTATGTGTGATATTGGCTATGCAAACCAATAAAAATGTGTCTTATGGAGCATAAGATATATATGTTGAAATATGCAACAACTATGGCAGATATCAGAAGGGGATACAAGAATTTACTAATACCCAAGATCTTTGGATTTTTCAAGAAAATTTCAAAAATACCAATTAACTGTTGGCTATGATGAGTCAGGATGCATATTACAGTCTCTTAGGTAACCAATAAAAGGACAATAATAGTGTATAACTGTTCATCTAATAAAAGAGGGAGATGACTTTTAAAACTCAATCCAAAAGAAGAGAAAAGGGGTGCAGGGAAAGGAACTTAAAGCAGGTGAGATGAAGAAAAGCACAGAGTAAGATGGGAGATTTAAACCTAAACATGCCAATGATTACATTAAGCATAAGTAGACTCAATGCTCTGATTAAAAGGCAAGATTATCAGCTTGAGTATAAAAACAAAACAGTCATGTGCTCTTTACAGGAGACACACATACAAGAAAAGGAAACAGAGAGGTTGGCAGGAAAATGAAAAAGAAAGATAGGCCATATAAATGCTAGCTCGAATAAAGCTGGTGAGCTCTATCTACTACAGACTTTATGTCTAAAAGGCATTACTAGAGATTAAGAGAAGACTTCATTATGATAAAAAGTTTAATTCACTGAAAAGATATGTCACATTCATGATCTCTGAAGAAGATTTAGCTTCAGGACCAGGGACCAGCCTTGATCAATCAAGAGCTTTTGTGCAGCAGAGTTTCATTAAAGTATAAAAGGGACAGAGTAAGCTTCTGACACACACATCAGAAGGGAGATGGAGAGTGCCCCCTCACTAGTCTAAGCAAGGGAGCTGTATACTTTTTAATTGGTTATTACAATAAATTACAAGAATGTCTCAAAGTTGAAAAGATCTTACTAGACCCACTCCCACAATTTACATTTTAAGATGACAGGATTCTGTTCAGATCAGTTCAGTTGCTCAGTCGTGTCCAACTCTTTGAGAACCCATGGGCTGCAGTAGGCCAGGCTTCCCAGTCCATCACCAACTCTGGAGTTCACCCAAACTCATGTCCATTGAGTCAGTGATGCCATCCAGCCATCTCATCCTCTGTTGTCCCCTTCTCGTGCCTTCAGTCATTCCTAGCATCAGGGTCTTTTCCAATGAGTGAGTTCTTCCCATCAGGTAGCCAAATTATTGGAGTTTCAGCTTCAGCATCAGTCTTTCCAATAAATATTCTGGAATGATTTCCTTTAGGATTGAATGGTTGGATCTCCTTGCAGTTCAAGAGACTCTCCAGAGTCTTCTCCAACACTACTGTTCAAAAGCATCAGTTCTTCAGCACTCAGCTTTCTTTATGGTCCAACTCTCACATCCATACATGACCACTGGAAAAACCATAGCACTGACTAGACGGACCTTTGCTGACAAAGTAATGTCTCTGCTTTTTAATATGCTGTCTAGGGTGGTCATAGCTTTTCTTCCACACAGCAAGCATCTTTTAATTTCATGGCTGCAGTCACCATCTGCAGTGATTTTGGAGCCCAAAAAATAAAGTCTGTCACTGTTTGCATTGTTTCCCCATCTATTTGCCATGAAGTGATGCCATGATCTTGGTTTTATGAATGCTGAGTTTTAAGCCAACTTTTTCACTTTCCTCTTTCACTTTTATCAAGAGGTTCTTCAGTTCTTCTTCACTTTCTGCCATAAAGGTGGTGTCATCTGCATATCTGAGGTTATTGATATTTCTCCCGGCAATCTTGATTCCAGCTTGTGCTTCCTCCAGCCCAGCATTTCTCATGATGTACTCTGCATATAAGTTAAATAAGTAGGGTGACAACATACAGCCTTGATGTACTCCTTTCCTGACTTGAAACCAGTCTGTTGTTCCATGTCCAGTTCTAACTGTTGCTTCTTGACCTGCATACAGATTTCTTAGGAGGCAGGTCAGATGGTCTGGTATTCCCATCTCTTTCAGAATTTTCCAAGTCTGTTGTGATCCACATAGTCAAAGGCTTTGGCATAGTCATTAAAGCAGAAGTAGATGTTTTTATGGAACTCTCTCACTTTTTCAATGATCCAACAGATGTTGGCAATTTGATCTCTGGTACCTCTGCCTTTTCTAAATACAGTTTGAACATCTGGAAGTTTATGGTTCATGTACTGTTAAAGCCTGGGTTGGAGAATTTTGAGCATTGCTTTCCTAACGTGTGAGACGAGTGCAATTGTGCAGTAGTTTGAACATTCTTTGGCATTGTCTTTCTTTAGGATTGGAATGAAAACTGACCTTTTCCAGTTCTGTGGCCACTGCTGAGTTTTCCAGATTTGCTGGCATATTGAGTGCAGCACTAATAGCATCATCTTTTAGGATTTGAAACAGCTCAACTGGAATTCCATCACCTCCACTAGCTTTGTAGCGATGCTTCCTAAGGCCCACTTGACTTCACATTCCAGGATGTCTGGCTCTAGGTCAGTGATCACACCATCGTGGTTATCTGGGTCATGAAGATCTTTATTGTATAGTTCTGTGTATTCTTGCCACCTCTTCTTAATATCTTCTGCTTCTGTTAGGTCCATACCATTTCTGTCCTTTATTGAGCCCATCTTTGCATGAAATGTTCCCTTGGTATCTCTAATTTTCTTGAAGAGCTCTCTAGTCTTTCCCATTCTACTGTTTTCCTCTATTTCTTTGCATTGATCACTGAGGAAGGCTTTCTTATCTCTCCATGCTGTTCTTTGGAACTCTGTATTCAAATAGGTATCTTTCCTTTTCTCCTTTGAATTTCTCTTCTCTTCTCTTCGCAGCTATTTGTAAGGCCTCCTCAGACAACCATTTTGCCTTTTTGCCTTTCTTTTTCTTGAGGATGGTCTTGATCACTGCCTCCTGTACAATGTCATGAACCTTCGTCCATAGCTCTTCAGGCACTCTGTCCATCAGATCTAATCCCTTGAATCTCTTTGTCACTTCCAGTGTATAGTCGTAAGAGGTTTGATTTCAGTCATATCTGAATGGTCTAGTGGCTTCCCCTTCTTTCTTCAATTTAGGTCTGAATTTGGCAATAAGGAGTTCATGATCTGAGCCACAGTCAGCTTCTGGTCTTATTTTTGCTGACTGTATAGAGTTTTTCCATCTTTGGCTGCAAAGAATATAATCAGTCTGATTTCAGTGTTGACCATCTGGTGATGTCCATATGTAGAGTCTTCTCTTGTGTTGTTGGAAGAGTGTGTTTACTATGATCAGTGCATTCTCTTGGCAGAACTCTATTAGCTTTTGCCCTGCTTCATTCTGTACTCCAAGGCCAAATTTGCCTGTTACTCCAGGTATTTCTTGACTTCCTACTTTTCCTACTCCCATAATATATATTATAAGATAACAGGATTAGTCAGAAAGTTTTCAAGGATAAACTGTCCTCAAGCAGGATACATTGTTGTTATAGAATCCTTAGTATAGAGTTTAAACTGAGTTGTCTTGTTGTGTAACCATCAGCTCCAGGCTTAAAGGAAAAAACAAACAAACAAACAAAAACATTTTATGTGGCTACCCCAGTGGTAATGTATGGATGCGAGAGTCGGACTGTGAAGAAAGCTGATCGCTGAAGAATTGATGCTTTTGAACTGTGGTGTTGGAGAAGACTCTTGAGAGTCCCTTGGACTGCAAGGAGATCCAACCACTCCATTCTAAAGGAGATCAGCCCTGGGATTTCTTTGGAAGGAATGATGCTAAAGCTGAAACTCCAGTACTTTGGCCACCTCATGCGAAGAGTTGACTCATTGGAAAAGACTCTGATGCTGGGAGGGATTGGGGGCAGGAGGAGAAGGGGACGACAGAGGATGAGATGGCTGGATGGCATCACCGACTCGATGGATGTGAGTCTGAGTGAACTCCGGGAGATGGTGATGGACAGGGAGGCCTGGTGTGCTGCGATTCATGGGGTCACAAAGAGTCGGACATGCCTGAGCAACTGAACTGAGCTGAAGACTAAGGAATGTAGAAAAAAAAAAAAAAATGTCCTTTTTCTCCTCCTTGAGAACTCCAGACCCCTATCTCCTCACTGGGGACCCTGGACTTCTTATCAACCTGCCTAGAAGTTGACTCCCTCAGATATACCACCTTGAAAATTTTACATATTTAATAATATAGTCTCAAAATAAATGAAGAAAAACCTGAATTACTAAGGGAATAAACAAATCTATAAAAACAAGATGGAAATTTAAATATACCTCACTCAGAAATTGAGAGAACAAGCAGACAAAAATCAGTAAGGATGTAGAAAATCTGAACAATGCATGTAACAAGCCTGACCTAATTGACATATTTAGAACACTGCACCCAGCAACCAAAAATTCTACATTCTTTTCAAGCACCCTCAGAACACTTTAGCCATATGTTAAGCAAGTCTCAACATAGTTCCAAGAATAGAAATCAAACTATCTTTAACCACTGTGCAATTAAGCCAGGTATCAATAACAAAAAAATAACTAGAAGTATCTTTTTGTTCAGAAATTAAGAACCTCACTATCTAAATAACTAATGAGGAAATAATGATGAAAATTAGAATATAGTTTAAATAACAATAAAAAATATTACATATTCAAACTTGCTGCTGCTAAGTCACTTCAGTCGTGTCCGACTCTGTGTGACCCCATAGACCGCAGCCCACCAGGTTCCCCCATCCCTTGGACTCTCCAGGCAAGAACACTGAAGTGGGTTGCCATTTCCTTCTCCAACGCATGAAAGTGAAAAGTGAAAGTGAAGTTGCTGAGTCGTGTCTGACCCTCAGCAACCTCATGGATTGCAGCCTTCCAGGCTCCTCCGTCCATGGGATTTTCCAGGCAGGAGCACTGGAGTGGGGTGCCATTGCCTTCTCCAATATTGAAACGTGGATTCAACTAAATTATTAATGTATCAGAAAAGGAGCTGAAAATCAATAAATTCTCAATCATGTTTTACAAACTTTTCTTCTCAAAAAGCCTCCCTCTTCCTAATTTCCTGAGCCAGACTTCACACCTGCTAAATAAACTAACTTCTCCCCAGGGCTGAATCCATCATTGCCTGAATCCCATTTCTTTTTCTTTCTTAGTGGGCTTCCCAGGTGGTGCTAGTGGTAAAGAATCTGCCTCCAATGCAGGAGACGTAAGAGATGTGGGTCCGATCCGTGGGTTGGGAAGATCTCCTGGAGAAAGGCATGACAACCCACTCCAGTATTCTTGCCTACAGAAATCCCATGGACAGAGGAGCCTGGTGGGCTACAGTCCATAACACTTTTCTTTCTTAGCTTATGCCTTTATTTAGATGGTAGTGCATTCTCAAACAACTTTCTGAGAGAACATGATGGGAGATAATATTCCCCAGTTCTTAAAAGTATAAAAATAATTCTATCCTTATATTTGACTTGTCCAGGTATAGGACTTCAGGATAAAATTCTTTTTCTCTCAGAACATTTCCTGAAGACATTTCTTGATGAACTACCAAAGTACAAGGTTACTGATAAGAAAGTTGATACTAGTTTTTTTAAATACCTTTTCTTTCTTTCTTTCTTTCTTTCTTTAGCCACATCATGCAGCACGTGGAATCTTAGTTCCCTGGCCAGGGATCGAACCCATGCCCCCTGCATCGGAAGTGCAGAGTCTTAACTACTGGACCACCAGGGAAGTCCCCAGGATGTTTCTTTTTTCCTTGTACACATTCTGTTTTTGTTTGTTTTATTTTCAGAAGCTTTTAGAAGCATCCTTGAGATTTGAATTTCACATTCATACGTCAAGATTTGGGTCAATTTGCACTGATTGTGTTGAAATACAATAGGCTCTTTCAATGAGGAGATTTTGCTCTTTGACTCTAGGAATTTGCTTCTATTATTTCTTGGGCAATTTTCTCTCCCCAATTTTATCTGTTTTCCTTTTGTAGGACTCATTATTAGTCAGATGTTGAACTTCCTATATTGATCTGCCATGTAGATCATTTAATTTCTTTAAAGATAATTGCCATTTTTGTTTCTGTTTGTTTGTTTGTTTGTTTGTTTACCTGAGTTGAGGGAATATGTAGGTGACTTGATTGTATTCAGTGTGGGGAGTGAGGAAGAGATTGATGGTTCTACTCGCAATTTCAATTACTTCCTCTCTTTACAGCCCCTCATACTACCACCCCCTCCAGTTATACTTGATGTCCTTGTTCCAGTGCCTGTTTTGCCTCTAAGTTTTCTTCTTCGTTGCTGTCTCTCCTTTTCTCTACCTCACCAGTATCACTCTTCACCTATTTTCCATCTTTCAGAAAGTGTTGAAAATTTTCATTCTCTTCATTGAATAGAGATTATAATTTTTTTGAAAGTTTACAATTATCTTAAGGGTTTTGGGAGAGAGGTGGTAAATCTATGTGCTCCATCTCCTGTCTTTACTTGGAAGCTCACCTTTTGTTTCCTTAGCTGTCTACCCACTGTAAGGCAGTAAACAAAGGGCCACCTTCTGTTTTTTCATCTCTAGTTTTAGTGCCTGACACAAACATCCTAACCATCATTGTTTAAACAATTGTTGAATAGAATTGCCTACTGCATATTAGGCATGTTCAGTCACCCTAGGACAATTGCTAAGTCCTTAAGTAACCTATAAAGATATGCCTACAATAACCTTTGTCCAAACTAAAGTTAGGATAAAATTTCTGACAAACTCCAGTGCCTTGAATGAGGACCAAATAGGTGAATGTTTTAAATCTAGATGATCCTTCAGAAATCTGGGGCTCAGGGTTAACCTACTACTCTGTTAAATCTCCAGCGTCTACTTACAAGAAACCCTTTTAGTGTTGCTTTTTTTTCTTGGTGATGAATGAAGTTAGAAGAAATGTCACCTATCGCAATCCTGAGGCTATTAGGGATTTTCTAAGTTGAAAGCAAGAACGTCTCTTCAGAGTGAATAACTGCTGAGTATTGTTCCAGATGTTGCCACTCCTTTTCTGAGTTGATAAAGCCTCGAGATTTTGATCAATGAATTAGGAGGTTTTCCCTTTTATCAGTGATTTAGAACCTGCCTTGTGGCTGATGAAAGAGTTTAATTCACAGAGGATTGATTTTCTAGTTATTTACCAGGAAGCAGTCATTCGACTCCCAGAAAGAATGATAGCTCATTTTTCTTCCTTTGTCTGAGCTGGCCAGTAACCTGGGAGAACCAGAGCAGCCCAGATTGAAAGCTTAGACTAGCAGTGTGTACTTAACTCGAAGAGACTTAGAGAAAGTACATCTTTGAATGTTCTGAGACACTAAAAGCCCAGTGAAAGTATTACAAATAAAGTCATGTGGGTCAGAATCTGTATCTCTGGCTGTGTCTCTTGGTACAGATATTCCATGGCAGAGTGATAAAAGCAAGGGCTTTTGAGTCATGCAGGCTCATCTGACTCTTCTACTTTCCAATCTGAGATTTTGGGAAGCTTCTTGACCTCTCTGAGCTTTACCTCCCTTACTTATGAGGCTATTGGGGAAAACTAAATGAGAATGTGAATGTTAAAGCATTTATCCAGTGGCCAGTACATAGCAGTTGCTCAAGAAATGCTCATTCTCCTTTTTCCTTTGTGTCTTGGGTAAGAGCCAAAGAGCATCCCTGTGAAGCTGTTCTCCTCGACAGAGGACCTGCTCGTGGTTCGCCCCTCTGCTCAGGTGATAGAAACTGATAACTCCCTAGGCAGATTCGACACTGCTTCTCCATTTTAAGGCACCCTCCCACTGCTCTTGCTCCTGTTTCCCTCCCTGTTTTATCCTTCCTTCTTTCCCTCTTTCCCTCTCCTTCCCCACCAAGTCTCACATCTTGTAATAAGAAAAGACATGGAAGACAGTGTAGAGTCAAGAGTAGGAAGTAAAAAGGGAAGAAAGAGAAGAGAATGATAACACTGCTCTGCCTTTGTCCCCCCAATTTTTTTTTTCCCTAACATGTTTTTTTTCCCCCCTCCCACCCTGAGGTCTCTCATCTATGCCTTTTTTACAATTGTCATTCTAGGTTGGTGTTTTGTGATTCTTCATCTCCACCTCAGTTATCTCCTCTCTAACACTGCATATCCAACAGCCATTCAGTGCCTTCACTTCTGTGTCCATATGCTCTTCAAGAGCAATATTTTTAAACTAAACTCATCATTCTCCCACATGCCCGGTTTGCCCACAACCCACTTATCCTCCAGGACAATCTGTTTTAGGTAGTAGCACTGGTGTCTATTCAACTGTCCAACAATAAGCCTTGAAATTTCCTCTCTATCAATTACTGCATGCATCAATCATTAAACTTACCAAAGTTCATGTCCACTAGGATTGAATACTACTCACTGCTGAACAAACATCAACAGGAGAATGATGAATCCCACCAAAAAAAGATACCCCATGTCCAAGGGCAAAGGAGAAAGCCCAGCAAGACAGCAGGAGGGTCTAAATCACACTAGAATCAAACCCCATACCTCGGAGCCAGCGATGCTCAGAGGTTTCAAACAAAACACTGTGTGCAACAGGAGACCCCACAGAGACTGAGCCAGACCTTCCTTTGAGTGTTTGAGTGTCTCCTGTCACTCAAACAAGATATAGGTCAGCAGTGGCCACTGCAGGGGCAGAGGCTCTGGGTGCAGCAGAGCTGGGTGTGACATAAGCCTTCTTGGAGAAGGTCGCCATTAACCCACCATAAAGCCACCAGAACTTACACGGGACTGGGGAAACAGACTCTTGGAGGACACAAACAAAACCTTGTGTGCACCAGGACCCAGAAGAAAGGAGCAGTGACCCCAAAAAAGACTGACTCAGACTTGCCTGTGAACGTCCAGGAATCTCTGATGGAGGCATGGGTTGGCGGTGGCCTGCTGCAGGGTCAGGGGCTCTGAGGGTGGCAGTGCATGCATGGGACCTTTTGAAGGAGATCACCATTATCTTCATTACCTCCACCATAATTTGGTTTCAGGTCAACAACAGGGAGGGAACACAGCTACACTCATCAACAGAAAATTGGGTTAAAGACTTACTAAGCATGGCCCCACCCATCAAAACAAGACCCAGTTTTCCCCTCAGTCAGTCTCTCTCATCAGGAAGCTTCCATAAGCCTCTTATCCTTATCCCTCAGAGGTCAGACAGAATTAAAATCACAATCACAGAAAACTAATCAAAATAATCAGATGGACCACAGTCTTGTCTAACTCAATGAAACTATGAGCCATGCCATGTAGGGCCACCCAAGATGGATGGGTCATGGTGAGAGTTCTGACAAAATGTGGTCCACTGGA
>NW_011494877.1:2113253-2113342 GCF_000754665.1 Bison bison bison | reverse complement strand
CAATCAGCTTTCTTCACAGTCCAACTCTCACATTCATACATGACCACTGGAAAAACCATAGCCTTGACTAGACAGACCTTTGTTGATGA
>NW_011494877.1:2110767-2113153 GCF_000754665.1 Bison bison bison | reverse complement strand
AGATTCACCAGATTAGATCTGATAGATAGAGTACCTGATGAACTATGGATGGAGGTTCGTGACATTGTACAGGAGACAGGGATCAAGACCATCCCCAAGAAAAAGAAATGCAAAAAAGCTGAGCACTGAAGAACTGGTCGTTTTGAACTGTGGGGTTGGAGAAGACTTTTGAGAGTCCCTTGGACTGCAAGGAAATCCAAACAGTCAATCCTAAAGGAAATCAGTCCTGAATGTTCATTGGAAGGACTGATGCTGAAGCTGAAGCTCCAATACTTTGGCCACCTGATGCAAAGAACTGATTCATTGGAAAAGACCCTGATGCTGGGAATGATTGAAGACAGGAGAAGGGGACAACAGAGAATGAAATGGTTGGATGGCATCACAGACACGATGTACATGAGTTTGAGTAGGCTCTGGGAGCTGGTGATGGATAGGGAGGCCTGGCATGCTGCAGGCCATGTGGTTGCAAAGAGTCGGACACAACTGAGCAACTGAACTGAACTGACCTCCCCTAGGCTCTTATTATTCACATATTGCCTCCTGTATCTCCTCTTCAAGTCTCATTTTCCCCATGATTTCTGTCTTTTTGTAGTTTTGATGTGTGTGCTAAGATGTTTCTTTCACTTGAACATCTAGGCATTAATACTGTTGAAAACAGTGATCATCCCCTCCTTAATTTTTAAATTTAAAAATCGTAGGTATTGTTTGGTTTTATTTGTTTATTTTCTGGTTCCAGAAAATCTTTTTTGTTTGTTTTTATAAGGTTGTATGGCTGTCCTTAAGTAGTTGTATTGTTTTTCAAGATCAAATATCTCCTCTAGTAGTTTTATTCCAAAGGAGTCACCTCTCTGAGCATTCTGCTTACTATTGGTCTCTGGGGCTATGGAGAACCCCCTGGGTTCCTTGGAGTTTTCTTTGTGAGTGCTTGGCTAAACTATCAAAAATGGCAATGAACTCAGAAGCACTGGAAAGCATAGCAGTTTCTGACCCAGATAATGGGTTGTCTCTCCCTTGCCGAAACCTCTAGTTGATTATCTCCACGGTTCATCTCCTAGGCAACAAAGACCACGGCTCTCAGAGATGGGGAGCCCAGCCCATGTTGCAGTTCTACCTCAGCTCCTTGAGAGTATGTAGGCCACCAGGAGTTCCTAGGACCACATGGGGCTGTCACTGACTTTCTATGGCAGTAGGTCTCTATGGTTTAATCTACCTATAATAACTCTACTTTTTGCCACATGGTTTGTTCCTCAGCTCCAGGCTTCTCTCTTGCCCAGAAGGCTGAACACTCTTCCCAGAATACTGTACCTCTAGTTGGTTGCTGGATTCAAACAAGAGCAGAAAGAGGTAGGACACTTGCTCTCGCCACCATCTTTCTAGGAATCCCTCTGCCTCTCTCCCAGCCATGGATATGTACCTGGACCAAGCACTGTCATCTCTTGCCTGATCTACTGCCTCGAACATGTTTCCACTCATGCCTTCCTACAGTCCACACTGCCTACACCTCATTAACTCTTTAACAAAGAGAAACAAAAAATTTTTCTTAAACAGAAAAATCTGTTCATCTTAATTCTCAAATTTAAAGTCTTTTAACAACTTCCCAGGGCTCCTGCGATAGAGATCAACACCTCTGACATAACATACCAGCTTCTGCTTCTCAGAAACCCATCTAGTTATGAAGTGGCCTCTTTCCTAGAAGTATCAACAATGGCCCCAGTAGCTGGTTCTAGTCTTATTTCCAGTATTAGGCAAAGGAGTGTCATTGACCAAACGACTTCATCTCTCCAGATTTCTACTTCCTCATCTAAAAAAATGGTGATAAAGTCTACCCTGCCTACTTCACAGGATTTAGTGAGCCTCTAATAAGAAAATATCTGTCAGTGTATGTTTTGTAAACAGAAAAGTCATATAAAAATTGAGCTTTCCAAATAATTGGTGTAATTTGAGGGAAGCTATCCTGAAAGATGATGCTGTGAAAGTGCTGCACTCAATATGCCAGCAAATTTGGAAAACTCAGCAGTGGCCACAGGACTGGAAAAGGTCAGTTTTCATTCCAATCCCAAAGAAAGGCAATGCTAAGAATGCTCAAACTACTGCACAATTGCACTCATCTCACACGCTAGTAAAGTAATGCTCAAAATTCTCAAAGCCAGGCTTCAGCAATATGTGAACAGTGAACATCTTGATGTTCAAGCTGGTTTTAGAAAAGGCAGAGGAACCAGAGATCAAATTGCCAACATCCGCTGGATCATTGAAAAAAACAAGAGAGTTCCAGAAAAACATCTATTTCTGCTTTATTGACTATGCCAAAGCCTTTGACTGTGTGGATCACAATAAACTGTGGAAAATTCTTCAAGAGATGGGAATACCAGACCACCTGATCTGCCTC
>NW_011494877.1:2109496-2110217 GCF_000754665.1 Bison bison bison | reverse complement strand
CCCCTTCCCCCTTCCTTCTCCCCTGCTGGTAACCACTAGTTTGTTTTCTATACCCTGTGTGTGTCATTTCTATACCCTGTCTGTGGGATTTTTTTTTTCTTATATTCACTATTTTGCTTTATTTTTAGGTTCCCCACAGAAGTGATAACATACAATATTTGTCTTTCTTTGTCTGACTTATTTCATTAAGCATAATATCCTCTAGTTCCATCAAAAGATTTTTTAAAGGTTCAGTTCAGTCGCTCAGTCATGTCCAACTCTTTGCAGCCCCATGAATCGCAGCACACCAGGCCTCCCTGTCCATCACCAACTCCCGGAGTTCACTCAAACTCAGGTCCATCAAGTCGGTGATGCCATCCAGCCATCTCATCCTCTGTCGTCCCCTTCTCCTCCTGCCCCCAATCCCTCCCAGCATCAGAGTCTTTTCCAATGAGTCAACTCTTCGCATGAGGTGGCCAAAGTATTGGACCTTCAGCTTTAGCATCATTCCCTCCAGAGAACACCCAGGGCTGATCTCCTTCAGAATGGACTGGCTGGATCTCCTTGCAGTCCAAGGGACTCTCAGGAGTCTTCTCCAACACCACAGTTCAAAAGCATCAATTCTGCGGCAATCAGCTTTCTTCACAGTCCAACTCTCACATTCATACATGACCACTGGAAAAACCATAGCCTTGACTAGACAGACCTTTGTTGGCAAAGTAATGTCTCTGCTTTTGAATAT
>NW_011494877.1:2108648-2109396 GCF_000754665.1 Bison bison bison | reverse complement strand
GTTGGACTGTGAAGAAGGCTGAGCGCTGAAGAATTGATGCTTTTGAACTGGTGTTGGAGAAGACTCTTGAGAGTCCCTTGGACTGCAAGGAGATCCAGCCAGTCCATTCTGAAGGAGATCAGCCCTGGGATTTCTTTGGAGGGAATGATGCTAAAGTTGAAACTCCAGTACTTTGGTCACCTGATGCAAAGAGCTGACTCACTGGAAAAGATCCTGATGCTAGGAAAGATTGAGGGCAGGAGGAGAAGGGGACGACAAAGGATGAGATGGTTCAATGGCATCACCGACTCAATGAACATGGGTTTGGGTGGACTCAGGAGTTGGTGATGGACAGGGAGGCCTGGCATGCTGTGGTTCATGGGGTTGCAAAGAGTTGGACATGACTGAGTGACTGAACTGAACTGAACTGATGGTGATGGTAAACTTAACCTTCAGTTTCTCATGGAGTATAGTGTGGGAAATTTTACATACATAGTAGATAAAGAGTTGGGCATGACTGAGTGACTAAGCACAGCAACACAACAGATACAAAGGATTTTTTTTTTTTGAGGTTTAGTTCATTTATAATATTATGTTAGTTTCAGATGTACAACATAGTGTTTCAAAATTTTTATAGATTAATTTATTTTATAATTATTATAAAATATTGGCTATATTCCCTAATATATATCATTGTAGCTAATTTATTTTTCACATATTAATACTAGTTTACACCTTTTAATCTCTGATCCCTGTCTTGCCCTTCCCC
>NW_011494877.1:2093611-2108548 GCF_000754665.1 Bison bison bison | reverse complement strand
TTCAAAAGCATCAATTCTGCGGCAATCAGCTTTCTTCACAGTCCAACTCTCACATTCATACATGACCACTGGAAAAACCATAGCCTTGACTAGACAGACCTTTGTTGGCAAAGTAATGTCTCTGCTTTTGAATATGCTATCTAGGTTGATCAAGGAGTAAGTGTCTTTTAATTTCATGGCTGCAGTCACCATCTGCAGTGATTTTCGAGCCCCAGAAAATAAAGTCTGACACTCTTTCCACTGTTTCCCCATCTACTTCCCATGAAGTGATGGGACCTGATGCCATGATCTTCATTTTCTGAATGTTGAGCCTTAAGCCAACTTTTTCACTCTCCACTTTCACTTTCATCAAGAGGCTTTTGAGTTCCTCTTCACTTTCTGCCATAAGGGTGGTGTCATATGCATATCTGAGGTTATTGGTTTTAAAGGATACACATTGTTTTATTCCCAGCCCCAAGAAACAGATTTAGTTCTGACCACTAGTTTTCAAACTGAGGCTCAGAGCTCAACTGTAGGCCCAAAGGGCCCTCCCAGGGACCCTGAGAACAACAGGCATCCTCAGACCCCATATGAAATCTTACAGAAAACCCAACTCATTCCCCAGACCCCAGAGACCTCCTCACCAATCACCATAAAGGACAAACTCCATCATTCCAAGGGACACCAATACCATAGGACATTCAGTTCACATAGTCTTCATTAAATAATGCCTATAAGCCCAGCACCAAGTAATATTATTAGAGGTAAAAAGGAAGTTGACCACCTAGACCCTGCCCTACTCTTCCTGGAAATCCCAAAATAGATAGTAGGTTCTTAGCACATGGTGAAGTCAGGGTATTCCCTGGAAAAGGACAACGAGACACCCATAGTCTATATGGTGTGAGGGGATGCATCATTACTTTGGTGAGTTCACCCAGAGTCTGAGTTCTGGCCCTGGAAAGAGATTATCTCTTGGAATCAGACTCATTAAACAGGACTGATATATAAAATCAGAATGTAAGTTAATTCACTTAACAAGAAGAATTGTAGCTGCTCCATGGATTTGAATACTTCAGTTCCCAGCTCTATATGAGACATCAGTCCACAGATGGAGTTATTGGGTGATCCTGGAAGCAGGATAAGAGGGGGGTAGAACAGGACCAAATGTGTAGGGACAGCAGGTTAAAGTTGCCCTGAGGCACCTACCTCCACAGCAGCTTCTCACCCATTTGACTGGAAATGCAACAAACTCATTGCCTGCAGCCGTTTCTTATCTCTCCACATTAGATCCCATTAGCTTTGCTTAATGGGATCAGAATAAGCAAAATCCTATGGCTAAGGGACCTGTCTCTACTCCCTGGATGAACATTGTTCCAAGATTTGCCTTTTATTTTTATTCTGAGGCTAACCAGCCACTTCTTTCTTTAGATATAATAATTCTTCCACCAGGTCTTATTCTGACCTGAGAGCCATTCTGTCTCCCTAAGTTAAATCATTTTACTACTCAGTCAATAAGAACTAACTGAGCAACTACTATGTGCCAGTATTCCAGGCACTATGGTAGAAACTGGGACAGAAGTGTGAGTAAGTGCGATAAGTGTCACAACAGAGGAAGTCCAGATAGACAAGGAACACGTGGGAGAGATTCTGGAATAGACCCTGGGATGGAACGTTGTCCCAGAAAGCTGAGTTACCTAGAGAAGGCTGAAGGACCTACAAGGAAGAGAGAAGCACAGGAAGAAAGGCTAGCCTGCAATTCAATTGCAGCTGATGCTTCGGTTGATCCTCCAGGGAACTCTGAAATTGAGCTAGCCCTTCAGAAAGCTCCTAAATAGCTCTCCTTTCTCCAACTTTATGTCCTGTGCCCTTGACTTAGGACCTCAGGATTCAGTCCCAAGTGTAGCCTTCCAGCTCCTGCTGGTACATGTTAGCCAGATTCTGTGGCCACTTCAGCAGATGGTCCCTCTTCTCCTTAGTGGGCCGAGCTTATCTTCAATCATGTGGGGATTTAGCCCATGTGATTGATCTAATTACCAGGAGAGGAGACAGAGGTAGACTCTGAGAGAAACAAGCATCATCTTGTAAGACACCTGCCTCAATGGAAGCCTCCACACGATCTTCAGAACCTGCCTCCAATGGGGAGTAGGCCCTGTCTATGGATAACCAATAGCTCTGGGAAAATTTTTAATTTCAAGGTTCTCAACTGCACCTACTCAGATATCCTAGTCTCAAGTCTTAGGGTCCCATTTCTTCTCTATTAGAACCCTAAAAAAAAAAGAACCCTGACTTGAGCAAAGAAGACTTGGTAGAGTGAGATTCAACTTTCTCGGCAGGTCTGCTCATCCTAAAATTGAGTCCTGAGCCTGATTCTCCACACTTCCTGGCCCTACTGCAGAGATTCATTTCAGTTCAGTTCAGTCGCTCAGTCGTGTCTGACTCTTTGTGACCCCATGAACCACAGCACTCCAGGCCTCCCTGTCCATCACCAACTCCCAGAGTCCACCCAAACCCATGTCCATTGAGTCGGTGATGCCATCTAGCCATCTCATCCTCTGTCATCCCCTTCTCCTTCTGCCTTCAATCTTTCCCAGCATCAGGGTCTTTTCCAATGAGTCAGCTCTTCGCATCAGGTGGCCAAAGTATTGGAGTTTCAGCTTCAACATCAGACCTTCCAATGAACACCCAGGGCTGATCTGCTTTAGGATGGACTGGTTGGATCTCCTTGCAATCCAAGGGACTCTCAAGAGTCTTCTCCAACACCACAGTTCAAAAGCATCAATTCTTCAGCGCTCAGCTTTCTTCACAGTCCAACTCTCACATCCATACATGACCACTAGAAAAACCATAGCATTGACTAAATGGACCTGTGTTGGCAAAGTAATGTCTCTGCTTTTGAATATGCTATCTAGGTTGGTCATAACTTTCCTTCCAAGGAGTAAGCATCTTTTAATTTGATGGCTGCAGTCACCATCTGCAGTGATTTTGGAGCCCAGAAAAATAAAGTCTCTCACTGTTTCTATTGTTTCCCCATCTATTTGCCATGATGTGATGGGACCAGATGCCATGATCTTAGTCTTCTGTATGTTGAGCTTTAAGCCAACTTTTTCACTGTCCTCTTTCCCTTTCATCAACAGGCTCTTCAGTTCTTCTTCACTTTCTTCCATAAGTGTGGTGTCATCTGCATATCTGAGGTTACTGATATTTCTCCCGGCAATCTTGATTCTAGCTTGTGCTTCATCCAGCACAGCGTTTCTCATGATGTACTCTGCATATAAGTTAAATAAGCAGGGTGACAATATACAGCCTTGACGTACTCCTTTTCCTATTTGGAGCCAGTCAGTTGTTCCATGTCCATTTCTAACTGTTGCCTCCTGACCTGCATACAGATTTCTCAAGAGACAGGTCAGGTGGTCTGCTATTCCCATCTCTTTCAGAATTTTCCAGAGTTTGTTGTGATCCACACAGTCAAAGGCTTTGGCATAGTCAATAAAGCAGAAATAGATGTTTTTCTGGAACTCTCTTGCATTTTCAGTGATTCAGAGGATGTTGGCAATTTTATCTCTGGTTCCTCTGCCTTTTCTAAAATCAGCTTGAACATCTGGAAGTTCACAGCAGAGATTAGGATTTCCTAATGCTGCCAAGGAGGCTTTGGATTTCCTACTTTGTCTAGAATTGATCATTAATTCTACTCTGCTCTATGCCTATCATCATCTGTCAATGACATTCAATGACAGTCAGTAACTGCCACCAATTCCATGATCCTCTTAGGTACATTTTACTCACACCTCTTCAGTGCCTAAGCTATAGTAAGTCCCCTACATATGAACCTTGAGGTTGCAAACTTTCAACAATGTGCACGTGTGTTCACATGTCCAATTGCATAAGTTAGTTCAGGTGTCTGGCATACCTTGTCACATGTGTGCACCCTCTACAAGTGGTCGTGCTTTTGTGTACTTTACTGTACAGTACCATATAGAGTACAGTAATACAGTATCTTTACTTCAACCTCAGGATGTCCTGAAGCAACCTTAAAAGCAGCAGTTTATAGCTGATTGTGTTAGTTGGGTACCTAGGCTGACTTTGTTGGATGTAGGAACAAATTGGACATATGAACATACTCTTCTCGTTCACATGTAGGGTACTTACTGCACTACACGAGCCAGTGCATCCCCTTCCACTAGTGTCCTAGCCCAGTCCTCACAACTGACCTGCTACATACACCAGGGGCTATCCTGACTCCATCTACTACCAGTGTTGACGTTCTCTTTGCCAGATGACTGGTGAATGAGACCAGTTCACATTTTAGCATCTCCTTCCCAGGACCACTCCTGACACCGCCTTAGCTGGGATTTCTGGGAGATAGATCATTGTACAGAAAGTTGACCAGAGGGTCCTCTCAGAAGACATCCCTGTGAGGAAGTGAGGAAGGCAGGATTGGAGAAGCCGGCCTGCAAAGAAGCTGCAACCAAGGCTCCAGACAATTTTATGAGGAACTCTGGTGCTGAGATGGTCTTGTGAAGTGGACCCACACTGAGGCAAGGGAGCTAAGCCTTGGTATCTCTGAAATCAGCTAGTCTTTGGCTGTGACTGCACCCCCTGTGGAGGGACATGACTTTGAGGAGGCAGTACCCCATGGCCCATAACAAACCTCAGTGAGAGCTGCAGCAGCTGCTGACATTTCCAACAAATAAGGATGCATATGCTAACCAGGAAAAGAGGGTCTGGAGCCCCAGTGTCCAGCACAAAGAGATGTGGGGCCCAATCAAGAGAAGGGGTGAAAAAGTCAAATGGGAAGTGAGTGGTAGAAGGAAGAGGGGAAGTGCCTCAGGCAGAGGGAGGAACATGAGCCAGACAGGGACAGAGAATGAAATGACATTTGATGAGGCTGGAGCTCCGGTGGAGTGCTGGGGGGAGGGTGCCGGATGAGGCTGGAGAGGGAGACAGCAGACTCCTTTGTCATATGGAGGGGGGCAGCCGGCATGGTGTGCACAGTGCATGACGCACTCATTCCACTGTTCAACCTTTCAGCGAGGACTCTTGTTTCTCTCATTTCTAAGTTTTTGTGGAAGTGAGTCACTATTACCCAGTGTTCACCCAAGAGTCCTTTTGAGGAATTAAGGCTTATGGACAAAAAATAAGAAGAGTTTAATACCTAGCAATCTAGATGAAATGCCTGGGATGGATGGAAGCCCTAGGAACATGCCATGTAACACACTCCCTCTGCTCTATGCTGTTTTCTGTGGGAGAGGCTGCAATTCTTTCCCTGCCTTAGTACATCCAGTTATAGCTGATGCCAGAAAGCAGAGGAGAGATTTTACCCTAGCTTCCCAGGAACCGCATGGGGCAGAAATTAGCATGCTCCATGAAGAAAGTATGACAAGTGAGGCTGCCAATCAACAGATTAGGTTATGTGGAAGAAGAAGCTGGACAGGAAGATGGGTGGGTATCAATTCAAGGGTGTGCTCTGTGTGGAGCTTTGGGAAAATCCCTGTACCTCCCAGGGCTCTAGAGAGCAGGACTAGGCTCAGTCCTCTCAGTTCAGCAGTCCTTTGATTCTGTATTTCTTAATAAATACCTTATAATATACTTAATGAAAGCAAGACATCACCCTTTGATGACCAAATCCATCCTGAGTCTACCTTTCTTTTGGGCAAGGTTTTTGGTAGTAAGAGGAAAAAGCAGGTGGCCTATGGGAGCTGGTGAGAATTTCTTCCCCTCTAGACACAGTGATCAATGAACCAAAAAGGCATGTAACCTTCCAGTCTAAGGTTTCCTCCTGAATGGTAGGTTCACTGACTTTTCACTGGAGCATTCCACCCCGCACAAGGAGAGTTCAACCATCCTTGGTTTCAACTCTTATCTAGCAATTAGCAGGCACCCTGCCCTTTCTAATTCCTAATCTAATCTTCCCTGGCGCTTTCTCCATGCTCTCCTCATTTCATCTCTGCCTTGCAGTGCATGTTACTTGATTCACAAAATTACTGCCTTCCCAGCCCAGGCAAACACGGTTTAGGGCTTTATCTAAGCAGTGGGTAGAAAGACAAATACTACATTACAGAGTTAACTTTGTAAAGCAAAGACCAATCTATTATTTATAACCGTGAAGAACTCTATTAATTCCCTGTCCTCAAATAGAGCAAATCTATGCCTTAAACAAGTTGGTTCTCTTAACAGTTGTTAGTTTAAGATTGGCTTACTGCACTAGGCACCAACGCACATTAGTGGATTACACATATTACTTATTTAACCAATGTATTTCATTAATGGGTTCACCTAACTACATATGAAAGCATAGCTTATCTACTTAGCAGGTGTGCACTTGCATCAAATATTCATTTTCAATAGTAAATATGCTTTATAAGAAGCCAACAGCCTCCCGCAGTGACCACGTAATTCTGGACCATCAGCAGTGGCAGCAGCTGGCAGCATCTTTTGGTCAAGCCACCCAAGGGGCTCCCAAATGGAGGATACTCCCTAAGGTGTTAGTAGGCATCATTTCACCTGTCAACAAGCACCTGATGGGCATCTGCTCTGTGCCCCAGACTATGCACAGGGAAGAGATGCAGTGGGAGGCACTGGGAGGCAGTGGAACCTTCCTGGAGGCTTCAAGTCTAGCTCCAGTCCCACTGTTGTCTCTCATGAGCTATATAAGCTTTGGCAAAACATTTCATCTCTGTAAGCTTTAATTTCCTCCCTTAAAGAAAGAAGCTACTTACAGCTCTGTCATGAGGCTCAATGACCATAGTGAAGTGAAGGTGCTGAAAATCATCCTCAAAGAGGAGTCATTCTGGCTACTGCTGTTGTTGCTGTTAGGCATAAAACAATTTCTGCTCTTTTGATTTTCTATTCTCAATTACAAATTTTCCCATGAAAGAACTGAGACTGTTTATTCATCTCCAATCAGTGCCTGGCACATCTCTGACCCTCCATAATTGTTGGGTAAATGAGTCTCTTCCTTATGAGTAATTGTTTGTTTCATTTCTAATTATTAAATAAGTTTTAAGTAAAATAATTATAATAATACAAATGATAACTGGTAACAGATAGATCATCATTTGACACAATTAAAGACAAACAAGATATTACAATGCACATACATGCATTCTTTGAATAAATACTTCAGTTCAGTTCAGTTCAGTCTCTCAGTCATGTCAGACTCTTTGCGACCCCATGAATCGCAGCACGCCAGGCCTCTTTGTCCATCACCAACTCCCAAACATCCGCTGGATCATGGAAAAAGCAAGAGAGTTCCAGAAAAACATCTATTTCTGCTTTATTGACTATGCCAAAGCCTTTGACTGTGTGGATCACAATAAACTGTGGAAAATTCTGAAAGAGATGGGAATACCAGACCACCTGACCTGCCTCTTGAGAAATCTGTATGCAGGTCAGGAAGCAACAGTTAGAACTGGACATGGAACAATAAATACTTACCAAAGTCCATTTTAAGTTCTAAGCCCTGTTCTAGGTGCTGGGGCAAAAATGAGAACAAGACACACACGGTTCCTATCCTAATAGCAGGGCCCTTATAAAAGGAGAAGATGAACAAGAAATAAATATGCAAATATCAAGATAATTGCAGGACTTCCTGGTGCTCCAGTGGTTAAGAGTCCACCTGTCAAGGTGCCTGGTCCAGGAAGATCCCTCATGCATCAGAGCAGCTAAGCCCATGCACCACAAATGCTGAGCCCACACTCTAGAACTCACATGCTGCAACTACGGTGCCTATGTACTGCAGCTACTGAGCCTCTGTGCCTAGAGACCACGTTCCACAATAAGAGAAACCACCACAATGAGAAGCCTGCGCACCGCAATGAAGAGTAATCCCCACTCACTGCAACTTGAGAAAGCCTGCACACAGCAGTGAAGACTCAGTACAGCCAAAATTTAAATAAATAAATAATTTTTAAAATTAAAAAAGGATAATAGCAAAGAGTTGTAATGGAGGGAAGGCGTGTCTATGTTAGAGTGACTTCTCAGAGGGAATGATAATGGGACTGGACTGGAATTTTAAAAGGGAGCTTGGCCCCTGAAGTTCTGATATCAATTTTCTAGGCAGAAGGAGCAAGTGCCTTAAATGGGGGTGGGTTGTTACATTCAAGATATAAACAACAACCCAGTATAGAAGTAGAAGAAACAAAGAATGGTATGCAAGGAGAATCTGTAGCATGTTGAGCTATAACCAGCACTTGTGATTTTAATTTAAGAGCAGGGGAAGTGAGCAGAAGTTTATAAGTAGAGAAGAGATGAACCACTTTACATTTTCAGAATTTCTGTCTGGTTATCATGCAGAGAAAGATTTGTAGGAGAAAAGAGGCTATTTCCATAAGCCAGAGTTTCAGTTGGGGTTCCCCAGAAGCAAACCCCAAGACAAGAGCTCGAGTGCAATTTGTTTATTTCGGAGATGAAGGGAACTCCTTGGTAGAAGTGTGGGGAAGGAATACAAAGAAAAAGCAAGCAGCAAAGAGTATATTATTAAGCCGGTTGCCGTAGTAAGTGACTGGAGCTTAATGCTGCAGAGAAACCTAGGGAAATGCTTCAATACACATCGAAGAATAGTCCTGCCTCAAAGGTGAGAGAGTCAGGGTATTTATGCACCAACTCCCAAATTGAGGTTGCTGTTAAGAGATAGCAATTGTTACCTCCATAGCCCTTCCTGTCCATAGCAGGTGTGCAGAGTGACCATTCAAGATTGGAGGAGGGCAGGTTTGCTCATTGAGATGCAAAATCCAAGGGAGATAAGTGGGCACCAACATCACCTACTACATGAGGTTAGATATAACGATGACTTGAAATAAGAGTAGTGGTGGAGAAGGGGATGAACTTGAAGCCAAATTGGCAAGGCTTGCCAGATAAGTTTGGGGAGTGATGGAAAGAGAAAAATCAAGGATAGTTCCTGCACTGGGACCTAAGTAACTGGGTAGATAGTGGGACCATCTTATGAAATGGAAATGTTTGGAGAAGGCATCAGCTTCAAGGGAAAAGAATCAACAGATATGTTTTGACATGCCTGTTAGACCTCAGAAAGGAACTGCCAAGTAGACAATTGTATGCAAAAGTTGAGCTCATGGAAAATGGCCCTGCACTCAGTCTCCCACCCTGACTCTGACCAGAATAGCATTGTTTTGGCTCAGATGGTAAAGAATCAGCCTGCAGGAGACCCAGGTTTGATCCCTGGGTGGGGAATATCCCCTAGAGAAAGGAATGGCAACCCACTCCAGCATTTTTGTCTGGAGAATCCCATGGACAGAGGAGCTTGGCGGGCTACAGTCCATGGATTCATAAAGAATTGGACACAACTGAGCAACTAACACTTTCACTTTCGTATTTTTTATTCCCATTTTCTAAGTTGGTTTCCTTGAAGAATTTCATCTGAATTCATGATTCTGGCACTAAGAAGTATTTGCCAAACACCTACTAGTGCAAATAGGTTGACTGCAGAAACTTGAGATCCAGTGCTTACTGAACAGCTATTATGTGACCAGCCTTGTACTAGACTATGTCACATGCATTATCACATGTAAGCCTCCAGTAACCGAAGATAAGATTTTATTATTGCCATTTTACAGCTAGGAAATCTGACTCAGAGAGGTGAGGTGACTTATCCAATGTCACACAGCTAAGAGAGAGAGGAGAGGAATCAGGCTTCCATGCTCCAGCTTGACACTCATTCCCCAGCACCAAGTTACCTGGCTCAGTAATGAAGAGCAGACTCTGCCATCCAGCTTGGGTCCCTGAGTTTGGCTGCTGAAGGATTTTGGCATGGCTTCTTAGTCATTTGTTAGAGACCCCACCCAGAAGAAACCAGAAAGGAAGGACCCAATGACCATTTCCCAGGAAGTGTCTGAAGAACAGCCTCCACCAAGGAAAGATCCAATGATCACCAACTTGAAGAAAGATTGTCCTTCTCTTAAAGGGTCTGGGTGCATGCTGGAATGTCAACAAAGCTAATAACACAATGGTTTACCAAAACAAAACCTGCTTTTGGTTTTTTGTTTGTTTCCTTGCTTTGATTTGTTTTTTTTGGCCATGCCATGCAGCTTGCAGGATCTTAGTTCCCTGAGGGTTTGATCCCTGGTAGGGGAACTAATGTGGAGTCCTAACCACTGGACCACAGGGCATTCCCCCTGCTTTTGTTTAACCTAACATTTCCCAAATCTGCTCTGCCATTGGACCCTAATCTCAAGAGCCCTATTACCATCCCCAGAGGGAGTGTTCTGAGGGACATATTTGAAAATCCCACACTTGGCTAAGTCAGCACACCTTGGATTTCATCTTGTCTCAGTCATCTCAACCCCTCAGATGGCGCCATGACTTTGAACATCTTGCTTAACTCTGAAATTCAGTGCCCCCATTCTGACGATAGCATTCACAACTCTTCCATTCAACAAATGTTTGCTGAGCTTGTGCCAGGCCCAGTGCCAGGAGTGGCAGGTCCACAGTGAATGAGTCGGCTCCTGACAGCTTGATTCCTGGTGCAAGCCACAGAGAAGGAGGCCACCTATTGCAGCTACCTGATCTCCAGAGCTTTCTCTTCTGTGAGAATCCACGCAAAGCTTTTATCAGAGTAGACAAGATTAACGATCATTTATCCACAATGAACCTTAAGCCAGCTGAGAAGTAGCCCTGACAGCAGGACTACTACACACCCCGTAGGACCAGTGCGAGGGGCCCCTTACTCTAAAAGCATGTGGATTGCACTAGAACTAAGTAAGACATAAAGCTTTTTTCTTCAAAAACAGTATTACTTGCAAACTACCATAGGTATGATGATGATACATAAGTCACACATAAATTTATAAACTGCAAAAATACAATATTTTGATATCATTTTACAGAACAAAAGAACAATAATATGTTATTAATGTGATATCTTGATTGACTATGAGATTCTTCTGTCTGGCTTTTCTAAATATTCATTTATTAGGTCCAAAATTTATACTTTTAGCAACTTCATTTTCAGTTGATGTAATTGAAAGCATCTCTCTTGGCAAATGCCAGATCACAAATAATTTTTGGTAATTTTTTATCTTGAGAAGGATCTTTCTGCTGATGCAGCTATTACTGGAACTGTTAAGAGTATTTTATAGGTTGTGACAACATTGGGATAAATTTCTGATAAGTTATTTCAAAATATAAATTTTAGTGCATCTACAGCTGATGATTCTTACAAAACAATTTTTCTAAAAAGATTTAACTCTTCACACAATTCATTTTTGTGTAAGTCTGAATTTAATTTGAAATATAAATTCATCCAATGACATCTTAATATTTCCTCTGATATTTCCTGTAACTTGTGGAGGATGTACAAGAAACCAAAAGTGACATCATGATTTACGTATCACTCGAAACATCTGTGTATGGTATATGGTTGTATCTTCAGTTACAAAGCAAAATTAATTTTTAAATAGTTTTCATGAATAATTGGCTTATCCAAAGCATCTTTTGAAAGTGGTGTTCTTTTCTATTGAATGAGATGATCTTTAAATTTGATTTCTTTTTCTAATCATGCTTGCTTTGCAATGTTGCAGCAGTTTTCAAACCCAGAGATTCTGAACTTTTTGAAGGGGGAGACAGGGACAAATTGGGAAGTTGGGATTAACATATACACACCACTATATATATATATATATATAAAATATATAGCCAACAAGGACCTGCTGGGAACTATACTCAATATTTTGTAATTATAAGAGAAAAGAATCTGAAAAAGAATGTGTTTGTGTATAACTGAATCACCGTGCTGTACACTTGAAACTACCAAGATATTGTAAGTTAACTGTACTTCAATATAAACATTTTTTTAAACACTGTAAAGTAAGATACTGGGAAATGATTAAGTGGATCATCCTTTCTTCCTCTAAGCTTCTAATACAGCCAGCTAATCAATATCCAAGTGAGCACCACCTACTTGCAGTGTGACTTCAAGAATGCAGAGTACATGGGGATGGACCGGGAGACTGGGCTTGACAAACATACACTACCATGTATAAAACAGGTAACTAGTGAGAGCAAATTGTATAGCACAGGGAGCTCTACTCAATGCTCTGTGGTGACCTAAACGGGAAGGAGTCCGAGCCAGAGGGGCTATATGTAGACATGTAACTGATTCACTTGGATGTACAGCAGAAACTAACACAGCATTTCAAGCAACTATACTCCAGTCCAAAAAAAGAATGCACAGTATAGTAAATACAGGCCTCAATATTGTAGTATAGTCAAAGTTGTTAAGAGACTAGATCTTAATTATTCCAATCATTAAAAAGAAATGATAATTATGTGACATGATGGAGTTGCTAATTCTCTCTACAAAGGCAATCATATTATAGTATATAAGTATATCAAATCAACACATTGTACACCTTAAATTTACAGTATTATATTTCAAATATATTTCAATAAAAAAGAACATTTGTAGTTCTTTAATAATAAACAGACTGAAGAATTATAATTCTAAAGTATACTTTATAGCAAAGTCCATGTGCATACTCACTGGCAGTTTGTAATAATTTTCTGACAAAGCTGCTCGCTTTTCCTGTAGTTCCTGTCCTATTGCTCAGGCTGGAGTTAATACTTGTGCAGCTGGCATAGGGACAGGCTCTAGGATGGACAGGCAAGTCTCGACCCCAGACCCTAGCACTGGCCACATGGGGTTCCACCTTTCTCCCATGGCCATATCACTACCTCTGCTGCTTCTGTCACCATCATCACTGCCAATCCAGCCCCAGGGCTGTGCCCTGCAGCACCCTGAATACCCCAAGCATGCAGGCAGACTGTCAGGCCAACTCCTCAGCATGCACGTTACCTGCTATGTTTAGAAGTCTGGCCTATACTTACACACATGTTGCCTAGAATATCTCCTCTGCTCGCATACATGCTCCATTGGGCTTTCTTACAAAACACACATTCAAAGATAAGATTATTAAGAATTTCAAGACACTGACAGCAGAGGATAAACCAAGATCCCTGTCTCCTCTGAGAGTAGAGTCTTGCACTGGTCTTATACCCGTAAAGCCAGCCCTGCCTGAGAGGCATCAACATTTACACTATTCTACAGGTTTTTCAAAAACCCTATGACATCCTTCAGCATTATGTTTGCAGCCCTAACATGTGTCAGCCTTGAAGGACTGCAAAGATACAAATAGCCTGGCCCTGGACTCTTCCATCAGATCCTTCCCTATATCATACCAAGGTATTTATCCTGTTGGATTCTTTGAGTTCCAACCCTAGTCTGTCTTCTTTAACTTTTCAATTCATCCCACCTTTATTTTTTAAATCCTCCACTGATAGATCCATCTGATCCAAAGATTTAATCTCTCCTACAGGTTTTGCTCATTTGGCTTTTCTGAGTTCCAGCTTGATTTTTCAGAGAAGGCAATGGCACCCCACTCCAGTACTCTTGCCTGGAAAATCCCATGGATGGAGGGGCCTGGTGGGCTGCAGACCATGGGGTCGCTAGGAATCAGACACGACTGAGCGGCTTCACTTTCACTTTTCACTTTCATGCATTGGAGAAGGAAATGGCAACCCACTCCAGTGTTCTTGCCTGGAGAATCCCAGGGACGGGGGAGCCTGGTGGGCTGCCGTCTATGGGGTCTCACAGAGTCAGAGACGACTGAAGTGATTTAGCAGCAGCAGCAGCTTGATTTCTCCAATGGCAATAATACTGCATTTAAAAATAAACTGAAGGAATTATAATTGTGATAAGAATTAGCCTATAAGCAGTGACTAATGGAGGTGACTGTGGATTAAGTGACTAAGCAGTCAGTGGGCTAAGTAGCTATTATAAGATAAATCTCAGCTAGAATCAAAAGAACAGCACCCTACCTCCTTGGCCCTTTTCCCACAGCTCTCTTTTTCTCTTGAAATGTTGAATTCTAAATAAGAAGAGCCATCATCTTTCTTCTCTCTGAGTCAGCCCTCTGGAAAGTCCTATGAAAGGAAGAGAATTAACATTCTTAAGTACCACTGTATATCAAGCATGATGCCACGCACTTTATAAAATCTTATTTACTCTTCATTGTTGTTGGTGTTCAGTTGCTCGGTCATATCCGACTCTTTGTGACCCCATGGACTGCAGCACATCAGGCTCCCCTGTCCTTCACCATCTCCCAGAGCTTGCTCAAACCCATGTCCAACAAGTCGCTGTTGCCATCCAACTGTCTCATCCTCTGTCATCCCTTTCTCCCCCTCTCAATCTTTCCTAGCATCAGGGCCTTTCCTAATGAGTCAGCTCTTCGCATCAGGTGGTCAAACAAAGCATTGGAGCTTCAGCTTCAGCATCTGTTCTTCCAGTGAATATTCAGGGTTGATTTCCTTTAGGATGGACTGATTGGATCTCTTTGCAGTCCAAGGGACTCTCAAGAGTCTTCTCCAACACCACAGTTCAAAAGCATCAATTATTCATACTCAGCTTTCTTTATGGTCCAACTCTCACATCCATACATGACTGCTGGAAAAACCATAGCTTTAACTAGATGGACCTTTGTTGGCAAAGTAATGTCTCTGGCTTTTTAATACGCTGTCAAGTTTCATCACAGCTTTTCTTCCAAGGAGCAACTGTCTTTTAATTTCGTGGCTGCAGCCACCATCAACAGTTATTTTTGGAGCCCAAGAATATAAAGTCTGTCACTGCTTCCATTGTTTCCCTATCTACTTGCCATGAAATGATGAGACTGGATGCCATGATCTTGGTTTTTTGAATGTTGTGTTTTAAGCCAGCTCTTTCACTTTCCTTTTTCACCTTCATCAAGAGGCTCTTTAGTTCCTCTTCACTTTCTGCCATAAGGGTGGTGTCATCTGCATATCTGAGGTTATTGATATTTCTCCCAGCAATCTTGATTCCAGTTTATGCTGCATCTAGCCCAGCATTTCACATGATGTACTCTAAATAGAAGTTAAATAAGCAGGGTGACAATATACAGCCTTGATGTACTACTTTCCCGATTTGGAACCAGT
>NW_011494877.1:2064477-2093511 GCF_000754665.1 Bison bison bison | reverse complement strand
ATTTGCACACGGGTTTCTCAGGAAGCAGGTCAGGTGGTCTGGTATTCCCATCTCTTTAAGAATTTTCCACAGTTTGTTGTGGTCCACACAGTCAAAGGCTTTGGCGTAGTCAATAAAGCAGAAGTAGATGTTTCTCTGGAACTCTCTCAATTTTTCAATGATTCAACCGATACTGGCAATTTGATCCCTGGTTCCTCTGCCTTTTCTAAATCCAGCTTGAACATCTGGAATTCTCGGTTCACATACTGTTGAAGCGTGGCTTGGAGAATTTTGAGCATTACTTTACTAGCGTGTGAAATGAGTGCAATTGTGCAGTAGTTTGAGCATTCTTTGGCATTGCCTTTCTTTGGGATTGGAATGAAAACTGACCTTTTCCAGTCCTGTGGCCACTGCTGAGTTTTCCAAATTTGCTGGCATATTGAGTGCAGCATTTTAACAGCATCATCTTTTAAGATTTGAAATAGCTCAGCTGGAATTCCATCATCTCCACACTAGCTTTGTTTGTAGTGATGCTTCCTAAGGCCCACTTGACTTCATATTCCAAGATGTCTGGCTCTAGGTGAGTAATCACATCATCATGGTTGTCTGGTCATTAAGATCTTTTTAATATAGTTCTTCTGTGTATTCTTGCCACCTCTTCTTAATATCTTCTGCTTCTGTTAGGTCCATAATGTTTCTGTCCTTTATTGTTCCCATCTTTGCATGAAATGTTCCAATTGTGTCTCTAATTTTCTTGAAGAGATCTCTAGTCTTTCCCATTCCATTGTTTTCCTCTATTTCTTTGCACTGATCACTGAGGAAGGCTTTCTTATCCCTTACTATTCTCTGGAACTCTGCATTCAGATGGCATATCCTTTTCTCCTTTGCTTTTTGCTTCTCTTCTTTCTCAGCTAATTGTAAGGCCTCTAACAACCATTTTACCTTTTTGCATTTCTTTTTTAGGGAATGGTTTTGATCATTGCCTCCTGTAAAATGTTATAAACCTCTGCCCATAATTCTTCAGGCACTCTGTCTATCATATCTAATCCCTTGAATCTATTTGTCATGTCCACTGTATAATTGTAAGGGATTTGATTTAGGTCATACCTGAATGGCTTATTGATTTTCTCTACTTTCTTCCATTTAAGCCTGAATTTGGCAATAAGGAGTTCATGATCTGAGCCACGGTCAATTCTTGGTCTTGTTTTTGCTGACTGTATAGGGTTTCTCCATCTTTGACTGCAATGAATATCATCAAACTGATTTTGGTATTGACCATCAAGTCAATACCAAGAGACAAGAGTCAACAAGAGACAAGTCGTCTCTTGTATTATTGGAAGAGGGTGTTTGCTATGACCAGTGTGTTCTGTATGAGGGTGTCTGGCCTGAACTAAATGACAGGCTGAGGCAAGGTTGCCAAATCTCATTCTGCTAACCAAGAAATGGAAATATTCAATAAAGGGTACAGTGGTCCAGGAGATCCTCTACAAGAGAAGAGGATGGCAAGGAGTCAACATCTAGAGGTATCTCGAAGCTGGAATTTAGGGTTGCATTTATGTGGTGGCCACAGCTGTTCATGTGAGCAGGCTGTCACCACTTTATAGCTAATGGAATAAAGATAAAGATGTGAGAGTTGGATCATAAAGAAGGCTGAGCACTGAAGAATTGATGTTTTCAAACTGTGGTGCTGGAGAAGACTCTTGAGAGTCCCTTGGACAACAAAGAGATCGAACCAGTCAATCCTAAAGGAGATCAACCCTGAATATTCACTGAAAGGACTGATGCTGAAGCTGAATCTCCAATACTTTGGCCACCTGAAGCAAAGAGCTGACTCACTGAATTAGAAAAGATCCTGATGCTGGGAAAGAATGATGGCAAGAAGAGAAGGGGGCAGCAGAGGTTAAGATGATTAGATAGTATCACTGATTCAATAGACATGAGTTTGAGCAAACTTCAGGAGATAGTGAAGGACAAGAAAGCCTGGCATGCTGCAGTCCATGGGGTCACAAAGAATCGGACAGGACTTAGCAGCTGAACAACAACAAAAATGAAGTAGGTTCCCCAGGACCATATCAACAGAACCTAAATTCCAACTGGACCTGGTACATAAAGATTCCAACATTACGTGATTATGACACTGATATAAAAGTTTGGTTTTGTTAACTCCCCTGGGCCCACCACCCATGCACACACACACACACACATCCCCATTCAGCTGAAGTATCTGACAACATAATTCTCTACATTGGTCTTAGCAAAGAGCTTCATTCAACCAAGCTAACTCAGCTAGCCCAGGATCTCTGGTACTGAATTAAGGAAAAAAACATGAGTCTAAATACCCAGTTTGTAAACTGAATAAGCCAATTGTGTTTCTCTGGATGCCAACAAACCTTGTTAGCCTGACTCTTGCTAATTCTTTTTCAAACAACTGTCTAGGCTGTGGACTGAAATTATTTTGAAACAAAATGCTACTTTGAAACAAAACTGAGCACTGATTCCTTTGCCACCTTTTTATCACTCTCTGGAAACAATGACTACCTCTAATAGGCAGAGGCCCTTGAGGCAAGTAGGAACTAGGAACAAATAGGTTTCACCAAGAATGAAAAGTAATTCAGTTAATATTTCAAGAAAAGTATCCATTCCATACTTACAGAGGACCTTGAATGTGAAGGATGTGGAGGGTGAAGGAGGCAGATAAGTAAATGGAAGTAATAGTGAGATTGGTACAGTATCAGATGATGACATCCACTGGGGGGACACTTCTCCACGTAAAGTGGACACTCTCACCTAAGCTATTCTTTTTGCCTCTGTTGAGATAAAAACCTCTGCTCTTCTCCCCAGGAAACTCGGCCTCATACGTGCTGCTGACGGCTGAGTGGGTGTCTGTCTAGTTGGCTCTCACACTAAGCTGAGTCCCAAATTAGTCTTCATCAGTAATAAATGTGATATTTTAGTTCTCGTCAGTGGCGCTAGTTGTAAAGAACCCATCTGCCAATGCAGGAGATGTAAGAAGTTCTGTCCCTGGGTCAGGAAGATTCCCTGGAGGAGGGGGTGGCAACCCACTCCAGTATTCTTGCTTGGAGAATCCCATGGACAAAAGAGCCTGCCAGGCTACAGTCCATCAGGTCATAAAGAGTCAGACAGGACAAAGCTACTTAACATGCACAGTTCTTGTCTGCTCAACTCTTTTATCTTTACCTCCATTTCTTCAGAATGCAGGTAAGAAGAAAGGCACTAATCATGGTGCTTTCTCAGAGACCCCAGCTCCATCAGACCCTTTACCAACATATTTTGTGAATGGTCAATCTACTTCCCCCTAGAGACATCGTTCAGTCCACTCATCATTCAAACTTCTTTGCACAGCTTGCCTGTCTCATCCACCAACATAGTCCCTCATTACAAAAGAGATAATGTGGGTACCTCAACTCGTATTGCCTTGTTTTAAATAAACTCATGCCAGTTCCAAAGGGACACCATTTCCTCTGCTAAATCTACTTTTACTCCATGATAGCTGGGACTTAGCCAGGTAACAAGGTCAAGCTGTGGGAGCTTAACTTTTTCCCTTTATAGAAGCAGATATCGTGTGGTTCTCTCATTCTCCCTGATCCTTCAGAGTTCAGGACAGCATCTCTGTGGCCACATCTGCAATTTCTTCCAGCTCCCTTGGAAGTAATTCATCTGAGTTTGAATGCCTTTAGAGCTGCTTTGTACTGTCAATTCACTCATCTTAGATTTCAATTCCCTCTTAATCATGTTTGTTCTACCCTTTCCAGTTTCAAGGTCATTCTGCTTGATAGTGAAGACAGAGGCAAATGAGGGCTGTTTTCTCTGTCATCTTTTAACATTATCCTATCTACCCCAAGCCATGGGACTACCATTCAGCCCTTACTTCAAAGGTAACTTCTTTTTCTTTCTTCTTCTTTTTTTTTTTTTTTTGGGGGGGGGGGGGGGAATAAAAATTTTTTAAGCTGCATCTCATCCTGGGCTTTACCAATTCCAACACTATTTTTGTACATCTGTGCCTCTCTTGTGCTTTCCTGGTTATTTGGAGATATTTCCATCTTTTATGCAAGGTTTTTAAATACCTGAGCCCCTCTGGGATCCCCCCTGCGCAGTTACTTACTGTCCCTGCCTCCACCCCACACTTATACCCTGGGTTCTTTGTGCTGATACACTCTCAGACATTTCTGCCACAGTGCTCTGTGTTAAAATCTTGGCATTTCTTTATGCATTCTCTATGTCCTGCACATCACTGGATCTGTATATACAGTCTTCAGTGTTGTTTTTGCCGCAGTCTGCTCTTCCTGCCTGTTTAGAATAGCTGCACAGTTCCACTACTCTTCTCTCCATGTCAGGACCCTCTTGTCCACAGCTATAATAACTGATACTCAGGCATTTTTCTCCTTTTTCCCTGAATTCTGGTTTAAAACCACCTCAGCCAGGTGAACAATTTTCTTGCTAAACACATTCTTCCCCACCTCCCCTCAGGCATTCTCAGATGCAGAGTAAGTGGTGAGCAGCTGGGATGCTCAGGGCAAGCACAGTGGGTCAAGTGTCCAAGTGCAAAGTCCATTTGCAAAGTCCCTTCACCTCTCCGAAGACACGAGCTTTATTGTCTGTAATGTGTATGACTACCTACCTCCTACATCCTGTCATCTTGTGACAATTAAATCAGAAGAAATCTATAGCAGTCTCTACAAATGCTCCCACGAGTCCATCTGTCTCTTCTCTGTCATCTGCACTGAGCAGCAGGCCTGTCAGTCCAGTTTCCTTCTACTTCGTGTGTTTCTAAAGCCACACCCTTCTCTCCCACTCCTCACACAGCTGAACTCCCATTCAAACCTCAGGTTCTAGGCCTGCTCTGTTCTTATCATACTGAGGAAGACGGAGACAGTCAGGAATATGGGGTTGCCCCAGGGCCCGGATTCTTCCGGTGCATCCCAGCTTCTGATGTCTGCTGCTCTTTCAGGAAGCCCTAGGGACCCTCCTCAGGGGAGAAAAAGAGGAAGATGGTTTGCCTTGTCCTTTGAACATCATTTCTCTAGAAAGAAATGTGCAGCTATTCAGAGAGGGAATGCCTGGCTTGATGCCAAAAGTTTCTGGAAATATTCTCCACTCATATCCTAAACAAAACTATAAAGATATAGAAAAGGGAAAGGGAAGTCGTTCAGTCGTGTCCGACTCTTCGCGACCCCATGGACTGCAGCCCACCAGGCTCCTGTGTCCGTGGGATTTTCCAGGCAAGAGTACAGGAGTGGGGTGCCATCGCCTATAGGCATCCTAAAGGCAAAAATGGCACCTGTATAAAATGCCTTAGAAGGATGACATCATGGGTCAGCAGTGGCTGCCACAGGGGCAGGGGCTCTGGGTGCAGCAGCCCTGGGTATTGGTGCCTTTTCTTTACAGTTTTCTCTCTCTCACCTTTAATTCCTTTAATAGTTGCTATACTATTTGAATTTTACACTATGTTTAAGGGCAAACACAGGTGTTTCAGAATATTATGATGCCTGATTGTGAGGCTGTGGAGGGAGAAGAGTCCGTTCCTACACCATGCAGTGGTGGCCAGGATTTGGACGGGCAGCTCATGCACTCTCCTGTGATAACTGAGTTAAGATTTCTGCAAAACCCACTTACTGAATTCTGAGCTATTGCACTAAGGACCCTGCATATTGTCTCAGTTAGTCCTCAACAACTTCATGAGGTAAGCATTGTTACTTCAGTTTTACCCATGAAGAAGCCAAGATTTGTGAAGTTAAGTAACTTGTCACGCAGCGTGTGGCAAAGCAAAGGTTTGAACACAGATCTATGTCTGGAATCAATTATTTTAGCCACTTTTCTATGCTATGCTAACTCCTCACCCCTACACGTGCACTCATACACACGCTCATATACACAGAAGTATTTGCACAGGGACAGCACATACAAATGAGTATGTGCAAATATGTGCATGCATACACATATATACACACACATGCCCATACACACAAATACACATTTTCCATTCACTTCAAAGTGATGTTTGAGACTGCTAACAGATGATCAGAGCTCAAACATTTAGATCCTCTTTCACGGTTTTCAAGAAAGGAGCCCCCTTTACATCTGTTTTGCTGCTGCTGCTGCTGCTGCTAAGTCACGTCAGTCGTGTAACCCCATAGACAGTGGCCCACCAGGCTCCCGTCCCTGGGATTCTCCAGGCAAGCATACTGGAGTGGGTTGCCATTTCCTTCTCCAGTGCAGGAAAGTGAAAAGTGAAAGTGAAGTTGCTCAGTCGTGTCCGACTCTTCGTGACCCCAGGGACTGTAGCCTACCAGGCTCCTCCATCCATGGGATTTCCCAGGCAAGAGTACTGGAGTGGGGTGCTATTGCCTTCTCCACATCTGTTTTATATCTCTGTAAAACTGATTTACATCTCTGAAGACTGTGGTGGAGATAGTTAACTTTGCCTAACCAAAGGGCTATCTTTCAGAGCAGGGCTAGTTGCCAACCCAGAGAAGAACACTGTCTGATTTGTTCTTGAGCCTCACTGTTGAGGAGGGTCTTCAGGTTGAAGTCCTGTCTCAGTGTGGTCCACTCTTCAGGCTTTTCACCCTTGCTCAGCAGTCCCCCACTCACTGTGTGCCAGTTCAGAAGTTGCCTCTTCCGAGTCAGGATATGTATAATTTATAAACTAAATAGTAAGGTATCAATGGATCACTAAGAACTTTGTTTTGCCAGATCCCCAGGTTGGGAAATCTACTGTGGGTCCTAGAACTTCTTAGGAGTGTGAGAACTTATTTGGTATAATTATTCTGCAGTTTCGGAGAAGGCAATGGCACCTCACTCCAGTACTCTTGCCTGGAAAATCCCATGGACAGAGGAGCCTCGTGGGCTGCAGTCCATAGGGTTGCTAAGAGTCAGACATGGCTGAGTGACTTCACTTTCACTTTTCACTTTCATGTGTTGGAGAAGGAAATGGCAACCCACTCCAGTGTTCTTGCCTGGAGAATCCCAGAGACGGGGGAGCCTGATGGGCTGCCATCTATGGGGTCACACAGAGTCAGACACGACTGAAGCAACTTAGCAGCATTCTGCAGTTTGTGGGTCATTTGCTTGGCATCTCTGTGGTGGGATTAATGGTGATCTCCTCCAAGAGGGCTTATGGTATACCCAGGTCTGCTGCACCCAGAGCCCCTGCCCCTGTGGTAGGCCACGGCTGACCTGGACTCCACAGGAGATGCTCAAAAATTCAAACAGGAGACATTCAAACACTCAAAGAAATAGAAGAAAACAATAGAATAGGAAAGACTAGAGAGCTCTTCAAGAAAATTAGAGATATCAAGGGAACATTTCATGAAAAGATGCGCACAATAAAAGATAGAAATAATATGGACCTAACAGAAGCAGAAGATATTAAGAAGATGTGGCAAGAATACACAGAAGAATTATACAAAAAAGATCTTCATGACCCAGACAACCACGATGGTGTGATCACTGGACTAGAGACAGACATCCTGGAATGTGAAGTCAAGTGGGCCTTAGGAAGCATCACTACAAACAAAGCTAGTGGAGATGATGGAATTCCAGTTGAGCTATTTCAAATCCTAAAAGATGATGCTGTAAAAGTGATGCACTCAATGTCAGCAAATTTGGAAAACTCAGCAGCGGCCACAGGACTGGAAACGGTCAGTTTTCATTCTAATCCCAAAGAAAGGCAATGCCAAAGAACGTTCAAACTACTGCACAATTATACTGATCTCACACACTAGCAAATTAATGCTCAAAATTCTCCAAGCCAGGCTTCAACAGTATGTGAACCATGAGTTTCACAATGTTCAAACTGGGTTTAAAAAAGGCAGAGGAGCCAGAGATCAAATTGCCAGTATCAGCTGGATCATAGAAAAAGCAAGAGAATTCCAGAAAAAAAGTCATCAAAGACTTTGACTGTGTGCATCACAACAAACTTTGGAAAATTCTTAAAGAGATGGGAATACCAGACCACCTTACTGGCCTCCTGAGAAATCTGTATGCAGGTGAAAAAGCAACAGTTAGAAATGGACATGAAACAACAGACTGGTTCCAAATTGGGAAAGGAGCACATCAAGGTTGTATACTGTCACCCTGCTTATTTAGCTTATCTGCAGAGTATATCATGTGAAATACCAGGCTGGATGAAGAACAAGCTGGAATCAAGATTGCCGGGAAAAATATCAGTAACTTCAGATATACAGATGACACTACCCTTATGGCAGAAAGTGAAGAACTAAAGAGCCTCTTGATGAAAGTAAAAGAGGAGAGTGATAAATTTGGCTTAAAACTCAGTATTTACAAAACTAAGATCATGACATCTAGTCCCATCACTTCAAGGCAAACAGATGGGGAAACAATGGAAACAGTGAGAGACTTTATTTTGGGGAGGCTCCAAAATCACTGCAGATGGTGACTGCAGTCATGAAATTAAAAGACGCGTGGTGCCTGGAAGAAAAGCTATGACCAACATAGACAGCATATTAAAAAGCAGAGACATTACTTTGTCAACAAAGGTCCGTCTAGTGAAAGCTATGGTTTTTCCAATAGTCATGTATGGATGTGAGAGTTGGACTATAAAGAAAACTGAGCACAGAAGAATTGATGCTTTTGAACTGTGGTGTTGGAGAAGACTCTTGAGAGTCTTTCGGACAGCAAGGAGATCCAACAAGTCCATCCTAAAGGAAATCAGTCCTGAATATACACTGGAAGCACTGATGCTGAACCTGAAACTCCAATACTTTGACCACTTGATGCAAAGAACTGACTCATTGGAAAAGACCCTGATGCTGGGAAAGATTGAAGGCAGGAGGAGAAGTGGATGACAGAGGATGAGATAGTTGGATTGCATCACCGACTCAGTGGACATGAGTTTGAGCGAACTTCGGGAGTTGGTGATGGACAGGGAGGCCTGGCATGCTGCAGTCTATGGGGTCACAAAGAGTCAACAACACTGAGTCACTGAACTGAACTGAACTGAGGAAATTTCTACGACTCTGCTTTTCTAAAACTAAAACTTTGTCTGACAGAGGAAGTAAAGCTACCACATGAGCACCCAGGTACTTCTGTGTCCTTCTTCAGTAGTCAGCTGGCGGAGCATCTGCCCACATTACAAGCTCCTACTCTGAGAGGTAGACCTGTGTCCCTGTTCCCAGCACCATGGTCCCTGCAGGTCTCTGGAAGCACTTCTTTATTTTCTAACTCTCTTTAGTCTTAGGTTAAACTGCATAATCCCTTTTATAATAAGCCCTGGATGTCTGCCCTACAGTCTGTAAGAGCTGGCACAACGTCTCTGTGGACAAGGACCAAGCCTTGTGTTGCTTCAGTATCAGGGCAGGCAGACTATCAAAATGGTCAAGGACAAGGTCTCTGGAGTCAAAAAGGCTCAAGGGTTCAAGGCCCAATACTACTTCTTTTTAGCTGAATGACCTCACATATGTTATTTAAGATCTCTGAGCTTCAGCTTCCTCCTCAGTAAATTGGGCATCAGTTCAGTTCAGTCACTCAGTCATGTCTGACTCTTTGCAACCCCATGAGTCGCAGCACACCAGGCCTCCCTGTCCATCATGAACTCCCGGAGTTCACCCAGACTCACATCCATTGAGTCAGTGATGCCATCTAGCCATCTCATCCTCTGTCATCCCCTTCTCCTCCTGCCCCCAATCCCTCCCAGCATCAGAGTCTTTTCCAATGAGTCAACTCTTCGCATGAGGTGGCCAAAGTACTGGAGTTTCAGCTTTAGCATCATTCCTTCCAAAGAAATCCCAGGGTTGATCTCCTTCAGAATGGAGTGGTTGGATCTTCTTGCAGTCCAAAGGACTCTCAAGAGTTTTCTCCAACACCACAGTTCAAAAGCATCAATTCTTCGGTGCTCAGCCTTCTTCACAGTCCCACTCTCACATCCATACATGACCACAGGAAAAACCATAGCCTTGACTAGACGGACCTTTGTTGGCAAAGTAATGTCTCTGCTTTTGAATATGCTATCTAGGTTGGTCATAACTTTCCTTCCAAGGAGTAAACGTCTTTTAATTTCATGGCTGCAATCACCATCTTCAGTGATTTTGGAGCCCAAAAATATAAAGTCTGACACTGTTTCCACTGTTTCCCCATCTATTTCCCATGAAATAATGGGACCGGAAGACTTTGACTGTGTGGATCACAATAAACTGTGGACAATTCTGAAAGAGATGGGAATACCAGAACACCTGACCTTCCTCTTGAGAAATCTGTATGCAGGCCAGGAGGCAACAGTTAAAACTGGACATGGAACAACAGACTGGTTCCAAATAAGAAAAGGAGTACATCAAGGCTGTATACTGTCACCCTGCTTATTTAACTTATCTGCAGAGTACAACATGAGAAATGCTGGACTGGAAGAAACAGAAGCTGGAATCAAGATTGCCAGGAGAAATATCAATAACCTCAGATATGCAGATGACACCACCCTTATGGCAGAAAGTGAAGAGGAACTAAAAAGCCTCTTGATGAAAGTGAAAGTGGAGAGTGAAAAAGTTGGCTTAAAGCTCAATATTCAGAAAACCAAGATCATGGCATACCAATTCGTATTCCATAAATTTGCTATAAAGATTAAATGAGAATATACATATCAAGTGCTTAGAGTCTGGCATGAGTATACACATACACTCACACAAACACTCAATAAATTGGTAGTTATTATTATTCCTCACAGTGCCTTGCTGGGAGAGAGCAGAATAGATGTGTAATACATTATATGCTTCTTTGATCCTTTATTGTCTCACTAGTTACTGATGCTTCTTAGTATAAGGACAGACATAGAGAAATCCTAAGATTGTCAACTCCCCAAAACAGAAATTATCAGTTCAAAAAGTTGAATAACAGGATGCCCAAAAGGCATGCAGATCAGATGAATGACTAGTCTTAGCGGATTTCAGTCTTTCCCATCGCTGGAGGGCCGGAGGTCCTGACTGGGCCGGTGTTTCCCCAGCACAGTGGTCCTTAGACTTGAGGGTAAAAGAGGTGCCATTAGTTTGCTTAGTTGAAGGGAAGGCTCAGTGAAATCCAACACACTGCTCTCTGCCCGCCGCAGACCACGTCAGGGCCCATGTTTTGTTATTTCCCTCCAATTTATGAGACAAACCTTGGTCTTCAAATCAGTAAGCATGAAGAATGGCTCTACAGGGGAATATGTTGTTCAAATCCAGCTGCTGAAATGTGGTAGTTTGTGAGTAATTAGCTCATTTGCTTCAGAGGATAAACTGAAACTATCCAGATTCAAGCCCAGGTTTCCACCAGCTGTTATGGAGTTCGAACTCCTTCCTCCAAGTCTTAGAGAATTGCATTCGTCTGCCTAAACTGCCATAGCAAAACATCACAGATGGGATGGCATAAACAACAGACACCTACTTGTCACAAGCAGGGACACTCATCATCTCTGCATCTTTAGAGTCCTTCTTCCTTTTTCTTGAGGAACAGCATGTGTCCACAACTGAATAGGTCTATGGCCCAGTCCTATAGGATTGAAGAAGTCTGACAATTCTTTATTTTGTCTCATATTTTTTCTGTTCTCTGTCATTCAGACTGTCAGTGTCTTCACTGATATAATTGCATCCTTAGCTTCTGTTAAAACGCTGGATTCAGTCCGTGAGTCACATACATGATCTCTTCATCAAATGGTTGTTCAGTCCCTCTAATAGTGCTCTCTTTGCAAGCTTCCTCACATGTTGCAATATGGATGGGCAGATTTCCCAAATCTTCAAGTTCTGCCTCCTTTTTGCTGAACAATCTCTTCTTCAATCTGTCTTTTTCCTTTCACATTTTACTATAGGCATTCAAGAGAAATAAAGCTACTCCTTCAAAATTTTGCTTAAAAATCTCCTCAAATAAATATCCAATTTCATCACTTGGAAATTCTACAAACACCACAGACTCTAGCAAACAGTTCAGCCAAGTTCTTTGCCACTTTATAACGAGGATCGCCTTTCCTCCAGTTTCCCGTAACATGCTCCTCATTTCCACCTGAGACCTCACCAGAATCACTTTTAACATTTCTAGCACATGCCTCAAATCTTGTCCAGCCTCTACTCATCACCCAGTTACAAAGCAGCTTCCACATGTTTAGGTATTTGTTACATCAGTACCCCTCTTTCTGGTAGCAAAATCTGTATTAATGTGCTCTGGCTGCCTTAACAAAATGCCACCAACTAGGTAGCTTAAACAGCAAACATTTATGTCTTACAGTTCTTGGGGAAGTTCAAGATCAAGGTATTGGCAACTTTAGTTGCTGGTGAGGACCCTCTTCCTTAGTTGCAGCCAACCAGTTTCTCACTATGGCAAAGAAAGAAATCTCTCTTCCTCCTCCTCCTCATCCTTCCTCTCCTCCTTCCTCTTCCTCCATTAATTCCCTCTTGATGGCCCTACTCTCATGACCTTCTCTGACACTATTTACTTTCCTAGGCCCCATTCCCAAATACCATTACACTGAGGGTTGGGCCTTCATACAAACTTGGGGTGGGGAGAATACAATTCAGTCCTCAGCAATGATTTAACATCTGCATTTTTACTTAAGCCTTGTCTGGTCCTAGGAGCCCTCTCGCCTGTATTGTGTGACATCTGTGAATATTTTTAAGGAAAGGCAGGCATAGCTGCACCTTCCATTTTCCCTCACCCCTCTTCCTTTAACTCTTAAATAATTGGTCAAATGAGAACTGCTAGAATTTATTGAGAATTTACCATGTGCCAGGCGCTGTTCTAAATAACTTATCATTAAGCCTCATAACAAATCTATGAGTTAGAGTTCTCTTCACAAACTTTTTTGCAATATAGAATGCATGCATGCATGCTAAGTTGCTTCAGTTACATGTCCAACTCTTTGTGACCCTGTGGACTGTAGCCTGCCAGGCTCCCCTGTCCTTGGGATTCTCCAGGCAAGAATACAGGTGTGGGTTGCCTTGCCCTCCTCCAGGGAATCTTCCTGACCCAGGGATTGAACCTGCATCTCCTGTGGCTCCTGCATTGCAGGGGAAATCTTTGCCGCTGAGCCACTGGGGAAGCATGCAATATAGGATAGGTATTACTAACAACCGTATTTAAAAGATGAGCAAATGGAGACACAGAAAGTTGAGTAATGTGTTCAGAATTGAAAGACCCAGAATTTAAACAGAAGCTGTCTAACTGGAGAGCCCACATCTTAATCGTTACACCACAGGTCTCTGAATGTGTTATATGCTGCCACATCTCTTTGTGTGTCTCCTCTGTCTGAAATTCCCTTCCTGCCCCATTCCATCATTTGGTGAGCTGCTACTCACCCTTCAAGTTCATGAAGTCTTTCCCTGACCCCACTGGGAGAGTTAGATATGGGCTTTCCTCTCTGCCTCCAAAGCACATGGCATATGCTGCTGCTGCTGCTAAGTCGCTTCAGTCGTGTCCGACTCTGTGTGACCCCATAGACGGCAGCCCACCAGGCTCCCCCATCCCTGGGATTCTCCAGGCAAGAATACTGGAGTGGGTTGCCATTGCCTTCTCCGAACATGGCATATAACATAGGCCGGTTTTCCAGCACTCCCGTGACAGTTGTTCATGTATCTTTCCCCACCAGTCAAGATGAAGCAGAGGACCCCCAGCACAGGTCTAAGTGGTCCACACCTTTGAAACCCCAAAACCATGCACATGGGGCTTAGTACATTGTTGTCATTCAAAACATTATTGTTGAAGTTAAAACTAAAAAGCATAACTAGGTAATAAACTGTTTGAATTCAGCAAACTCAGGAAACTCCTTGAATTCTGACCCTCAAAATGAAATAGCTGACATCTAATTTTTCTGCTACAAATTTGTCAAGGATAAAATATGTCCCTGGCTCTTATCAACTCCTGGGAAATGTTTCCTCTTCTCTTTTAATACCACTCTTCCTCAGCTGTTGCCTGAACAATCCCATTGGTCCCCTTCTACCCCTTTCCCTGTCTTTCCCATTCCAAATCACTAGCTTAGGCTCTACCAGAATGATCTATGTAAAGAGATCCAACGATGTCACTTCCTACAATCCTTTCGATGTCCCCACCTCCCTCTCTCCTTACACACACCCAAGGCTGACCAGCATACTTGTTGTGGGTTGTTAGTTCAACCCCACTCACCCAGCTCCAACGATGCACTTTTAAATACTTAAACGCCATCACATTTCAACATCAGCATTCAGGGTTGAGGGAAGATGCTGAAATCATCTTGCAGGCTCAAGGTGGAGAAATTTTAAACTCATTGGTTTTCCGTGCTGACTAAGTTCTATGTGACTAGAGGGAAACAAATCAATCGCATCACTTTTCACTTAATTAGCCTGAAGCTGCTGGCCTGGGCATTCTTCCTGCTGAGCCAGCACAGCCTGTCTGCTTCATTCCCCTTCTGATAGTCAGCAGAGGGCCCCTCCACAGTGTACTCCTAGTCCTACGGCCACATCCTGTGGGCCCCTGAGGCCACTCACTCACGTCTATATTATGAAGCTTCTGCCTCATAGAGTAGGTGTCCATGTTCTCACCAGGCTCTGAGTCTGAAGGGGCAGAGACAACGCTCACTTATTATTTATCCCCAGGACCTGGCATACAGTTGATACTCAGTTTTCAATAAATGATGTCACATCCCAGAGTAAAATTCCCAAAACCATGCTTAAGAATTAGATGTAATCTTCTCATTCCACTCTAGTAATTGGACAAGCATCTTGCTGGCTAGGCACCTGTCTTCTCCTTGTCTCTTCAGATGGGCACACAACAGTCTCTATGTATCCAGCTACAAGCAGTTCAAGCCACACACCGGCATCTGGATGACATCTTCTCCCCAGTTCATGCTGATAAACTCCTTCTTGGGTTGTTTAAAAAAATAATAACCAGTCCAGTTGGCCCTAGTGGTGAAGAAATCACCTGCCAATTCAGGAGATGTAAGAGACATAGGTTCAATCCCTGGATTGGGAAGAAGAAGGAATGGCAACCCGCTCCAGTATTCTTGCCTGGAGAATCTCATAGAAAGATGATCCTGGCTGGCTATGGTCCATGGGGTCACACAGAGTCGGACATGACTGAAGCAACTTAGCACAGCCCAGCACAAGGTCTTGCTAGTCTTAGAGCCATTCAGAAGTCAAAGGGTTATTATGAAATAGAGAACATGAGTGCACTTTTTGTGGGTCAGTGGTCTTTGGAAGGTCCTAAGAAGAATACCCACATCCCTTCCTTGATCCTGGTCTTCTCATGAACCTGTGGCTGCCAACAATGACTCCATTTGTGCTAATAATCTAAGATCAATCCCTCCTTTTGTGTGGTGAATTCTATTCCCTCTCACTTATGGAAGAACAGAACTTTAACAACTTCTCTTACTCTCTCCTGTATCATAGTTTTCTCTCTTTACTGGATCATGTCCCTCACTACACAAAAGCACTACAGGGACTTCCCTGGCATACCAGTGGTTAAGACTCTGTCCTTCCTCTGCAGGAAGCACAGGTTTGATCCCTGGTCAGGGAACTAAGATCCCACATGTCATGCAGCATGGCCAAAAAAAAAGAAAGGAAGAAAGAAAAGTAAAGGGGGAAAAGGCACTATATAAGAAAATTTTTTAAAAAAAGAGAGGATTTGAAAAGTAAGAAACAAAATTCATTATGTACTAATGATATGAATTCTCCACAAAAAAAAAACCCAGAGAAGAGAGAATAATATGAGAGATTAGCAAGGTTTCTAACTTTTTAAATAAAAGGTATCCCTGGTGACTCAGATGGTAAAGTATCTGCCTGCAATGCAGGAGACCTGGGTTTGATCCCTGAGTTGGGAAGATCTCCCTGAGAAGAGAATGGCAACCCACTCCAGTATTCTTGCCTGGAGAATTCCATGGACAGAGCAGTCTGGCAGGCTACAGTACATGGGGTCACAAAGAGTCAGACAGGATTGAGCACTGAGCAACTAACACAAATACACATCCCTATATTAAAAACAATCAATCTAAGAATAATTGTGAAAATTTATATGATATTAGGAGTAAGCATGAACAAGATATTTTGGGTATAATTATAAAGCCTAATTTAATGGCATAAAAGATGATTAAAATAAGTTGAGTGATATACAAAATTAATGGGTAGAAAGATTCAACAGCTTAAAGATGACAAATTCTCTCCAATCTGAATCTAAATGGTCAATGAAGTCCCAATCAAAATATCTTCAAAGTTTTTAGCAAAATTTAATAAGCAAATGCACATATTTATATGGAGTAATAAAGGATTGAGTGAGAAAGCAGAGACATTACTTTACCAACAAAGGTCCATATAGTCGAAGCTATGGTTTTCCCAGTAGTCATGTATGTATGGTGAGAGTTGCACCATAAAGAAGGTTGAACGCCAAAGAATTGATGCTTTTGAGATGTTGTGTTGGAGAAGACTCTTAAGAGTCAGCAAGGACAGCAAGGATATCAAACCAGTCAATCCTAAAGGAAATCGGTCCTGAATATTCGTTGGAAGAACTGATGCTAAAGCTGAAGCTCCAATAATTTGGCCACCCGATGTGAAGAGCCAACCCATTAGAAAAGACCCTGTTGCTGGGGAAGATTGAAGGCAGGACAAGAAGGGGGTCAACAGAGTTTGGATGACATCATCAACTCAATGGCCATGAGTTTGAGGAAGCTCCAGGAAATGGTGAAGGACAAGGAAGACTGGCTTGCTGCAGTCCATGAGGTTGCAGAGTCTGACGTGACTGAGCGACTGAACAACAACAACAAAGGATAGAGGATATCCAGGAGAGTTTCAAAGAAGGAAAATAAGGAGGGAACTCACCTAATCAGTGGATTTGTCATTACACAATAAAAACTAAAATCATGCAGCAGGCATGGAGGTTGCTTACCCAACACCCATTCCCCCTTATTTCTCCCCAAAAAATCTCAGTTCTCTCTGGGATGGCAAGGTGAACAGTCACCTTCTCAGATTCTCTTGAGCTATTGTATCCATGTGACTCAGGTGTAATCAACACGATAGGTTTACTGATTGGAAAAGCTACTGTTTAAAAGATAAAAAAGCATACTTGGGGATATGTGCCTTTTCCCTTTGCCTTTATTCTTTCTTCCTCCATAGAATAAAAGTGCTGAATGTGAAAATGCAGCAACTCTCTTGTGATCAGGAGGAAGGAAGATACACGATAAGATCAGTGAACTAGAAAGAGGAGTTCTGGAGGTTTTTTCCCCTTCCCTTTTCTTCCCTCTGCTTTTTGCTTCCTTTCCTACTTCCCTGTTGTATTCTCCTTCTTGCTTGTAGTTTTTATTTCCCTTTCACACTTCTCTCTTTCTCTCTCTGCTCCATGCAGCTTATAGGATTTTAATTCTCTGACCAAAGATCAAAACTGCAGCGACAGCAGTGCGAGTGCGGAGTCCTAACAATTGAACAGTCAGACTGGAATTTCCTCACACTTCTCTTTTCTTCCTTCCCACTTCACTTCTTTTCTCCTATGCCATTTTTTAAAATCTTTTTTTGCTTCCCTTTCTTACTTCCACATTTTGTTCCCTTTACTTTGTTGTCATTTTTTGCTCCCCTTTTAAAACTTCCTCTTTTTTTGCTTTGCTTTATCTGCTTCCCTTGTGTTGTTTCCTGTTTCCTGATTCCCTTTCTCCACTGCCCTTTCTTTGCTGTCTTTTCTTGCTTCCCCTTTCTACTTCTCTTTTTGCTTCCCTTCTTTCAGTTCCCTTTTCTCTGTTCCTTTCTTATTCCTAAAGCTTCTCTTTTCTTCCCTCTCTTTTCTCACTTTCCTTTTCTTGCCTCACTTTTATTGACTCCCTTTTCTCGCTTCCCCTTATCACTTTTTCCTTTCATCTTCTTTCTTGCTCCCCTTTCTTATTTCCCAATCTTGTGTCCCTATCCTTGCTCCATTTGCATGCTTCCCATTTTTAATTCCCAAATTTTCATCCCTTTACTTGCACAAGATTTTTTAACGTTGTTGTTGTTCAGTCATTCAGTTGTGTCAGACTCTTTGCGACCCCATGGACTGCAGCATACCAGGCTTCCCTGTCCTTCACCATCTCCTGGAGCTTGCTCAAACTCATGTCCATTGAGTCAGTGATGCCATCCAACCATCTCATCCTCTGTCATCCCCTTCTCCTCCTCCCTTCAGTCTTTCCCAGCATCAGGGTCTTTTCCAATGAGTCAACTCTTCACATCAGGTGGCCAAAGTATTGGAGCTTCAGCTTCAGCATCAGTCCTTCCAATGAATATTCAGGATTGATTTCCTTTAGGATTAACTGGTTTGATCTTCTTGCAGTCCAAGGGACTCTCAAGAGTCTTCTCCAACACCACAGTTCAAAAGCATCAGTTCTTCAGCACTCAGCCTTCTTTTTAACTTTACTGAGATATAATTGATATATAACATTGTTTAAGTACAAAACAAAATGCCAATTTGGTATCCTTAACAAATATCTATATTAGTATAGTTAACTAACTATATTAGTATAAATAACTATATTAATAGTATAGTTATATATAATAATATAGTATAACTATATTATTAACTATACTGTATATAATAGTATGCATTATGTAAATATAAATATAATCACCATGTTGTATATTAGATACTCTGAACTTACTCAACGAATAACTGGAAGTTAGATTCCATTCATCAATATCTCTTAATTTCCCTCACCCATCAACCCCTGGTAACCACCATTCTACTCTCTGTTTCTATGAGTTCAGCTTTTTTAGATTCCACATACAAGTGATATCATGTAGTCTTGACTATTTGTCTTTTTCAATCTGACTTATTTTTTTATTGGAGTATAAATGCTTTACAATGTTGTGTTAGTCTGTGCTATACAGTGAAGTGAATCAGCTCTATGTGTCCACATATCCCCTCCCTCGTGGACCTCCCTCTCACCCCACCCTCCATGCCACTTCTCCAGGTTATCACAGAGCACTGAGCTGAGCTCCCTGTGCTACACAGCAGATTCCCAAGATCTGTTTTACAGACGGTAGTGTACATATGTCAATGCTGATCCACTTTGTCCCACCCTCCCTTTTCCCACTGTGTCCACACGTCCATTCTCTATTCAATTTAGCTCAATGCTCATGGCCCATTCCTGTTGTCACAAATGGCAAGATTTCCTTCTTTCTCATAGCTGAATGATGTCATTGTGTGTATATATACACACCACATCTTCTTTATCCATTCACCCATAAATGGACACTTATGTAGTTTTCATATCTTGCCTACTATGAATAATGTTGCAATAACGGGAGTGAAGATATCTCTTTAATATATACCTGAAAGTGGGATTACTGGATCATATGGTAGTTCTATTTTTCCATTTTTGAGGAATCTCCATATTGTTTTCCATCTCAGCGATGTCAGTTTACACTCCCACCAAGAGCGCACCAGTGTTCCCTTTTCTCCACTTCCTCGCCAACACTTGTTATCGCTTGTATCAGTGATGATAGTCATTCCAACAAGTGTGCGAATATGGTTTTGATTTGCATTTTGCTGATGATTAGTGACATTAAACAGCGTTTTTGAAACTGTTGGCCACTGTATGACTTCTTTGGAAAAGTTTGTTTTGTTCATTGACCCATTTTTAAATGAAATTGTTCAGGTTTATGTTATTGAGTATGAGTTCTTTATATTTTGGGTAAGGCATATCTCATTTTATTGTGCTTCAAAGATATTGCCTTTTTTACAAGTTGAAGGTTTGTAGCAACCTGTGTTATCAGATAATAGTTAGCAATTTTTAGTAATAATTTTGTATTAAGGTAAGTTTATGTTACATGTTGCACACTTAACAGACTAAGGAATACTGTAAACATAACTTTTATACACACTGAGAAACCAAAAAATTCATGCGACTCACTTTATTGTAGTACTTGTTTCATTGCAACGGTCTGGAACTGAACCTGAACTGTCTTGAAAGTATATACCTGTAGTGATATGTAATACACCTATCAATATGTGATATGCAGGCATTTTCTCCCATTCTATAGGTTGTCTTTTCATTTTGCTAGTTCTTTCTTTTGCTGTGCATTTTAGTTTAATGTTTTAGTTTAATGTTTTATGTTTTGTGCATTTTAGTTTAGTTTAGTTTAATGTTTAGTGTTCAGTTCAGTTCAGTTCAGTCGCTCAGTCATGTCCAACTCTTTGCGACCCCATGAATCGCAGCACGCCAGGCCTCCCTGTCCCTCACCAACTCCTGGAGTTCACTCAAACTCACGTCCATCTAGTCGGTGATGCCATCCAGCCATCTCATTCTCTGTCATCCCCTTCTCCTCCTGCCCCCAATCCCTCCCAGCATCAGAGTCTTTTCCAATGAGTAAACTCTTCACATGAGGTGGCCAAAGTACTGGAGTTTCAGCCTCAGCATCATTCCTTCCAAAGAAATCCCAGGGCTGATCTCTTTCAGAATGGACTGGCTGGATCTCCTTGCAGTCCAAGGGACTCTCAAGAGTCTTCTCCAACACCACAGTTCAAAAGCATCAATTCTTCGGTGCTCAGCTTTCTTCACAGTCCATCTCTCGCATCCATACATAACATAGCCTTGACTAGACGAACCTTTGCTGACAAAGTAATGTCTCTGCTTTTGAATATGCCATCTAGGTTGGTCATAACTTTCCTTCCAAGGAGTAAGCGTCTTTTAATTTCATGGCTGCAGTCACCATCTGCAGTGATTTTGGAGCCCAGAAAATTAAAGTCTGACACTGTTTCCCCATCTATTTCCCATGAAGTAGTTTAATGTAGTCCCACTTATTAATTTTTGCTTTTGTTGCTTGTACTTTTGATGTCATATCCTAAGAATCATTGCTAAGACCAATATCAAGGAACTTTTTCCCTACATTTTCTTCCAGGAGTTTTATGGTTGCTTGTTTTCTTTTCAAGTTGTTAATCTATTTAGAATCAATTTTTGTAAGTGATATGAGATAGGGGTCTAACTTCATTCTTCATTTCCCCAGCATTATTTATTGTAGAGACTATGCTTTCCCCATTGAGTATTCTCAGCTTCCTTGTCAAATATTAGTTGATCATTTATTTCTTGTGTCATATTTCCTTGAATTTTCACGTTCCTTGGAGGTTTCTCTTGCTGACTTCACATTAATAGCAGTCACTTCCTCTATGAAGAAATATCTTTTGGGATCCCTGCTAGAGATTCTGAGACTTTCTCGAGCCTCCTATGGCTATGCCTGCTCTATTCTCCTTGCTCATTTTTGTGGCAGAGTTCTCACACTTGTATGAAGACTGCTTTTAACACTACAGGGCACCAGGTCCAGTGTTGGCAGCCTCTCTTTGCTTTTCCCAAAAGTGACACCACAGCTCAAGCTTATAATCTCTCCCTGGACTGCAAATTCAGGCCTACTTTCTGCCTGTGTTCAATAGCTGTCTTCTTAAGTTTACCCTTACTGCCACCTTTGGGAGTGCACACAGGAAGCCTGTTGCAGAGAGGGGTGGTGGGTAGAGGTGAAGCATATTGGGTTCTGGAGGTACCCATGGGCCAGCTGGGAGGTACCCATGGGCTAGTTGGGTGAAGCTTTCCCCGTGGCTTGTGGGTACATAAAAAATTTACAGATAGAGTTTTAAAGAAAAACTTTAAAAGAAAATATGACTTACAGTAGAACAGTGTATGTATGACATATTTATGATATTGGGGTAAGAAAACATTTCTTAAACAACACACAAAATGATGGGTGGCAAAAGCAAAACCACCTATGAATTTAAAACATAATTTTAAATATCTATATAAAAATTTACCCATCAAGAAAAGATTAAGAGGAAGAGAAATAAATGAAAGCATAAACTAGATAAGGTGATGAGGGAGGGTAAACTGAGATTGGAAGGACCATGTAAAGAGCATGAGGGAGACTGTTATAAGCAAAGGAAGACTCTGTGCAAAGCCCCAGAGTTAGGAAGGGCTTGGTAGTTAGCAAATAAAAATGGCAAGGGTGACTGGAGGTAGAGACAAAGAAGGAGCAATAAAGTTGAAGATACAAACAAGGGAAAATCCCAAGGGGCTTGTAAACCACAGAGTGCGGCTGACTTGTGCAACAAGAGGCTGTTGAATGGCTATGAGCAAGGGGACCTGTAAGTTCTATGAGCTGTTCATTCATAGCCCACTGCAAATAATGACTAAAGAAGCTCTGAAGACCTATCTGCCCCACATTATGAAAACAAAGGTCCCTTGGACTGCAAGGAGATCAAACCAGTCAATCCTAAAGGAAATCAACCCTGAATATTCATAGGGAGGACTGATACTGAAGCTGAAGCTCCAATACTTTGGCCACTTGATTTGAAGAGCCCACTCACTGGAAAAGACCCTGATGCTCAAAAGACTGACGGCAGGAGGAGAAGGGAGAGACAGAGGATGAGATGTTCAGATAGCATCACTAATTCAATGGACATGAGTTTGAGCAAACTCCAGGAGACAGTGAAGGACAGGGAAGCCTGGCACACTGCAGTCCATGGGGTCACAGAGTCAGACACAACTTAGCAACTGAGCAACAACAACAAATTCTCTAAGCCATTGGAGATCTCACAGAAGGAAGAAAAAATGAATTCAAAAATGATGCCATGCCCCAGATATATACATACAAATGTGGTCTTGGTCTCGAATGGCTGAAAACTAAAGTCACTGAGGTGGGAGGCCAGGGCTGAAGCAGTGAGGATCAGAGTGGGAGAACTAAGGTGGGTGACAAGGAACTGGACTGGACTGTTGACCCAAAAAGGAAAGCTTTACTGACTTAAATAAAGATTATTCAGAGTATTTTGATATTTGGAGAAATAACTAGGTCAGAAAGCTGAACTGAGAACCCTGGATCTGAGTCAAAGCTCTTTATATGTGCTTTAGCTGTCCTGGTTCAGGGCAAATACTGCTCACTGGCTTATAAAAATAAAGCAAATCATCTTTGAAGGAAGCTTCCCCACGTTGGGCCTCAGAAACTCCTACAAACTGAGGTAGAGCAACTGAGCTCTCATTTTTCAAAGTATTTACATGAGAAGTCACTATGAATGAAAAATAAGCTGAAACAAGAATCAGTAGATTTAGATGCCCAGGAACCACTAAGGATGTGAGAATGCATTTTTAAAATAGCTATGTATAAATTTATAAATAGTTATGTGTAAATTATGTTTAAAGAAATAAGAGATGCAATTGCAAAGATAAGAACTCAAGAAACTACTAAGAAAGAAGAAACAAGTTTGGAGGAAAAACAAATGGAACCATTAAAAAATGAAAAATAGGGGCTTCCCTGGTGATCCAGTGGTTAAGAATCTGCCTGCCAATGCAGGGAACACCAGTTTGTTTCTCAGTCCAGGAAGATCCCATGCCTCAGGGCAACTAAGCCCTGATAAGTGCCACAACTAATGAGCCCTCACTCTGGAGCCCACAGGCCACAACTTGGTGAGGCCATACACCACAGCTACTGAAGCCATTTACCCTAGAGTCTGTGCTCCCCAAAAAGAGAAGCCACTGCAATGAGAAGCCTGCACACTACAAAGAAAGTAAGCCTGCTCATGCTCACTGCAACTAGATAAAGCCCACACACAGCAGTGAAGAGCCAACACAGTCAAAAATAAATAAATATTTTTGTTTTAATGAAAAAAATATAAAATTAAAATCTCAATGGACAGGCTATCTGGCAGTTAAGATTCAAATTAGGAGAGAATCAGTGATTGGAAGATACCCAAAGAATTGTCAGAAGATAGAAAAGAGAAATCAAGAAGAAGAAAATACAAAAGAAGGGTTTAGAGACATTGAGAATAGAATGAGAAAGTCTAACGTGTGTAATTGAAATCCAAGAGGAGAGAACAGGCAGAAGGTAGGAGAGGCAATATGTAATTTGATAGAACTAATAAAAAGTATAGATTCAAAAATGCAGGAAGTAAAATCATCCCAGATATGACACATAAAAGAAAATCCATACCTAGTATAATAGTGAAACTGTGTAACACAAAAGACAAAGACCCAATATGGAAAACAGCCTGATAACAATCACAGACTACCTACAAAGGTGCAGCCATTAGAAGGACAGCTGACTTCTCCCTGTAAACCATCAAACTTAGAAACACTGGAGTTACAACTTAAGTATGTTGAGAGAAAATGACAATTCAGAGGATGTACCCAGAAAAATTATATTTAAAAATAGTAAAAGAATAACACTTACAGACAAATAAAAACTGAGTGTTTACTACCAAGAAACTTCTCTAAAGGTCATGAGTCAGATCAGATCAATCACTCAGTCATGCGACTCTTTGAGATCCCATGGACTGCAGCATGCCAGGCTTCTCTGTCCATCACCAACTCCCAGAGCCTACTCAAACTCATGTCCATCACGTCGGTGATGCCATCCAACCATCTCACACTCTGTCATCCCCTTATCCTGCCTTCAATCTTTCCCAGTATAAGGGTCTTTTCAAATGAGTCAGCTCTTCGCATCAGGTGGCCTAAGTATTGGAGTTTCAGCTTCAGCATCGGTCCTTCCAATGAATATTCCAGATTGATTTCCTTTAGGATTGACTGTTTGGATCTTGTTGCAGTCCAAGGGACTCTCAAGAGTCTCTTCTCCAACACCACAGTTCAAAAATATCAATTCTTCAGTGCTTAGCTTTCTTTATAGTCCAACTCTCACATCCATACATGACTACTGGAAAAACCATAGTTTTGACTAGACAGACCTTTGTTGATAAAATACTGTCTCTGCTTTTTAATATGCTATCTAGGTTGGTCATAATTTTCCTTCCAAGGAGCAAGAGTCTTTTAATTTCATGGCTGCAGTCACCAGCTGCAGTGATTTTGAAGCCCCCCAAAATAAAGTCTCTCACTGTTTCCATTGTTTCCCATCTATTTGCCATCAAGTGATGGGACCAGTGGCCATGATCTTAGTTTTCTGAATGTTGAGTTTTAAGCCAACTTTTTCACTCTCCTTTTTCACTTTCATCAAGAGGCTCTTTAGTTCTTCTTCACTTTCTGCCATAAGGGTGGTGTCATCTGCATATCTGAGGTAATTGATATTTCTCCCAGCCATCTTGATTTCAGATTGTGCTTCATCTAGCCCAGCATTTTGCATGATGTGCTCTGCATATAAGTTAAATAAGCAGGGTGATAATATACAACCTTGACATATTCCTTTCCCAATTGGAACCAGTCTGTTGTTCCCTGTCCAGTTCTAACTGTTGCTTCTTCACCTGCATACAGATTTCTTAGGTGGCAGGTCAGATGGCCTGGTATTCCCTTCTCTTGAAGAATTTTCCACAGTTTGTTGTGATCCACACAGTCAAAGGCTTTGGCATAGTCAATAAAGCAAAAGTAGATGTTTTTCTGGAACTCTCTTGCTTTTTTGATGATCCAGCAGATGTTGGCAATTTGATCTCTGGTTCCTCTGACTTTTCTAAATCCAGCTTGAACATCTGGAAGTTCTCAGTTCACATATTGTTGAAGCCTGGCTTGGAGAATTTTGAGCTTTTCTTTGCCAGCATGTGAGATTGGTATAATTGTGCAGTAGTTTGAACATTCTTTGGCATCACCTTTCTTTAGGATTTGAATGAAAACTGAACTTTTCCAGTCCTGTGGCTACTGTTGAGTTTTCCATGCTTAACATATGCCAATACTCAATGGCATATTGAGTGCACCATTTAACAGCATATTCTTTTAGGATTTGAAATAAAGCAACTGGAATTCCATCACCTCCACTAGCTTTGTTTGTAGTGATGCTTCCTAAGGCCCACTCGACTTCACATTCCGGGATGTCTGTGTCTAGTCCAGTGATCACACCATCATGGTTATCTAGATCATGAAGATCTTTTTTTTTATAGTTCTTCTATGTGTTCTTCCACCTCTTCTTAATATCTTACGCTTCTGTTAGGTCCATACTGTTTCTGGCCTTTATTGTGCTCATCTTTGCATGAAATATTCCCAGTATCTCTAATTAAAGGTCATATTGTACTTCAAAAAGAAAAGAAAAGATCCAGAAAGATGACCTGAAATGCAAAAAAGAACTTAGAGCAAAGGAAACCAGAAATATACAGATAAATTCAAATACTGTCTAAATATAATAATGATAATAATTTTATTTGTGGAATTAAAAGTTTAGGACTAAAAAATGAGCAGTGACAATATAAAAATTGATGTGCAAAGATTGGAAATAAAATGTTATAAAATCCCTTGAACCTAGAGCCTATTATACAGAGTGAAGTAAGTCAGAAAAATGAAAAACAAATATCATATATTAACACATGTATATGGAATTCAGTAAGATGGTACTGATGAATCCATTTGCAGGGCTACAATGGAAACACAGATATAGAAGACAGACTTGTGGACACAGGGTAAGGAAGGAGAGGGTGGGACAAATGGAAAGAGTAGCATGGAAACATATTCACTGCTATATATAAAATAGATGGCAAGTAGGACTTCACTTTCACTTTTCACTTTCATGCATTGGAGAAGGAAATGGCAACCCACTCCAGTGTTCTTGCCTGGAGAAGCCCAGGGATGGGGGAGCCTGGTCGGCTGCCATCTCTGGGGTCGCACAGTGTCAGACACGACTGAAGCGACTTAGCAGCAGCAGCAGACTAAGATATGACAGTAAAAATAAAAAGAAGCAGAAAATCTCAAGATTCATTTTAGAGAGAGAAGGAATGGGAGGAACTAAGGAGCTTCTAGGTCTTGGTTTGAGTCACTGGATAGATGATGGTGCTAAATGAGGTGGAAATGCCTGGGTCACTAGGGCAGGTGAGATAGAAAATGTCATGTCCTATTTGACCCTATAAATTTCAGGAAAAGGGCAATTCTATAGTTTTAGGTAGAATTCTGACCTGGGGACATCAATGTGGTCATCATTAGCATAAAGATATATTTTTAAATTAATGAAATTGGATAAATTTACTTAAGGGGAAGAATATAAAGAAAGATTGAATGTCCTAAGGCAAGTCTTAAGGTCTGTTTGCCTTTAGAGGTCAGGTAGAGTAGAAATAACCATCAAATAAGCTGCAGGGAACAAGTAAGAGGAAGAGAGAGTGGTGTTACCAGATCCAAGAGGGCAGAGGATTTCAAGAGTGATTTCTATGTGCTGAGACATCAAGTGTGATGGGAACAGAAGCCATGACTTTGATAAGAGTTAATTTAAAGAAAATGTGGTCCACTGGAGAAGGAAATGGCAAATCACTTCAGTATTTCTGCCTTGAGAACCCCATGAACAGTGTGAAAAGGCAAAAAGATAGAACACTGAAAGATGAACTCCCCAGGTTAGTAGGTGCCCAATATGCTACTAGAGATCAATGGAGAAATAACTCCAGAAAGAATGAAGAGATGGACCCAAAGCAAAAACAACACCCATTTATGGATGTGACTGATGATAGAAGCAAGGTCCGATGCTGTAAAGAGCAATATTGCATAGGAGCCTGGAATGTTAGGTCCATGAAGCAAGGCAAATTGGAAGTGATCAACTGGAGATGGCAAGAGTGAATGTCAATACTTTAGAAATCAGTGAACTAACATGGACTGGAATGGGTGAATTTAACTCAGATGACCGTTATATCTACTACTGTGGGCAGGAATCCCTTAGAAGAAATGGAGTAGCCATCATAGTCAACAAAACAGTCCAAAATGCAGTACTTGTATGCAGTCTCAAAAACAACGGAATGATCTCTGTTTGTTTCCAAAGCAAAACATTCAATATCACGGTGATCCAAGTCTATACCCTGACCACTAATGCTGAAGAAGCTGAAGTTGAACGGTTCTATGAAGAACTACAAGACCTTCTAGAATTAACACCCCAAAAAAGATGTTTTCATTATAGGGGACTGGAATGCAAAAATAGGTAGTCAAGAAACACCTGGAGTAACAGGCAAATTTGGCCTTGGAGTACAGAATGAAGCACGGCAAAGGCTAATACAGTTCTGCCAAGAGAATGCACTGGTCATAGCAAACACCCTCTTCCAACAACACTAGAGAAGACTCTACACATGGACATCACCATCATCACATGGTCAACACCGAAATCAGATTGATTATATTCTTTCCAACCAAAGATGGAGAAGCTCTATACAATCAGCAAAAACAAGACCAGGAGCTGACTGTGGCTCAGATCATGAACTCCTTATTGCCAAATTCAGACTGAAATTGAAGAAAGTAAGGAAAACCACTAGACCATTCAGGTATGACCTAAATCAAATCCCTTACGATTATACAGTGGAAGTGACAAAGCGATTCAAGGGATTAGATCTAATAGACAGAGTGCCTGATGAACTATGGACAGAGGTTCATGACATTGTACAGAGGACAGGGAGCAAGACCATCCCAAAGAAAAAGAAATGCAAAAAAGCAAAATGGCTGTCTGAGGAGGCCTTACAAATAGCTGTGAAAAGAGGAGAAGCAAAAAGCAAAGGAGAAAAGGAAAGATACACCCATTTGAATGCAGAGTTCCAAAGAATAGCAAGGAGAGATAAGAAAGCCCTCCTCAATAATCAGTCCAAAGAAATAGAGGAAAACAATAGAATGGGAAAGACTAGAGAGCTCTTCAAGAAAATTAGAGATACGAAGGGAACATTTCATGCCAAATGGGCTCAATAAAGGACAGAAATGGTATGGACTGGGTGGGAATGTAAACTAGTACAGCCACTATGGAGAACAGTGTGGAGATTCCTTAAAAACCTGGAAATAGAACTGCCTTATGATCCAGCAATCCCACTGCTCAGCATACACACTGAGGAAACCAGAAGGGAAAGAGACACGTGTACCCCAATGTTCATCGCAGCACTGTTTATAATAGCCAGGACATGGAAGCAACCTAGATGTCCATCAGCAGATGAATGCATAGGAAAGCTATGGTACATATATACAATGGAGTATTACTCAGCCATTAAAAAGAATACATTTGAATCAGTTCTAATGAGGTGGATGAAACTGGAGCCTATTATACAGAGTGAAGTAAGCCAGAAAGAAAAACACCAATACAGTATACTAATGCATATATATGGAATTTAGAAAGATGGTAACAATAACCCTGTATGTGAGACAGCAAAAGAGACACTGATGTATAGAACAGTCTTATGGACTCTGTGGGAGAGGGAGAGGGTGGGAAGATTTGGGAGAATGAC
>NW_011494877.1:2063541-2064377 GCF_000754665.1 Bison bison bison | reverse complement strand
CCCACTCCAGTGTTCTTGCCTGGAGAATCCCAGGGATGGGGGAGCCTGGTGGGCTGCCATCTATGGGGTCACACAGAGTCAGACACGACTGAAGCGACTTAGCAGCAGCAGCAGGAATTTCCTGTATGACTCAGGTAATTCAAACTGGGGCTTTATGGCAACCTGGAGAAGTGGGATGGGGTGGATGAGATGAGATGAGATGCAGAGAACAGTGGAAAGGTTGGGTTTTAATGGGAAAACAGATGCATCCTATATGGCTAAGATGAGGGAAGGTGGGAGGGAAGTTCAAGAGAGAGGGGACATATGTATACCTATGGTTGACTCATGTAGATGTATGGCAGAAACTGAAACAATATTGTAAAGCATTATCATTCAATTAAAAATAAATAAATTTAAATATTATAATAATAGTAAAACGTTATAAAATCCTTAAAGTATTTGGAAAATGGGGTCAAGATACCATTTAGTTTCCTTAATAATTGAAGAATGGCAAGACTCGAATAGGGAGACTCCTTAAGAGGTGGTTGCATCAATCCAATATCAAAATAATGGTTTCCTAGACTAAGACATGGAGAAGACAATGGCAACCCACTCCAGTACTCTTGCCTGGAAAATCCCATGAATGGAGGAGCCTGATAGGCTGCAGTCCATGGGGTCGCTAGGAGTCGGACACGACTGAGCGACTTCACTTTCACTTTCCACTTGCATGCATTGGAGAAGGAAATGGCAACCCACTCCAGTGTTCTTGCCTGGAGAAGCCCAGGGATGGGGGAGCCTGGTCGGCTGCCATCTCTGGGGTCGCACAGTGTCAGACACGACTGAAGCGACTTAGCAGC
>NW_011494877.1:2062168-2063441 GCF_000754665.1 Bison bison bison | reverse complement strand
CTATGGTACATATATACAATGGAGTATTACTCAGCCATTAAAAAGAATACATTTGAATCAGTTCTAATGAGGTGGATGAAACTGGAGCCTATTATACAGAGTGAAGTAAGCCAGAAAGAAAAACACCAATACAGTATACTAATGCATATATATGGAATTTAGAAAGATGGTAACAATAACCCTGTATGTGAGACAGCAAAAGAGACACTGATGTATAGAACAGTCTTATGGACTCTGTGGGAGAGGGAGAGGGTGGGAAGATTTGGGAGAATGACATTGAAACATGTATAATATCATGTATGAAACGAGTTGCCAGTCCAGGTTCGATGCACGATACTGGATGCGTGGGGCTAGTGCACTGGGAGGACCCAGAGGGATGGTATGGGGAGGGAGGAGGGCTCAGGATGGGGAACACATGTATACCTGTGGTGGATTCATTTTGATATTTGGCAAAACTAATAAAATTTTGTAAAGTTTAACAATAAAATAAATTTTAAAAAAAAGAAAAGAAAGAAAAAAATGGTATGGACCTAACAGAAGCAGAATATATTAAGAAGAGGTGGCAAGAATACACAGTAGAACTGTACAGTAAAGATCTTTATGACCCAGATAATCACGATGGTATGATCACTCACCTAGAGCCAGGCATCCTGGAATGAATGTGACATCAAGTGGGCCTTAGGAAGCATCACTATGAACAAAGCTAGTGGAGGTGGTAGAATTCCAGTTGAGCTATTTCAAATCCTAAAAGATGATGCTATTAAAGTTCTGCATTCAATATGCCAGCAAATTTGGAATATTTGGCCACTCAGCAGCGACCACAGGACTAGAAAAGGTCGGTTTTCATTCTAATATTGGTAATGCCAAAGAATGCTCAAACTATCTCACAATTGCACTCATCTCACATGCTGGCAGAGTAATGCTCAAAATTATCCAAGCCAGGCTTCAACAGTATGTGAACTGTGAACTTCCAGATGTTCCAGCTCGCTTTAGAAAAGGTAGAGGAACCAGAGATCAGATTGCCAACATCCACTTGATTATTGAAAACGCAAGAGAGTTCCAGAAAAACATCTATTTCTGCTTTATTGACTATGCCAAAGCCTTTGACTGTGTGGATCACAATAAACTGTGGAAAATTCTGAAAGAGATGGGAATACCAGACCACCTTACTGGCCTGAGAAATCTGTACGCAGGTCAGGAAGCAACAGTTAGAATTGGACATGGAACAACAGACTGGTTCCAAATAGGAAAAGGAGTATGTCAAGGCTGTATA
>NW_011494877.1:2061148-2062068 GCF_000754665.1 Bison bison bison | reverse complement strand
AAAAAAAAAAAAAAAAAAAAAAAAAAAAAAAAAAAACACTGGAGTGGGTAGCCATTCCCTTCTCCAGGGGATCTTCCTGATCCAGAGATCGAACTCAAGTCTCTTGCATTGCAGGCGGATTCTTTACCATCTGAGCCATCAGGGAAGCCCCATTGTCTTTAAAGAACTAAATAATTAGACTTAACCTTGGGAAGGGAAGCATTTTATTTTTGTTTGATTTGCAAACAGTGGTACACAAGACCACAAATATGTTCACACACACACACACACACACACACACATATCCTCAGACCCCTGCAAGGTTAGGAACAAGCATAGCAGTTAACCTTGACTAGTATACTTTCTCCATCAACAGGAATGAAAGAAGACTTTTGTATATATGGCATGCAAAAGATACTGCATGCCACACACCATGTTGATTCCATTCTCCTCATCACTCTCCCCCTTGAGCATGCAGTAGACACTCAATACTTCCCACCAACCTGCTTATACTTCAAGTCTCACTTCTTCCATGAAGTCCTCTCCAAATTTTCCAACACTTCTCTGAGTTTCTACATTACTGATCCTAGTCATGGAGTATATATTGCCTCTTTGCCCCCTTCCTCTTTTCTTTTAAATTGAAACATAGTTAATTTACAATGTTGTGTTAGTTTCAAGTATACAGCAAAGTGATTCAGTTACAGATTTTTATATCTACCCCGGGCTGGAAGAAGCACAAGCTGGAGTCAAGATTGCTGGGAGAAATATCAATAACCTCAGATATGCAGATGACACCACCCTTATGGCAGAAAGTGAAGAATAACTAAAGAGCCTCTTGATGAAAATGAAAGAGGAGAGTGAAGAAGTTGACTTAAAGATCAACATTCAGAAAACAAAGACCATGGCATTTGGTCCCATCACTTCATGGCAAATAGATGGAG
>NW_011494877.1:2058720-2061048 GCF_000754665.1 Bison bison bison | reverse complement strand
CTGACTCACTGAAAATACCCTGATGCTGGGAAAGATTGAGGGCAGGAGGAGAAGGGGACAACAGAGGATGAGATGGTTGGATGGCATCACCGACTCAATGGACATGAGTTTGAGTAAACTCCGGGAGTTGGTGATGGACAGGGAGACCCGGTGTGCTGCAGTTCATGGGGTCACAAGGAGTCAGACACGACTGAGCAACTGAACTGAACTGAAGTTAAAGAAGTGTGGTGAATGGTGGAATTGAGTGGGAGAGAAAGAAGCAGAGGAATATGTATGAAGTGAAACAGTGAAATAGAATAGTACCTACATAGAAAAGTGAGGTCAGTGAAAGAGTTATGCTTTGGTGTTTGTTTGTTTGTTTGTTTTAAGTGTGTTCCTGTATAGTTTAGGAATGCTTCAGCAGAGAGGGGGATTTGCTGATGCTGGAGAGAAACATCACCAAAGAGATGTCATCTTTGAGAGAACGAGATGAGATGCAGAGAACAGCAGAAAGGTTGGCTTTTAATGGGAAAAGAGATGCATCCTATATGGCTAAGATGAGGAAACAAAATGTATTTATGTTGTTAGGTCTAGATGTAGGAAGACAAAGGAGTTCAATTTCCTCAGTATAGCCTGAGGCAACATGGATCACCGGGGGTGAGGAAGAAGAAGCGACAAGCAGTTGAGGGGAAATATATGAAACAATATCCCCTTCCTCTACATCACCATGCACACACTTAGTCATGTTCAACTCTCACTTATTTCCTTTGTGGAGCTATAGCAATCTTTAAGAATCTTGTTTATTTTCCCATTTGCTCACTTACTATCTGTCTCCTCTACTAAAATGGAAGCTCCAAAAGGAGCAGTAACCAGGTCTGCCATGTTTAAATAATCCAGTGCTTAGCAGGGTGTCAGCACATAGTACATCCTGAAAAAATATTATCTGGAACTAGAATGAATAAACGTATTAGCATATTCAGTGCTCAGTAATTATTAGAGAATTAAAAACACTTAAGTGGAGGCGGTACGGAGACCATTGCTGAATCACCTACAGCAACACCTCCACTCCCAGCCTATTCCCAACCCCACCACCAGCTCCACCTGGTTTTCAGGGCCAGTCAACACCCTTTTGCGATCCACCTGCTCTCAGTACCTAACACAGAGCCCACACACAGCCTGACACCTGGCACTCAACAATTCCTGCCTCCTACTCTCGCTGGCTGGAACCTGAAAAGTGGCAGGGCCTTGAGGAAAATTCTGACAATCTACAACATCACCAAAAAATTATTTTTTTGCCCTTTCTATTATAAGCAGATGGAATTTAAGATGATCGTGACTGTCTATTGTTCTTAAGTAAATTATGCCAGGATCAAGAGGTACTTCAGAAGAGGAAGAAAATGTAGCAGTGACATTTTAAGCCTCTTTATTTAGAAACTGGACTGGCTTGATCTTTATGCTCCCATCAGCATCCCAGAGGAGGTAAGAGAGCTATAATTTGATGTCATGACAGGTCCATGATTTCTGCTTCATGGATGGTAATAAAAGGGGTCATGACACCCCTTCCCACTCTTACCATTCCCACCACCACCAATCTCAGGTCCTGACAATGCTCATAAGGCTTGACTGTGAGCTGTGAGCAATCCCTCTGGATTTGCTTCCCAAGTTCACACATCTGAAAATTCCACTTTCAACAGAAGCCTGGAGAGAGGCTTCTGAATAATGATGATTATTCAATGCTAAATTGGAAAAGAAATAAAAGAGCAGCAAGAAACTTCTAACAATCTCTTGGATTCCTGAAAATTCTATCTTATTATTGTTTTTAAAAATGAAAATTAAAATGTTAGTTCCTCTGCTGCTGCTAAGTCACTTCAGTCGTGTCCGACTCTGTGTGACCCCATAGACAGCAGCCCACCAGGCTCCCCCGTCCCTGGGATTCTCCAGGCAAGAACACTGGAGTGGGTTGCCATTTCCTTCTCCAATGCGTGAAAGGGAAAAGTGAAAGTGAAGTCACTCAGTCATGTCCGACTCTTAGCGACCCCATGGACTGCAGCCTACCAGGCTCCTCCACCCATGGGACTCTCCAGGCAAGAGTACTGGAGTGGGGTGCCACTGCTTTCTCCATTGTGTCCAACTCTTTGTAACCCCATGTACTGTATCCCATCATGCTCCTCCATCCATGAAATTCTCCAGGCAAGAATACTGGAGTGGGGGGACTTCCCTGGTGGTCCAGTGGCTAAGGCTCTGTGCTCCCAATGCAGGGGCCTTGGGTTCCATCCCTGGTCAGGGAACTAGATGACACATGCTTCAACGAATACCTGGTGCAGTCAAATAAGTAAATAATTAAAAAAA
>NW_011494877.1:2025518-2058483 GCF_000754665.1 Bison bison bison | reverse complement strand
CGACTCGATGGACGTGAGTTTGAGTGAACCCTGGGAGATGGTGAGGGACAGGGAGGCCTGGCGTGCTGCGATTCATGGGGTCACAAAGAGTCAGACACGACTGAGCAACTGAATTGAACTGAACAAGAATAGGGTAAATTTTACATAGTGTATTCCCCCAGTGCCACCAGGGTATTAGATACAACTATAGATGCTCAGTAAGAAGTCAATGCATATTTTCTCACTAGTCATATGATCAAATGGGTGTATATAGATGGATAATCACACAATAGCAAATAATAACAAAAACAAGAGATACTATATTTGAGCATTAATATGGATCAGGTATCAGGCTAAGAAGTTTCTATGTATCATCTAATTTAAATTTATCAACAACTCTATGAAGTGTATTCTATTTTTATCCCCACCTTACATACTGAGAAAGGGCTTTCCTGATGGCTCATATGGTAAAGAATCTGCCAGCAACACAGGAGACCCAGGTTCAATCCCTGGGTCAGGAAGATTCCCTGGAGGAGAAAAGGGCAACCCACTCCAGTATTCTTGCCTGGAGAAGCCCATGGACCAAGGAGCCTGGCAGACTGAAGTCCATGGAGTTGCAAAGAGTTGGGACTGAGCAACTAACACTTAACCCTAACCAAAGCTTCTCTGTGGCTAAGCAGAGCCATTTGAATGCTATCCAGGCTGCCAAGAAGCAGACGGTAACACAGACGGTGACACAGGCAGTCCAATCAGGACAAATGCCTCAACTGAAACCAAATTACCTTCCACATGAGCCAGAGAGGGGATGTATACCCACCCCTGTCTCCATCTGGCCTTGCGTGGCAGCCTCTGCCTGCCCTGGGTCGGGAAGGAAGGGAAGCGGCTAATCGCATCAGGGCCTCTAATCCAGTCACAATCTAATCAAGCTTGGGGCTGTCAGCAGCAATGCAGTTTTCAAAAGACACTTTGCTCTTCTGAGTTGTCACTGCCAGGGCTGCCCACATCAATCTCTCTGGAGCCAGAAGCTACCATACTCGTGTGCCCATTAGACCTGGGACTAGCAAAAATGCCAGCATTCCAGACACACCACACCAGATCAGAGCTGTCCCCAGATGTTTCATCCAGAGGAAGATTGGGTGTAGATCCCTCAGGGGAGAACCTGACAAGAGGTGCAAACAGCTCTCTTCTGCTTCCAGGAAATACATATCTTGTTTTCTTTCTGATTATTAACATGAATGGTCATGCACTCTGGGACTGACAAAATGTTTCCCAATGAAAAGGTAGTAACAACACTTAGGAGAGTGTCTTTCTTTAAAATTAACTGGGACAATACAGTAACTGGCCTCCCCAGGCTCCATTCTCCCCTCTCTCCATTCCATCTTTCAAAAAATAAATTCATATGTCCCCTCCCTCTTGAACCTCTATCCCATCTATGGTTGATATACGTTGATGCTTAGCAGAAACCAACAAAATTCTGTAGAGCAATTATCCTTCAATTTAAAAATATGTACATAAATTCATTTGGGGACTTCCCTGGTGGTCCAGGGTTAAGAATCCACCTTACAATGCAGGGGATACAGGTTTGATTCCTGGTCAAGGAACTAAGATCCCACATGCCTCAGGGCAACTAAGTCCTCGAGCCCCAACTACTAAAGCCCATGCTGCTGCTGCTGCTGCTAAGCCGCTTCAGTCATGTCCGATTCTGTGTGACCCCATAGACAGCAGCCCACCAGGCTCCGCCATCCCTGGGATTCTCCAGGCAAGAACACTGGAGTGTGTTGCCATTTCCTTCTCCAATGCATGAAAGTGAAAAGTGAAAGTGAAGACACTCAGTTGTGTCCGACTCTTAGCGACCCCATGGACTGCAGCCTACCAGGCTCCTCCATCCATGGGATTGTCCAGGCAAGAGTACTGGAGTACCCACTGGAGTGGGTTGCCATTGCCTTCTCCACTAAAGCCCATAAGCTCTGTCAAATACTGATTCCTCATGACACAACCAGAGAGTCTGTGCACTGAAAGGAAAAGACCCTGCATGCCACAACTAAGACCCAACACAGCCAAATAAATAATAAAATAAATAAGTAAAATTTTTAAGAAAATAAATAAAATCACTTGTCTAACAAATCTGCTTGAGCATCCAATCTGTGGACCACCAAGGAACAAGATGATTAAGACCTGGTCCCTGGAAAACAAATATGGAGTCACTGAGGGGGTCACATCACTCTCTTGCACAAAAACCCACCCCACATTCTCCCTAATTGCAGCAGTCAAGTGTTCTTTTCACCAGTATCCCTGCTCTCTTCCTTCTAGATCCAGAGTGGCATTGCCCCTCCCTCCTCTCTCCCTCATGACCACATAATTTATCTTGATCAAAAAAATATATGTGAAAGTGACACGTTACTTTTGGATGGAAGCCTTTAAGTGAAAGCAAATTTCCATGTCCACTGCCTCCTACTGTAGCAAATTATAACATTCTACATGGTAGAAACTCCATCAGTATGAGCCTGGATCGAGGAGGACAAGGAAGCAGTTTCCCTGCTGATCTGAGATGGTCTTGTAGCATGAGTTAAAGCTAAGCTTCGTTTAAGCCTCTGAGATTTCAGTCTGTTCCTGCAGCATAATAGCTCTTTCAAACTCCTTAGGCTGGCATCCACGGCCTTCCCATGGATCAGAGTACCTACACTTCTAGACTTTTGTTTCATAATACTTATATGAATCTACACTCTTAGCCTACTTACTGTCTTTCTCACATATCCAGCACCATCTGACAAGCAGACTTTTCTCAAGCTAGTCTTCTTGCCTGAAATGCCATCCTACTATCTCCAATTAGCCTTATAAAATCCAGTTTAGTTACTCCTTTCCCAAGAGGTCTTCCTTGATGACATAAGTTAGAAACAAGTCATCCCATGAATTCCAATAGCCCTTTACATATTCCTTTCATGGGTATTTCCCTTGCAGGATTTTCTAGAATATTTGGTTATTTATTGTCTGTGTCCCTGCCGAATTGACTGTGAACTCTTTGAGATTCAGGTCTCATTGGTCTTTGTGACCCTGACTTTGAATGCCCTACACATCCTAGTCAATGACCATCATTTGCACAGGCTGGAACACTCCCTAAACCAGTTTTCATGATTCATTTGGTCTTATTGTACATGAAAAATATAATGAGCTCTCATAGTCACACTATAACTCTAAGCCACTACTAAATTCAACCCTCCAGTATTTATCACCTAGAGCCAGACATCCTGGAATGTGAAGTCAAGTGGGCCTTAGGAAGGAAGCATCATTACGAACAAAGCTAGTGGAGGTGATGGAATTACAGGTCAGCTATTTCAAATCCTGAAAGATGATGCTGTGAAAGTGCTGCACTCAATATGCCAGCAAATTTGGAAAACTCAGCAGTAGCCACAGGACTGGAAAAGGTCAGTTTTCATTTCAACCCCAAAGAAGGACAATGCCAAAGAATGTTCAAACTACCGCACAATTACACTCATCTCACACACTAGCAAAATAATGCTCAAAATTCTCCAAGGCAGGTTTCAACAGTACATGAACCATGAACTTCCAGATGTTCAAGCTGGATTTAGAAAATGCAGAGGAATCAGAAATCAAATTGCTGGTATCCATTGGATCATAGAAAAAGCAAGAGAGTTCCAGAAAAATATCCACTTAATTGATTATACCAAAGCCTTTGACTGTGTAGATTATAATAAACTGCAGAAAATTCTTCAAGAGATGGGAATACCAGACCACCTGACCTGCCTCTTGAGAAACCTGTATGCAGGTCAGGAAGCAACAGTTAGAAATGGACATGGAACAACAGACTGGTTCCATATTGGGAAAGGAGTACATCAAGGTTGTATACTGTCACCTTGCTTATTTAACTTTTATGCAGAGTACATCATGAGAAATGCCGGGCTGGATGAAGCACAGTCTGGAATCAAGATTGTTGGGGAAATACCAATAACCTCAGATAAGCAGATAACACCACCCTTCCGGCAGAAAGTGAAGGGGAACTAAAGATCCTCTTGATGAAAGTGAAAGAGAAGAATAAAAAAGTTGGCTTAAAATTCAACATTCAGAAAACTAAGATCATGGCATCCAGTCCCATCACTTCATGGCAAATAGATGGGGAAACAATGGAAACAGTGAGAGACTTTATTTTTTTTTTGGTCTGCAAAATTACTGTGGATGGTGACTGCAGCCATGAAATTAAAAGATGGTTACTCCTTGGAAGAAAAGCTATGACCATCCTAGACAGCATATTAAAAAGCAAAGACATTACTTTGCCAACAAAGTCCATCTAATCAAAGCTATGATTTTTCCAGTAGTCACATATGGATGTAAGAGTTGGACTATAAAGAAAGCTGAAGAATTGATGTTTTGAATTGTGGTGTTGGATAAGACTCTTGAGAGTTCCTTGGGCTGCAAGGAAATCAAACCAGTCAATCCTAAAGGAAATCAATCTTGAATATTTATTGGAAGGACTGATGCTGAAGCTGAAACTCCAATACTTTGGCCACCTGATGCGAAGAACTCACTCATTGGAAAAAACCCTGACGCTGGGAAAGATTGAAGGCAGGAGGAGAAGGGGACGACAGAGAACGAAATGGTTGGATGGTATCACCGACTCAATGGACATGAGTTTGAGCAAGCTCCAGGAGTTTGTGATGGACGGGGAAGCCTGGCGTGCTGGAGTCCATGGGGTCACAAAGAGTCTGACATGACTGAGCGACTGAACTCAACCGAGTATTTGTCTCAAATTTCTATCTCTGGCTCATGTTCTTAACTCCCTTCATTTTCTGTTTGCCTCTATCCTCGACAATAGTTGTTGCTTTCTTTCAGAGGCCATTGTTCACCAAGATACTGAGCTAGTATTCCACGACTGATGGCTTCTAAGGGCTTGAGGCCCTGAGCAGTTCTCCAGCTAACTAGCTCCCTCTGCCCGCAGCTTCCCAGTGCAACACAGACTCAGCCTCCACAACACTGTTGTTTGCTACACACCATGCACCTCCGGGTTGCTTGAGAATAGCTAAAACTATCACTACTGTCAATCCTATCACTCCTAGCTTGTAGGTTTCTTATGAGAGTTGAAGACAAGCCTAGACCTGGACAATGCTTAGTATACAGCAGGCATTCAGTAAGTGACAATGATTATGTTACAAGATAGCCTCTGTGAGGTCACACATAGACATTCACAGGTGCCCTAACACAGCAGCCATGGTGAGACATAAGGGATGGCCAGCAAGGCCTCTTCTTCTCACAATGCCCCACCAGCCCTGGTTGGCATTCTCTCTATCTGTCTCTCACACACAATCTCCTCCACTCCCTGTATTATACCTGAAATTCTAACACTAGAATTTCTATCATTTATGTTTGAAAATATTCTCTGTCCAAAAAATACTCTGAGGAAAACTAAAATAACTTTATATGACAATGTAAGCCTTCCCTATCTAACATCTTATAGATGATTCCATAACCAGCAGTCAATCCAGGGAATGGGCCATAGGATCAGACACAGTCTCCCATTGTTGGAGAAATGGGAAGAAAGAGGCCCAGAAATATATAAAGAAAATCATTTTTCTTCAGAGCTAAAAGGATCTTGGAAGTCATTTAGGCCAACCGCTCATCGTATATATGAGGACACTGAGTTCTAAGGTTGTAGAATGACTTGCTCATAGCCTCAGACCCTTAGCAAGAATACTGGTTTCCCATCCCAGACCTCCTGACCCCCGTTTGCTCTTCTTTCTACACCATGCATCTCCTGGAGACCAAAGATGGAAGTACCATTTTGCTGGGCCCCACCCTTCACCACCATCCTTACCTCCTTTTCACCCCTGCCCTGGGTGAACACATTCTGCAGAAGTTCACCCACCCACATAGCAATCCCCTTTCCTATACTCCCACCATTGACAGAAAAATCCAGTGATTTTTTTTTTTAAGTTGATGGGGAGGGGAGGAAAGAACCAAAAAAAAAAGAAAAAAATCCCACACATATAAAGCCATAACAGGCCCCCAGGGAAACATATAGCTGCACTAGCTTTCTGATTTGAGCTGTTAGCAGTGACTCTAGAAATTCAGCTGCTAACAGCAGCAATGGAAGTCTTGGCTGCTCAGCCTCCCACATCTGCTCCCAAGCTCCAGAAGGGGGATAGGAGCCCTGCCTGGGAGGCCTCTGAGCAGATGCAGCTCTGTTCCCTGAAGATGACTTCACTGGCATAATTATGACTGATGAGGGGGTAGGGGAAGCCTCCTTGCTGATGATAATTAGCTAGGATAAATAAACTGAGCCCTGCTTGGAGGTCTGGGAGAACATGAAATATTAATATTAATGGGTAGCGGGGAATTCCCAGCTGTCTAGTGGTTAGGACTCTGCACTTCCACTGCAGAGGGTACAGGTTCAATCCCTAGTCAGAACTAATAAGATCCCACATGCTGTGTTACCACAGCAATAAATATATAAATTAAAAAAATTTAATTGATGTTAATGGCTATAGGTCACAAATCACCTACTGACTATACGCACTTTAAAAAACTTATTTGGTAAATCTCCCCTATAAGCCTCCAAGTGTAGGTCTTATGATCTCCATTTTACATGAAAAAAAAAAAAGCCTAAATTTCAGGAAATACTAAAGCAATATGCCCAAGATCACACAAGCAGTATGTAGCAGCTTCAGGGGTCAAACACGAGTCTAACTGGAAGGCGATGCTGTATTTTTTTTCTGGGGTGCCACACACATACACTCGATGCCACTGGTGATCCAACAGTGAGGGTCCTTTAACGGATATGAATCCAGCTCCTGCCCTGTGACAGACACTAAAATAGCCCTGAGCATCCAGAGACAAATAAGACACCATCCCTCACCTAGAGGCTCACAGTCAAGAGGAAAAACAAAAAGAGACATCAACAGTAATTACACCGCCAAGTGGGAAATGCCTTTGCAGAGCTGGGTAGTCACTTGCATAATTTTTTTAGTTTCTTTTTCAGTGTCCTCTGAAACATAATGGGCCATACAACCAAGGATAAATAATAAAATACTTTGAGATAAAGGGAGAAAGATGTAATAAATGGAGGAAAGAAAGAAGAAAAAAAGGGAATTATATATCTCTGTGTTAGAATTGTTGTTTAATAGCTAAGTTGTGTCGAATTCTTTTCAACCCCGTGGACTATAGCCTGCCAGGCTCCTCTGTCCATGGGACTTCCCAGGCAAGAATAGTGGAGTGGATTGCCATTTCCTTTTCCAGAGGATCTTCCAATCTGGGGATTGAACCTGCATCTCTTGCATAGGCAGGCAGATTCTTTATCAATGAGTTACCAGGGAAGCCCAAGGAATCCACAAACTAAGCTAAGAAAATACAACAGGGCACTTGTCACAGTCACGCAGGTCCTGAGTGTGTTGGCGACCGATGACTAGTGCCTTGTTCCATGGCTAAAATCATTTATAGAGGATAAGAGATCACTCAGGTCAGATATCCACCTCACTCATTTGACAAGAGACTCTCACCTCATATCTTCCTGCCATTGGTCTTAAAAGGTTATCAGGACTCCCCATTGCAATCATCTTTCCCCTGAAAAATAAGACTGGAAGGAAAGCAATTCCATCCTCACACCAGCTAGTTCCTACAATGATCTAAAAAGGTTGGGTGATTGTCTGCAGGATGGGATAAAAGGCTTCCTACACTGAGTAAATCAGAGAATTAAATAGTCTATAAGACCCCATTCCATTCCAAGGTCTTCTGCTATGTAAGGTCATCCCACACAAAGAAAAGGATGAGAAGAAATCCAGTTAAGGCTTTGAGGTTATTGGAAGATGACAAAGCACCAAAAAGGAGACGGTAAAGAATGTCCTAGGCCATTTTCATCTGTGAGTCTATTTAGAGAGAACAGTTATTCACCAGGCAGCGGCTCTTAGGATCAGCAGTCAGTACAGACCAGAAATTGCCACCCTCAAGACACATACATCTTAGAGGGAGGAAACAGACAATAGGCACATAAACAAAGAAATGTAATAAGGTAACTTCAGGCACCAGTAAATTCTAAGAAGAAAATAATAGGATAATGGGATGTAGAGGTATTGTGAAGCTGCCTAACTAGAAAGCTCCAGTAAAGGCTTTCTGAGAAGGTGACAGTCAAGTTGGATTATGGCTAAGAAAGAGGTAGCTGATGAGAAAGAGAAAGCTTTAAAAAGACCTGGGGGAAGAACATTGCTCAGTGATAAGAGTAAGGTTGATATGTTCAAAACCAATGCTGCTGGATCTAGGGAACAAGGGGAAACATGGAGACAGAACTAGGTGGGGGTTAGATAATATTTAAAAAAGGTCTTACGGGTCATGATAGAGGGTTTTAGTTTATTCCCATTACAATAACAAGTCATTGGAGATATTTAAGCAGCAGAGTGACATGACCTGATTCATGCTTCAGAAAGATCATTCTGGCTGCAATATGGAATTTGGAGGGAAAGGGAGGCAGAAGACCAAGTTAAAATATTATGAGTAGGGGAATTCCCTGGTGGTCCAGTGGCTAAGACTCCACACAATGAGTGCAAACAGCCTGGGTTCAATCCCTGCTCAGGGAGCTCGATCCTACAGACAACTAAAAGATCCTTAATGCCATGACTAAGACCTGCTGCTACTGCTAAGTCACTTGAGTTGTGGCGACTCTGTGTGACCCCATAGGAGGCAGCTCACCAGGCTCCCCCGTCCCTGGGATTCTCCAGGCAAGAACACTGGAGTGGGTTGCCACTTCCTTCTCCAATGCATGAAAGTGAAAAGTGAAAGTGAATTCGCTCAGTCGTGTCCAACTCTTCACAACCCCATGGATTGCAGCCTACCAGGCTCCTCTGCCCATGGGATTTTCCAGGCAAGAGTACTGGAGTGGGGTGCCATTGCCTTCTCCATGACTAAGACCTGGAACCTCCAAATAAATAAATACTTTTTTAAAACCAACCTTATAAAAATATTATGAGTGGGACTCTGTGCATTAAAAAAAATCATGTCCAATGCTAGAGCAAAGTTTATCCCATAAATATAAGGATTGCTAAGTCGCTTCAATCGTGTCTGACTCTATGCAACCCCATAGACGCCAGCCCACCAGGCTCCCCCATCCCTGGGATTATCCAGGCAAGAACACTAGAGTGGGTTGCCATTTCCTTCTCCAATAATATAAGGATAGTCTAATACTAAGAAATCTATGAATATTGAATATACTATGTCAAAAATTATGTGTAACAAAGCATATGATTATTTCAATAAGTGTGAAAAGAACATTTAATGAAATTTGAATGTATTCCAAATAAACAACATTTTAAGATGTGAAACTAGATGGGTTGTTTCTCGATATGATAAAGAAATACTGTTTTTGACTGACATCATATTTGTGTATAAAGTACTAGAGGCCTAAGACAAAGATGCCCACCATTTCTATTATGATTTATTATATTGTTTATAAAGTTCTAGGTGGCTCAGCTGGTAAAGAATCTGCCTTCAATGTGGGAGGCCTGCCTTCGATCCCTGGGTTGGGAAGATTCCCTAGAGAAGGAAACAGCTACCCACTCTAGTGTTCTGGCCTGGAAAATTCCATTGACAAAGGAGCCTAGCAGGCTATAGTCCATGGGGCTGCAAAGAGTCGGACATGACCGAGCGACTTTCACTTTCAGACTTCGCTAAGACACAAAACATAATAAGAAGCATGCATTTGGAGGGCAGTAAATTATCATTATTGACAGAGAGTATGATTTATTTTCCTGCTAAGAATGTAACACTTGGCATGAGCCTACTGTGTACCAGGTGCTTCTGATATTTAATCTCATCAAATTCCAAACACACTAGGAGTGACATTTTTCTTCTCATCTGATAGATGAGGACAGTAACCTTCCCGGCTATTAAGCTGAGATTTGAACATAAGTTTGTGATTACAAAGTCTATGTTCCTACACCATGTTGCCAAAACAGAAGATAAAGTGAGCCACTACCAGTGCTTCCTCTTTCCTGAGGCTCCAGAGCTCTGGAGATTTCAGCCTCCCCTGGGGATCAAAGCAGGAGCTAAAGCTCAACAGCATCTCAGAAGTCCCAGTGGCAGAGGAAGGCAATATAGCCAGCAGCTGCTTCCTTCCCTGCATCCCGTGGGCCATTCCAACTGGAAAGAGGCCCCAGAGCCTCAGCTGCTCAGCACAAATAATACTGAGGAATTCTGCATTCAGCCCTTCCAGAGAATATTTAAATTTTAAAAGGAGGAGGTGAAACCACCCAGATGAATCTATAATTGCTTGAATTGTATGAATAGTATTTTGACTGTTGGAGGGGTAGGTCTTTGGAGTTTCTCCTGCCTCCTCCAGGCTGCTGCCACAGTCATTTTCCCTTATGCTAGAAGAAGCTAGCACCCTGGGCTCCACATCTGGAAGTGTGCTGCCCTTCTGCCCAGAAGTCATGTGTTGCTGCTCAAGGTGACTCGAAGAAAGAGGCCAGGCTTTTGAGGTCTGACTGCACATCCTGGCTGGTCTCTTTGGATACAAAGGACTCAACCTCACATTGAGGGATGTCAAAACTTGTCCCAAACCAAGGAACTCTGCTGCCTAAATCTCCAAGTTCCTGCCAGGATCACAAACTTTCTCTTTCCATTCCAGATGATATTGGAAAAAAGTATATCTCTTACCATTTTCAAATGAAATCCTCAATTGAAAGAAGTGATGCCTGTGGACACTCTGAGACAGACTGAACTGCTGTCTTTACATTTTCCTCATTATTTTTGAGATGCAAGTGTCATGGGCGACAGGCAGTTCAGCAGCTGCCTCACATCTGCCTGAGCCCACAGTTGGCAAGCCCAAACTCACCTCTTCTCAGTTGCCAAGCACTTTGAGGATTTTCATTTGCCTTTGGATGTTTTCTTTCATTCCACCCTGAACAACACAGAAGCCACCTGCAAGCGACTACTGCAACCTGGCCCTTCTCCCATCTCAGCCTTCCAGCATGGAGCAGGTGTAAAGCTGGGATACTGTAGAAAGGAGTGGAGTGGATGGAAAAGCCATAAGGAGGGGAGGAAAAGGAGGAATAAAGGCCAAGAGAGTGCCAACAGAAGACTGAATCCACAGGGTGGCAGCACATGGCATCAACTCTGTCTCAGAAACATGAATCCTAGGGGAAGTTTCTCTGTCATCGCCTGAAGCTCCTGTCATGGTACCATGAACGCCTAGCTATTCCCAGTTGTCTCAACTCACATTCAAATCAGGCAGTTGAGCACTGATGAATGTAGTATTTTCCTGCCTTGGAACCTCTGGAAATCTGCCCATAAGGAGGCCTCCCATTTCCTCCTGGGAAGACATGGCCAGCAGCGCCTAACTGTATTCTTCATCTCAGGACCCTGGACAGCTCCCTGCAGGCTCTGCAGACCCTGCAGCCACGGCAGTCCATTCCTTTCAGAGATTTCTAACAAAACTCACGGTTTGCCTCTCTTGAATTCTAGTCACATAAAAAAATAGAGACAGACTTTAAAAAATAAATTTGCAACCACCTAATCCACAGGCATTCTGCAGAACACCAAGTCTATTTGAACATGGCTCCCACGTCCCCCTCAAGTTGCTCTGTTTATCATTTATGACAAGATGTTTATTAGCAGCAGAGCAGTAAACAGTGAGTGAGCATCTGAAAACAGGGCTATAAAATACTGTAAATCACAACTCCGCACAGGGACTCCAGCCCTGGGACAACCCCCCTCCCCCAGCTTCATGGCTCTGGAAAACACTGCAGGTCTCCATCAGCACTGAAGTCATTTATCCTCAGTGCAAAGGTGCTCAGGTGTCACATAGTAGGACATGCAGGGCTTTTCCTAGGTAGACTCACTTTGTCGCCTCCTCACTTTGTTTATTGGAGAAGGAAATGGTAACCTACTCCAGTATTCTTGCCTGGAAAATCCCACGGACAGAGGAGCCTGGTGGGCTACAGTTCATAGGGTCACAAGAGCTGGACTTGACTTAGTGACTAAACCACCACCACTTTGTTGGCTACATTCAGTGTCAAGACCTAAGAATTGCCCTAGCCTTCAAGAAGCTCATGATCTGTAAGCGAGAGAGAGGGAACCAATACTGCAGTTGCATCCTTTGCTCTCTAAGGGACTCAGTCCCGGACTTCTTTCTGTGTTTCTGCTTTCTACAATCACCATGCCCCTTAAGTTCATATTTATTACACAGGACCCAGTTTGTATGGGTCCTGAGGTGAGGCTGGCAATGGATGCCTCAGCATTAGTAATGATCCTACAGATCCTTCTAGGCCACAGAGAGGAGGGTTGGCCGTGGTTGGAGAATTATTCAGTTAACTTCATTACTCACGGCAGAGGCCACATCACTGTAGTGCTTTACCTACACGGCCAACTGCACCCGCTGCTACAGCTGCTTGCAGCCTCCCATGTGGCCCAAAGCACAGTGTCACAGTGCACCTCACATCTCACAAGCCATGCCTCCTCCCACCCCTGACACTGAGAAACCACTGAGCCCCACTAAGCCCCTCCCTATACATATACCCTGACTGGCCCACTAAGCTTCTGTTGTAGGCAGGCAAGGAAGGAGGATGTAACACTAGCCTATACCACCATCTATGTCATGGAATCTGGCTTCCCCAGCAGCTGCCCACAGGAGCCAGCTAATACAACCTAGGGATACAAAGGAGTTAAAAAGAACTTGAAGCTGTCATAGATAGAGGATAGGAAGAAGATAGAAGATCGATTCTTCTCCTTTACTCCTACCAACAGACTATTACAAGACTCATTATTTCTGTACAACCCCTCCAGAAATCTCCTGTCTGTTGGATCAATAGTTATGCTTGTTGGTAAACTCTTTAGCCAGTTTGGTAATGCAGCTCCTTAGATTTGCTTTCCCTTCCTCTCTGTCTCACTTTCCTTTCTCCCTCACTGTCACTTCCTGCACCTCTATAGAGCATGAACTCATAAGTTTTTTCAGACTCTGCTTCCTAGGAAACTCAAGTCAAGACACTTCTCAACCAACCTAGAAGCTAAAACTACCAACATAAATATGGCCTAGATGCTGACTTCAAAAAGCTTTAAGTCTATTCCATGGCATCAACACATTCATAGTTTTAATATGATTTGGTATCATAATAAAATACATATTGGGAGCAAAAAAGAGGATATAAGATCTAGTTGGTAATGCTGAGATAAGTCTTGAAGAATGTATAAGAAATGGTTTTGTAAGAGAAGATGATACGGGATGAGGGGATGACATATGAAGTCTTGGGAGGAGAATTCCCTGGTTAGGACTCTGCACTTTCACTACCAAGGGTGTAGCTTCAATCCTTGGTTGGTGAACTAAGGTTTCCCAAGCTGTACTGTTGGGCCAAGAAAAAGAAAAAAGAGCTTGGATGTACTTGTTTCTATTGTTGTTTAGTCGCTAAGTCATCTCTGACCCCTTTGCAATTCCATGGATTGTAGCCTACTAGTCTGCTCTGTCCATGGAATTTCCCAACCAAGAATACTAGAGTGGGTGGCCATTTCTTTCTCCAGGAGTTTAACTTTTCTAAAATCTCCTGCCAAATACTTCTTCAAGTGTTCCCCATTCAGGAATCCATTGCTTAAATGCTCATAGATAGATGAATGGGTAGAGAAGATATGGTATATAACATATATGATGAAATATTACTGAGCCATAAAAAATGAAACAATGCCATTTGCAGCAACACAGATGGACCTACAGAATAACATACGAAGTAAGAATATCAAATTAAGAGAAGGAAATGGCCACCCACTCCAGTATTCTTGTCTGGAGAAATCTATGGACAGAGGAGCCTGGCTGGCTACAGCCTACAAGATCACAAAGAGTTGGAAATAACTGAGCGACTAACACTAACACTGACTGAAGTAAGTCAGACAGAGAAAGATAAATATTATATGATACCATTTGTATGTGGAATCTTTAAAAATGATACAAATGAACTTATTTGCAAAACAGAAATAGACTCACAGACATAGAAAACAAACTTATAGGTACCAAAGGGGAAAATGGGCTGTATAAATTAGGAGTCTGAGATTAACAGATACACATTACTATACATAAAATAAACAAAGACCTACTGTATAGCATGGGGAACTATATTCAGTATCTTGTAATAACCTATAATGGAATTCAGTTCTTAGTCAGGCATTTATGACTCTGCCTTAGCTTTCACTTCCTGCTTTCATGGACCCTAATAGTCAACCACAGGTAAAAGCATAGGCTCTTCTCAGGTCTTTTTTGAGCATGTGTCCAGCTGTGAGCGTGTGTGTGGCCTTCTAGACCCCCCAGTATGGAGCTCTTCTTTATTCCATATATCCTTCTCCAGGACTCTTCCTTTTAGGATTTCCTGCCTGTCTCTACTTGCCCAGATTGTTCTCCCTGGCCACAGCTGTCTACAGCTCATATATTCACCTTACATGCTATCAACAAACACCACTCAGAGGAAGCCACTTCAACCCTGAAAAAGTCCCAAGGAAGGAGAAACAAAGGCAAGTCCTTGAGCCTATTATTCAGGGAACAGATAGGTCAAGACACACAGCACAGTTCTTTGTAAGTAAGCTCCACATTGCTCCTTCTGGTACCAGAAAGCTTCTCTAGAAATGCAGATTGCTGTACTCATGGCTGCTGCCCAGGTGAGAGATGGGGATTGTAAGGGGGTAACTTAAAAACAACTCTGAAAAGTGAAAGTCTTAGTCTCTCTGTTGTGTCCAACTCTTTGTGACCTCATGGACTATAGCCTGCCAGGCTCCTCAGTCCATGGAATTCTTCAGGAAAGAATACTGGAGTGGGTAGCCATTCCCTTCTCCAGGAAAAACAACACTCTCTTCCCAAAATTCCAGAAGCAACTTTCTCCATTAAGTATTCCCCTGGTTATTGTGAGTTTCTTAGTAGATTCCAGAGTTCTGAAAAAGTTGATCAGACAGCTTTGCCAAGTTAATCATTCCTTTAGTGGAGGTTCCACACTCTGTCATTTTTGGTGATGTGTTTATTCTGTGTATGTCTCAGTGTTTCTATAATAAAATGGTTTTGTAAAAGCTCCAGGTAACTCTGATAAATTATAACTACTTCCCCTCATCCAAGTTTTCAAAAATCATTAGTTTGAATGAATTCTGGCTTTCTCTCCTCTGATTTGAGCAACTTTGACTCACTGCCCCCTTGTGGTCCTTTAGGGTTAATGAAGGACACCCTCCATCAGGTCCCTGCCATCTCAGATACCTCATACTATTTTCTGCATCCACCAGGGCACCCTGAGTTGGTTCATCTCCAGCCCGTGGAGAATCCAGAAGTGATGAGGCATCACATAGCAAACAGAACAAGGCTTGCTGGACAGGTGTCAGTTTTCCTAATTGCGAGCAAACTGTCTTCCGTTTTTGTCCATGCATCATTTTCCTCTTGTGATAAGAAGCAAACAGAAAGGATAATGAGGAAATTGCACCCAGATAAGCACATTTGCAATCCCAAGAACAATACATTGCTAAACAAGGTTTGGGTTTTGTTGTTATTTTGTCTTGCTTTTAATCACTGTGGATGCTACTTCTTCCACTCCCCAGAATCTCCACCAGAACCTTGGCAAATAGGCAACAAAAGGATTAGGCTTTTCTCCTCTTGAACATATTTCAAGGAAAGTTTTTCTAATAGCCACATATACTTCTAAGCAACTGAGTACTTTTGAACGTTTTCTCTGACTTTCTCTCCCTCTCTCTCTCTCTTTTTTTATCACTTAACTATTTTAGAGGATGTTTCTGTCCACCTAGAGGGAACTTTGAGTAACAAACAGATCTCCATGTGATTGCTTTTCCTAAACCAGATGCATGTAGCACCTGGCAGCTGAGTGATTTGAGGAAAACAGCTTCTTGTCACACCTCTCTGCACTCCATCAGCCCAGGGAATCACTGGAGATTTCAGAAACGGTGACATGGAGCTTGGCAGTTCTTACTTTTCACAGAAAGATTGGAAATGTGAGATTCTTTGATTTTTCGTTCTCTTTTTTACAGCGTCTTGCCTCAGAAGTACAAGATGGTTGTACATGCCTTCTCCTTTGTTAATATCTTCTTAATGTGAGACAACATTGGTCTATGCCCAAAAGAAACCAGTGTCTCATTGCCAGCTAATTAAGTCCAATATCCTTTCAAGTCTCAGACAACCTGAACCTGACCTCTTTTCCTAATCCTATTTCACACTGTCTAGGGTGCTAAAATCCAGGAGAAAATCAAACATCGTTCATTTTTTCAGTTGCCCCGCATGATCCCCTTTGTACAATTGTGTGCACGTTATTCCCTCCACCTCAAGGACCCTCTCACCCCATTGTCCCTGCTGAACAGTCAGCCAGCCTTCTGAAGACAGTACAAAATCCAATTCAGAGCTCACCTTCCTCTTCCCCAAAATGAGTGACTCATTTCCTACATTTCACATTCTGCTTCGTATATCAGTTATTGGTCCGCTATGTCTATCTCTTCCTCTGTGTTAAGAGTATCTACTAGGTAGGGAAGATTGTAGAGCCACTTTTGTTGCTGAAACACATGGTAGACACTTAACAATGAAAGAATGTTAAAAGAAAGGAAAAAGAAATAGCATGCCGGTCATTTCTCTTGGGTGTCCAGCAGCTCCCAAGTAAAATTAAGCCAATATTTATCTCCTTAGTGCCATGGAGCCACTGAGTTGAGTTGCCCAATCTAAGTCCTAACCAGCCGATGGAGAGCTCGCGGAATTGACTGATGGGATGCCTAAGGGATTAGAAAAACTCCATTCTAGATGCCCTGCCTCTTCTCTTGCTAATTATCTTCAATGTCTCCTGAACAAATTGCTCCTAATAAGTAACTTCATCTTCTGCAGAGAAAGCGCCAGAGTCTAACTTAAAATGTCTGAAAAACAGCTCCATTCCCTTCTACCTCCAACAGAGATAAGAGAGCAGTTAACAATTGAGAATGGAGCCTCAATATTATGTGGGTTTAACATGCAGAGTCCCTTGGACTTCAAGGAGATCCAACCAGTCCATTCTGAAGGAGATCAGCCCTGGGATTACTTTGGAAGGAATGATGCTAAAGCTGAAACTCCAGTACTTTGGCCACCTCATGCGAAGAGTTGACTCGTTGGAAAAGACTCTGATGCTGGGAAGGATTGGGGGCAGGAGGAGAAGGGGGTGACAGAGGATGAGATAGCTGGATGGCATCACCGACTCAATGGACATGGGTTTGGGTAAATTCCAGGAGTTGGTGATGGACAGGGAGGCCTGGTGTGCTGCGGTTCATGGGGTTGCAAAGAATCGGACACGACTGAGTGACTGAACTGAACTGAACATGCAGGAAAGAAGGCTGCAAGAGCTCAAAGGAATCTTTTTAACTATCTGGACCAATGTGCTCCCTTTACACACAAGGAAAATGATGACAAAGGAATGGGGGATGGGGTACTTCCCCAAGGGCATGTAGGTTCCTTAAGGTTAGAAATGGAACTGGAACCCTTGAGTTCTAGTTCCCAGGACTATCCTTACCATTAACTATGCTAGTGTTTTCCCAAATCTACCTGAACACACAAATCACCTTTTTGTTTAAAAAGAAAAATCATCAAAATTTTGTTACCTCTATGTTATGAATGATACAGAAAATGCAGACCAGAAGGCTTCATGCTTAGGGGATTGGAAAAGGAGAGGGACTTTAGACAGAGGAAGGGAAATCACAATCTGGTGGTAGAATTGCAAAGTGGGGTGGAGAGGATTTCAATTTTAGAAATGTTGACAGCTGTAACATTTTATGATCTAATTGTTAAAAAATAGACTAGGGCATGCCACACCAGTGGCTTGGAATTAAGCCTTACTGACATTTGGAGGAGAGGAAATGACCATGATTACTAAATGATTAGTAAAGGTTTTCTTGGAAGAACTTTCTAGGTGGCGCAATGGTAAAGAATCTGCCTCCAATGTGGGAGACCCAGGTTCCATCCCCAGGCCAAGAAGATCCCCTGGATAAGAGAATGGCAACCCATTCCAGTATTCTCGCCGGGAGAATTCCACGGACAGAGGGAGGAGCCTGGCAGGTTATAGTCTGTGGGGTCGCAAAGAGTTGGACACGATGGAGCAACTAACACTCTGTTGGAAGAAGTAATGTTTGAGCCAGAACTGGAAGAGAGAGCAGGCTTACCTGGTGCTGCAGAGACATAAGGAGCTAGAGTGGGGGAGGAGAAGCAAGGTACAGGGACATTTGAGACAAGCCATTATCAATTAAGGGATCAAGGAGATGAGAAAAAAAATTAAGTAAATGATGTCTGTCTCCCCTGATTTCTTCAACTTCCCTTTACTTGGTGCTCCATATTCACCCCTGTATGCTCACTTTTCCCAGAGCCTGCTCGTGACAACACCCCACTTGGATCTGTCCTGCCCTAGACATCTCCCACGTTCTCAACCTTCTCAACCCCTCTCCCCAACTCCCAGCATAAATCATACTCACTCCATTTCTGACCACCTCTTGGCCTTTCCAAATGACAAGCTAATAAAATTATTACCAAAGGGTCAATGATAAAGAATAATTCAATATATTATTCTAATAATAACCATTATTATTGTTATGGTGCTGAAAGCTCATCTCCTCTGTACATGGGGGCAGGATAAGACAAGAGGTAGAGTTTTGGGTGAAGTAGAAAAGGATAGCTTTATTACTTTGCCAGGCAAAGGGGGACACACGACACACTCCTGCCTCAAAATACCATGTGTCTCAATTTGGAAATGGTGATGAGAAGCTTTATAGTAATGGTTGGAAGAGAGCAAGGTAAGCTCATGGACATTCTACTTGTTAGGTAGTTAGAATAGGAAAAGGAGTCCAAAATGACAGCAGTTAAAAGACAGACAAAGAAAGGGGAAAAGCCCACGAAAAGGGAACAAAGAAAAATATCCGTGGACTGGAGTAGGAATCTCAGGTGAAACAAATATGCCCCCTTCCTAATCGATGATGGGTGCTTGCCCTAATATGCATAGGGCAGCCTAGGGGTTGGGGGAGAGGAGATAAAAAGAGTAAAAAGAGGGAGACAAGATGGGTTGAAACCACTCCTTCAAGGTTGGCCCAACCCCCACCCCAACCCAGGACTTGGGGATGCACCATCTTTGTTTACCAAATTAAATTCTGAGCTACAACCAACCCAAGCTTGTCATTTGAAATCGTTGTTGTAGCAAGACTGAACTGAGAAAATCACATACTTTCCCAACATACTGATCAGTCAGTGGTGAGGTAAGTAGGAGTCAGCATCACCAACCTTCAGGTTCCAACCAGTCTGGGGTCTACATGCTGTGGGCAACATACCATCATTGCCTTTCTCCCACCTGGAGGGGGTTTCAGTACCTGCAAAACAGCTTAAAGATATTGCTATGTATGTCCCTTGACCAGGAACCAGGACCTCGCCCCAAGGCTGCACTGCTGTTTCTCTTGACTGTTCATTTCTTCCCTGGTTTCCTCTCCCTTCACTAATTGGCAACTGCTGGAAACTGCCCACTGGAACTCAGAGGTCATGGAGGCTGAGCAAAGACTATTTCCTATAATCTGAGAAATGGGGGACACAGAAAGGATTTGAGTCCAGGAGCCCTACAGAGCCCTGCTTAGTATCAGTTAAAAATTACTGAAGCCTCACTATGTGCCAGGGCCCATGCCCAACAAATGACACATAGCATCTCATTTAGTACTCACAGTTTAGGACTTATGATAGATAGTATTATTATTGCCATTTAACAGAAGAGTAAATGGGCCTGGTAGGCCAAATAAGACACTCCCTCCATTGTGTCCACATCCTAATCACCAGAACTTAGGAATATGGTACTCCCCATGACAAAAAGTACTTTACGTTAAAGATCTTGAGATAGATTATTTTAGATAACCACAGAGGTCCTTTTAAGAGGGAGGAAGAAGCCCCAGAGTCAGACAAGATATGACAGTGGGAGTAGAGGAAAGCAGAGTGCACCTTGAAGATGGAGGCAGGGATCATGAGCCAGGGAACAAGGGAGTCTACAACCCAGAAAACGCAAGGAGTCCATTCCCCACTAGAGTCTTCAGGGCTTCCCTGGTGGCTCAGACAGTGAAGAATCTGCCTGCATGCAGGAGACCCGGATTTGATCCCTGGATCCAGAAGATCCCCTGCAGAAGGGAATGGCTACCCACTCCAGTATTCTTGCCTGGAGAATTCCATGGACATAGGAGCCTGGCAGGCTATATATAGTCCATGGGATCGCATAGAGTCGGATGCAGCAAGCCACTAACACTTTCACTTTCTTTCACTAGAGCCTTCAGAAGGAATGAAAGCCTGCCAACACCTTGATCTAGCCCATAAGGCCCATTTCAGATGTCTGGCCTCCAGCCTGTAAGATAATATATTTATGTCATTTTGAGCTGTAAATTTGTAGTAGTTTGCAACGGCAGCAATAGAAAACTAATGCACTATATTTTCACAATATTTGCATTTAAACCAAGGCCTTTACCATCTTAATTCAGTGGAGTTTCTTCAAACAAAGGAAATTGTGTAAAATCTGGCAGGCCACCAGGGGAGAGGTATCTAAGTTGTGTGCGTGTCAGTCTTTCTTGTGGGGTGTGAGCAGGAAAGTGTTATAAGGAGCAGCTGTTGGAATATTTGGAAAATCGTCAAAATGGCAACAATCTATTCTACTGGAGAGAATTCCCTGGGTGGTAAATGTCACATCCAGGATGAGATTCTGGTCCAGGGCCTAAAGAGACCTGGCCAGAATGGACCACACGGGGTCCTTGCTCCCTGTGGGGCTTTCACATCCCTCTCACTGCCTTTGTGTTGGCATCACTGGCTGCCAGCTCTGTTCACCAGGAGGCTGCTGTCAACCTGGCTAATTAGGAAAGAGCAATGATCAGAAATGGAACCGTAAAAGGAAAACTGCTGAGCGGTTGGCTGCTCACTAGAGTAAGGCTCTGTCTATCACCCTCCATTAATAAAAGAAAGGTGGGACTTTGCATCAAATCTCAGCTCTAATATTGCCTGGCTGGCTTTTATTGGCCAAAGGAGACTTTGGGCAGGAGCTGCTGGAACAGTTCAGAAGCACTTTATTATACAAGATTTACTTTGCACTCACTAAGGCACGAGAAAAGTGGCTGGTGGTGACCTGTGGTGTGGGGAGGGGGGCATCCCAAGCATTTTGTTTACAGGAAAATAGGCTCAATTATTGAGGAAAAGAAGTAAAACCTACCCTGTGATGTGAAGAGAGGTAAATGACAATTTTCTTTTGTGGTCTTCCCCCTAAAACTCATATCCCAGTCTAATCATGAGATAATTATCAGAGAAACCCAATTAAAGGACAGTTTGCAAAATATCTAAGCAGTTTTCCTCAAACTGCTACATACACTGTCAGCTACAGAGAGTGTGAAAGGAACTCACTGCTGAGGGCCCCTCATAAAAGCATGGCCTTAGGAACCCGGTAGGCAGTACTCCCGACTTCAGAAATCACTGCAGTGAGTGAGCACCTAGACTTGCACATTCAGGGGCCAGGAGGCAGGAGACATGACCTTAGGCAGGTTGCTGCCTCCGGAAGGCCATCTCCCCATTAGTCACATGAGGCAGTTGGTTTAGATCAGTGCTTGTCAATCTCTAAATGCAAAGGCATCAGCTGAGGACCTTGTTTAAATACAAGGTGCTGATTCAGTAGATCTGGTGTGAGGCCCAGAGACTTTGTCAACCACAAATTCTTAGATGAGGCCAATGCTCCTGGAACATGGACCACATTTTTAAGAAGCAGAGGTCTGGATCCACAGTTTTCAAGTAGAGTTAGTTTTGCCCCATGGGAATATTCAGTTATGTCTGGAGATATATATGAGTCTCACAATTGGAAGGTGAGTACTACTGGCATCTACTGGGGAAAGATCAGGGGTGCTGCTAAACATCCTACAATGCACAGGACAGCCCCCACAGCAAGGAATTTTCCAGCCCCAAAATGTCAGCTGGGCTTCCCTCATAGCTCAGGTGGTAAAGAACATGCCTACAATTCAGGAGACCCAGGTTTGATTTCTGGGTCAGGAAGATACCCTGGAGAAGGAAATGGCAACCCTCTTGAGTATTCGTGCCTGGAGAATCCCATGGAAGTAGCCTGCCAAGTTCTTCTGTCCATGGGGGTCACAAGAGTTGGACACGACTTAGCAACTAAACCACAAAATGTCAACAGTGCTGAGAAACCCTGGTCTGCCAGTGTGGTCCACGTCATTCTTAGTGTGGGTAAGAATCACCTGTGCGATTTATTAAAACACAGATTGTGGGCCTCTTCCCCAGAGCTTCTGATTAAGCCTGGAGTGTGACCAGAGACTCTGCATCCAGAACATGTTCCCTGGTGGTGCTGATGCTGCTGGTCCCAGGATGCACTTGGAAAACTACTGGTCTTGATGACGGCTAAGCTTCTTGTAGCTCAGGCATGATGTGCTTCTCCCACTCTCACATCCATACATGACCACCAGAAAAACCATAGCCTTGACTAGAGGGACCTTTGTTGGGAAAGTAATGTCTCTGCTTTTGAATATGCTATCTAGCTTGTCATAACTTCTTCCAAGGAGTAAGCGTCTTTTAATTTCATGGCTGCAGTCACCATCTGCAGTGATTTTGGAGCCCAAAAAGATAAAGTCTGACACTGTTTCCAAGGATAGTCCTTGTTAAAAGCGAAGTATTGTGAGGACAACCTACTCCCAATCATACTGTCCCATTTTTTTCTTGCTCACAAGTGACCCATTAAATGCCAGAACCATGGGATTCAGCTAATAGGCAATGAAAGTTGGCTGTCCATCAAAGATTACATCTTGGCAGGCCCATGAGATAGCACACAATGTCACCAAGCCACCCCAACCCTTCTACTCTCCTCCCATAAAACAACACAGAAAAAAAACTATCTGGTTTAATCAGGAGAATCTAGCAATAAATATGTGTGCTCTCATTACCTTGCTTGTCCATTTCTCTGTGTGACCTTGGGCAAGTCACTTTTCCTGAGCCTTTGTTTGCAATCTGTAGATGAGACTGACACAGTACTCCACGAGGCCATGGTGAGCACTCATGCATGAAGCAGTGGCTATTGACTCCCTGCTACATGCCAGCACCATTATAAGCATCAGGGCTAGAGCAGTGAACAAAATAGACAAAAACCACTGCCCTGCAGGGCTAAGCCCTCAACACTTTTTGTTGAATTTACCCAAGGAAAATGAATGGGGGTGCCTCTCCCTACGACTTCACTTCTCTTTCATTACCAATATAGAGACTCTCAAAGACTTTAACATGAAATGAAAGGTTATAATTAAAGAGTAGGCAGAAGCAATTCTTGGAGAAGGAACTGGCAACCCACTCCAGTATTCTTGCCTGGAGAATCCAATGGACAGAGGAGCTTGGTGGGCCACAGTCCATGAGGTCGCACAGAGTCGGACACAACTGAGTGATTTAGCAGCAGCAGCACCCTCTCCCTAGGAAATCTGTCAAACACAGCCTCCAATCCACTCACAAAGAAAAACTCCAGCAGGCAAGGCAATTGGAGCAGAGAAAATGGAGCCCAGTGAGGCCTCCTAACCAGGATGATTTATCTCTAGTTCAATATGGTACAGGGCTGTGGCTCCTGGAGCTTTAAATATTAAGGCTTTCATTATGACTATTTCATTATCCCAAGCAGTGCGCTGCAGGAGGCAAAGTAGCTTAGTGTGACCGGGCGAGAGGTGGGACGGGCTGGGGTCAGGAACAGAGAGCCCCTGGAGGCAGGACCGTTACTCGCTGAGCAGACCTCACCATGTGCTGCACACTGTGGGCACAGAGGGCACAGCGGCACCTGGGGAGCTGCCAGACCTGCCCCAGGACAGCCGAGAGCCTGGGGAATTTCTGGGTGAAGACTTCTAGAAGACGGCCAAGAACTTCTTCCTGGTCAACACAGCAGACGGATCCAGAGCCTCTGCAGGCCCAGCATCTGGTTCAGTTCCATGAGGCCAGCAGCCCTAAGCCAACCTCAGCCCTTAGCCTCCCTCCAGCCCTCCCTGGTAGCTCAGTTGGTAAAGAATCCATCTCCAATGCAGGAGACCCTGGTTAGATTCCTGGGTTGGGAAGATCCCCTGGAGAAGGGATAGGCTACCCACTCCAGTATTCTTGAGCTTCCCTAGTGGCTCAGACGGTAAAGAATCTGCCTGCAGCAAGGGAGACCCAGGTTTGATCCCGGGGTTGGGAAGATCCCCTGGGGAAAGGAACACGTACCCACTCCAGTACTTTTGCCTGGAGAATTCCATGGACAGAGGAGCCTGGCAGGCTACAGTCCATGGGGCTGCAAAGAGTCAGACACAACTTTTCTCTTTCACGCTCATTGCCCTCCCTCATGACTCACATTTCAGAGCCTCCCCTGGGCTGCCGCCCCATTACCTCCTCCCAAGGTGAGACCTCCCTATTGGTCTTGGCCTTCCACAGTTTTCAATGCTTACCCTGCCTGTGTCCCTGCTCCCTGAAGTTCATGGCTAACTAGACGTGATCAACTATCCCAGGGCTGGTTTGAGTGAATGCATCTTAACCAAACTGCAACACTGATTCACTAAATACAAATTTAAGTACTTTCTACAAGTCTTCTGGAGACTATTTCTTAACCCAAGGGAATAATGGATGTGGAAATTTATGACTACGGAAAAGTGTAGGGGGATTAAAGATAAGATAGGGGCATTTACTTATACTTGAGATGGGCTGTAGAAGTCACAATAACCCTAAGATAGATAGCAGTGAGGCAAATTTCTACAAATGAAGAATCTGTGGATAGGAGAGCTTAAAGGGCTTTCTCTCAAGGGTCACACAGTGACCAAAAGACCCACCAGGATTTTCCGAGTCTAAATTTGCAAGTCCATCACCTCTCATGAGACGAAGGAGAACTAGGGTTAATAAAACATGGGGTAGGGGAGCCTGGAGAGACGAGGATTCCCCTAACATTTGCACTGAATCCACACCCGCACTTTCCTTTTTTTCTGATAAGGGGTTGGTTCATTTTTTGTTTTTATTGAAATATAGTTTATTGACAATGCTCTGTTAGTTTCAGGTATACAGTAAAGTGATACATATACTCTTTTTTTTAACATTCCCTCCCATTATAAGTTATTACCAGACAGTGAGTATCATTCCTTGTGCTATGTAGCAGGCCCTTGTTGTTTATGTATCTTATATATAGTAGTGTATATTTTAATCCCAAACACCTAATTTATCTCACTACCCCTCCTTTGGTAACCATAAGTTTGTTTTCTATGTCTATGAGTCTATTTCTGTTTTGTAAACAAGCTTTTTTAAAATTTTACATGATAAAGTGATATCACAAGTGTGTAAATGATACGTGATATTTGTCCACTCCCTCACTTTCACCCCTTCCCTGAGTAGGAGTAGGCTACCCATTCCAGTACTCTTGAGCTTCCCTGGTGGCTCAGAGGGTAAAGCATCTGCCTGCAATGCGGGAGACCCAGATTCGATCCCTGGGTCGGGAAGATCCTCTGGAGAAGGAAATGGCAACCCACTCCAGTATTCTTGCCTGGAGAATTCCACGGATGGAGGAGCCTGGTGGGCTACAGTCCACAGGGTCGCAAAGAGTCGGAAACGACTTCACTTTCACTTTCACTCTTAGCCCAGCAAAGCCCTAGACTGAAGAGTGGAGCTGAAGCCATCAAGGAAGAAGCCAGGCTGTAGGGATCCCCCCTGAGCCAATGGTGGATGAAAACATTTCAGGTGTTCCCTGGACCCAGGCAGCCACCTCATCTGAGAGCTCAGAGGTCCACACCAGCTGGTTTTGACTCAGGACCCCTGGCCTCAAAAGGGCGGCTTCTCCAGGCTTTACCCTGGGCTTCATTGAAGCTCAGATGGCCAGTTGAGCAAGCTTCAGCCTCACAGCTGGTGGTGGCTTACAACGCCAGCTCTTCTGACACTGGCATTTCCAGCCCTTCCAACACTGGCATTTTCGCAGCCTTCTTCACATTGCCACACTGGAGCTGGGAAGGGCTATTTGAGAGAGAAGCAGGGCCTTTCCTAGACCCAAGAAGTGTTTGATTCCCCAAGTGCTGTTTTCCTGTTTTTTCCATAAGCCTTCCCATGAATGCCGCTTCTCAGTTCTTTCCTCGTTGGGAAGGGCTCGCTGGCCTACTCAGCCCCCTGCCTGCCTTTTTGCAGCAAGTCAGCTTAGCCTCAGCTGGGGCTCCTTATTAGGCAACGGTTCCAGCTAATGGGCTCCCTTGGCTCTTCTGCAGCCCAGGGTGGAGTCTGGGAGGGGGGCGGGTGTCCCTAATGCCCTTTCTGCTGCCTCCTCCTGATTCAGGGCCACCCTCCTCCACCCCAGTACCCCCTCCCAGCTCCTCAACCCTGCCTTGGATTTCTCTGTTTCAGACTCAGTGCCTCTGATGACTACACTCCTGCTAGCTTCAGAACAGATATTAATACATTAATTTTGTCCTCTACATCCCTGCCCCTGGCACATGGGATCATCATATCACGCCTGCCCAAGCACATGGTGAGAGGGAAGGGGCCCCAGGCTTAGAGCTGGGTGACTCAGGTGTGATCCCAGCTCTGCCTGGAATCTTGTTAATTGTATGGCCTTACTTGGGACATGTCATCTCCTAGCCTCTGTTTACTCACCTGAGAAAGGGGGAGGAAACTGAGACCTGCCTGACTCCCACAGCTCTTGCGAAAGTCAAATAAAATCATGTACTTAAAGGGGCCAATAAATAATATTCCCATCCTCCCTTTTTGAGCTTAGTACTAGTTAAGAAAAAAGACAAAAATGAAGCAGTAAATTTTTAAAATCAGTTTACGGTACTTCCCTGGCAGTCCAGTGATTAACACTCCATGCTTCCACTGCAGAGGGTGCAAGTTTGATCCTTGGTCAGGGAACTAAGATCCCACATGTCTCCCAGTGTGGCAAAAAAAAAAAAAAAACACCAAAAACTTATTTTTAATTGGAGGATAATTGCTTTACAATGCTGTGTTAGTTTCTGCCATACATCAGCAGGAATCAGTCACAGATATACATACGTCCCCTCCCTCTTGAATCTCCCTCTCACCCCCCACCCCATTCGACGCCTCTAAGTTGTCAGCACTGGGTTTGAGCTCCCTGCATCATATAGCAAATTCTCGCTGGCTATTTCACATCCAGTAATGCGTGTGACTCAGTGTTGCTCTCTCAGTTCGTCCCGCCCTCTGCTTCCCCCGCTGTGTCCACAAGCCTGTTCCCCATGTCTGCATCTCCATTGCTGCCCTGCAAACACGTTCATCAGTTCCATCTTTACAGATTCCATATATATCTGTTAATAAACAATCTGTTGTTTTTCTCTTCTGACTCACTCACTTCACTCTGTATAACAAGCTCTAGGTTCATCCACCTCATTACAACTGACTCCAGTTCACTCCTTTAATGGCTGAGTAATATTCCGCTGTATATATGTTCCACAACTTCTCTATCCGTTCATCTGTCGTTGGATGTCTAGGTTGCTTGCATGTCCTGGCTATTGTAAATAGTGCTGTTATTAACTCTGCACATGTATCGAAGTTCACGGGGTACGTGCATCTTTTTCTCTGTTGTTCATTTTTCTGTGTTGGGCCTTTGTTGTGGCATGTGAGACCTTCACTGTCTCATGGGAGATCCTTCACTGCAGCATGCACGAGGCTCGTGTGAGCAAAGGCTTAGTCGCATGTGAGATCTTAGTTTCCTGACCAGAGATCCAACCCATGTCCCTTGCATTACAAGGCAAATTCCTAACCACTCTACCACCAGGGAAGTCCCCATGCATCTTTTTGAATTATGGTTTTCTCAGAGTAAATGCCCAGTAGTGTGTTTGCTGGGTCATATGGTAGTTTTATTCCTAGTTTTTTAAGGAATGTCCGTACTGTTCTCCATAGTGGCTGTATCAATTTACATTCACATCAACAGTGCAAGAGGGTTCCCTTTTCTCCACATTTTCTCCAGCATTTATTGTTTGTAGATTTTTTGATGATGACATTCTGACTGGTAGGAGGTGATACCTCATTGTAGTTTTGATTTGCATTTCTCTGGATGAAGCACAAGCTGGAATCAAGATTGCTGGGAGAAATATCAATAACCTCAGATATGCAGATGACACCACCCTTATGGCAGAAAGCAAAGAAGAACTAAAGAGCCTCTTGATGAAAGTGAAAGGAGAGTGAAAAAGTTGGCTTAAAACTCAACACTCAGAAAACAAAGATCATGGCATCTGGTCCCATCACATCAAGGCAAATAGATGGGCCAACAGTGTAAACAGTGTCAGACTTTATTTTTTAGGGCTCCAAAATCACTACAGATGGTGACAGCAGCCATGAAATTAAAAAGATGCTTGCTCCTTGGAAGAAAAGCTATGACCAACCTAGACAGCATATTAAAAAGCAGAGACACTAACGTTGCCAACAAAGGTCCATCTAGTCAAAGCTATGGTTTTTCCAGTAATCATGTATAGATATGAGAATTGGACTATGAAGAAAGCTGAGCACCAAAGAATTGATGCTTTTGAACTGTGGTGTTGGAGAAGACTCTTGAGAGTCCCTTGGACAGTGAGGCTATCCAATCAGTCCATCCTAAAGGAAATCAGTCATGAATATTCATTGGAAGGACTGATGCTGAAGCTGAAACTCCAATACTTTGGCCACCTGATGCAAAGAACTGACTCCTTGAAAAGACCCTGATGCTGGGAAATATAGAAGGTGGGAGGAGAAGGGGACAACAGAAGATGAGATGGTTGGATGGCATCACCAACTCAATGGACGTGAGTTTGAGTAAACTCCAGGAGTTGGTGATGAACAGGGAGACCTGGTGTGCTGCAGTCCATGGGGTTGCAAAGAGTTGGACATGACTGAGCGACTGAACTGACTGAATAATAAGCAATGTTGAGCATCTTTTCATGTGTTGGCTATCTGTATGTCTTCTTTGGAGAAATCTCTGTTTAGGTCTTCTGCACATTTTTTGCTTGGTTGTTTGCTTTTCTAGTATTGAGCTTTTTGAGCTGCTTGTATATTTTGGAGATAAATCCTTTGTTAGTTGCTTTATTCGCAATTATTTTCTCCCATTCTAAGAGTTGTCTTTTCATCTGGTTTATAGTTTCCTTTGGTTTCCTTAAGTTTAATTAGGTCCCACTTGTTTATTATTGGTTTTATTTTCTAAGAAATGGGTCAAAGAGGATCTTGCTGCAATTTATGTGAAAAAGCATATTGCCTTTGTTTTCCTCTAAGAGTTTTATGGTATCTGGCCTTACATTTAGGTCTTTGATCCATTTTGAGCTTATCTTAGTGTATGGTGTTAGGAAATGTTCTCATTTCATTCTTTTACCTGTAGCTGTCTAATTTTCCCAGCACCACTTATTGAAGAGACTATCTTTTCACCATTGTATATTCTTGCCTCCTTTATCAAAGGTAAGGTGCCCATAGGTGTATGGGTTTATCTCTTGGCTTTCAGTCTTGTTCCATTGATCTATATTTGTGTTTTGTGCCAGTACCATACTGTCTTGATGACTGTAGCTTTGTAGTATAGTCTGAAATCAGGAAGGTTGATTCCTCCAGCTCTTTTTCTTTCTCAAGTTTGCTTTGGCTATTTGGGGTCTTTTGTGTTTCCATACAAATTGTAAAATTTTTTGTTCTTGTTTGGTGAAAAATGTCATTGGTAATTTGAAAGGGATTGAATTGTATCTTAGATTGCTTTTGGCAGTATAGTCATTTTCACAGTATTGATTCTTCTAATCCAAAAATATGGTATATCTCTCCACCTGTGTGTCATCTTTGACTTCTTTCATCAGTGTCTTATAGTTTTCTGCATATAAGTCTTTTGTCTCCTTTGGTAGGTTTATTCCTAGGTATTTTATTCTTTTTATTGTAATAGTGAACAGGATGGTTTCCTTAATTTCTCTTTCTGACTTTTTATTGTTAGTGTATAGAAATGCAGAGTACCTTCGACTGCAAGGAGATCCAATCAGTCCATCCTGAAAGAGATCAGCCCTGGGATTTCTTTGGAAGGAATGATGCTAAAGCTGAAACTCCAGTATTTTGGCCACCTCATGCGAAGAGTTGACTCATTGGAAAAGGCTCTGATGCTGGGAGGGATTGGGGGCAGGAGGAGAAGGGGACGACAGAGAATGAGATGGCTGGATGGCATCACTGACTTGATGGACGTGAGTCTGAGTGAACTCTTGGAGTTGGTGATGGACAGGGAGGCCTGGCGTGCTGCAATTCACAGGGTTGCAAAGAATCGGACACGACTGAGCGACTGAACTGAACTGAACTGGCTGATAGAAATGCAAGGGATTTCTGTGTGTTAATTTTTAAATTTTTTTAAATTTTAAGTTTTTTTAAATAAAATAAAACAAAATCAGTTCAATTGGTAGAGAACCTGGATTGAATTTGTGATCAGTGAAGCTAACAAATCCCTCCTGCATTCATGCATGGCACTCTGGGCCAAAGGATGTACCATTTTTAGTTTCCAAGAATCACTTGGGAGACCCGAGGCAGGTGTGATTCTTATCTGTTACAGAAGAGGAGCTGAGACCCAAAGAGGTTAGGAATCCTGCCTAAGCGCACACCACAAGCAAGTTGCACAGCTGGGTTCTGAACCCAAGTTAGTTGATTGCAAAGCCCAGGTTCTTACTACCAGCTCACAGGGGAGACACTTTCTTGCCACTGGAAGCAGAGGCACAGGATAATGGTCTTGACCAATGGGTAATGTGTCCAGTTTTCAGGGCAATTTCTCATGCATTATCTCATTTTATTCATTCAACTATTCAACAAATATGTGTTGAGCATACCTGTATGCTGGACAATCAGCTGAGGGTATGGCAAGAAGCAACCCAAAGTCCCTGCCCACAAAAAGCATACATTCTAGTGAAGAGACAGACCTCAAAGAATTATCCATAGAAAGAAAGACAGGTAGGTAGATCTAGGCCTAGCCATAGACAATCTCAATGAAAACACAGAATCAGGATTAAAGGATAGACAGAGAGTCTAGGATGGCAGCTCTGAGTGTCACGTGCAGTAGAGACTCAAAGTAAGCGAGAGAATGTGAGCATCAGAGGAAGGGCATTCCAGGCAGAAGGAACAGCCAATGCAAATTTCTCGAGAAGGCAGTAGTACAGTGATCAAGGACTAGTAATAGGACACTGTGACTGCAAAAGAGCAAGAAGGAGGGTGGTAGGAGGTGAGGTCTTACAGCTGGGGAGGTGGAGAAGGGAACATGTAGCCTTACTAGTCACAAGAAACACTCTGGATGTTTTTTCTTAAATGTGTTGGAATCTGGGAGATTATGGAGGGATTATGGGCCAAGTGAGTGGCTTGATTTGATTTAAATTCTTAAAACCACAGCTGCAGCTGTTATGGTGAGAACAGGTTCTAAAGGGTAAGAAGTAAGAATGGAAGCAGAATCATAGTTCACTTATAAAACTAGAATATTCCATCTGACAAATGAGATTGGAGATGCTGGGAAGTGTTTGGATTCTAAATCTATTGCAAAGGTGGAATCAACAGGACTGGGCTTCTCACAACCCACTTGTGAAGGCAACAGGGTGGGTTTTATCTGCACAAGCAGAAAAGGAACCCAAAGCCTAGAGCAGGGAGGGGAGGATGAGTGTGCACACGGGAAGTGACCGGTTCATGAGAGCTGAGCCCGCTCTGGGAGCAGCTCCCTGACCCCGCCAGGGACCTCTGCATCAGAGGTATCAGAGCAACCACGATGTCCCTCTGGAAGCCCAGTAACCAGCCTCAGGCTGTCCTTGGTCCCCATCCCTCCCCCATTAAGCTGGTAGGCCAGATGCACCATCTAATGCTTGCTGTGTATTTTTCAAATGACATTTCCTCAGCAGTGAAAACACCGCATGCCACGTTAATGCAAGATGATAGAGCAAAGGCCCAAGGCTGGGGGAGGCGCTTCAGTGCCCTCACAGTCCGGGAGCCACACTATGTGTCACACCAACAAGCTGGTGATGCTTCATTTCAACTCATGTTTCTGAGCATTTGCTTGCCAAGTGTTGGCTGGGGGACACTGTGCTTGTAGCCTGGTGGTAGCAAGAGAGGTTGGGGGACACAGGAGAAAGAGCAAAGGATGACTCCAGGAGTAAGGGAAAGGGCCAAGAAGAGAGTGCCCTGAACAGGACTAGGGGGACAACAGTCTGTGGGCAGAGGCACCCAGGTGTGCAGAGGCATGGGCCCCAAGAGTCCTGTAGGGGGGTCTGTGGAGCCTGAACAGTGGGAGCAGAAACAACTCATTCTTCCTGAGCAATGTTCCAGGCAAGCCCTGCACAAAGAGCTTAAAGGTCGCTTGGTCCTCCTTACAGTAGGAAGCAGCCCCATTGTAAGGGGTGAGGAAATAGGCTCAGAGAGTTTAAGTGACTTGACCAACCAAGATTACTTACTAAAAAGTAAAATTTAAATTTTTTTTAAAAAATTTATTGAAGTGTAACACACATACAGAAAAGAGTACAAATCCTAAATGTTACAAAACAGAAAAAACAGACTCACAGACTTCGAAAACAAATTTATGGTTAGCAAAGGGGAAAATGGGAGGGGGGATAAATCAGGAGTTTGGGATTAACATACATACACTACTATATTTAAAATAAATAACCAAAACGGACATACTATAAAGCACAGGGAACTCTACTCGATATTCTGTAATAAGCTAGATGGGAAAAAGAATTTGAAAAAGAATAGATATTTGTATATGTATAACTGAATCACTTTGCTATACACCTGAAACTAACACATTGTAAATCAACTATGCTCCAATATAAAATTAAAAATTAAATTAAAAAATTTAAAAACTTGTTGAAGAATAACACAATTTGAAAAGATTACAAATCCTAAGTATGCTGCTGCTGCTGCTGCTGCTAAGTCGCTTCAGTCGTCTCCGACTCTGTGCGACCTCATAGACAGCAGCCCACCAGGCTCCCCCGTCCCTGGAATTCTCCAGGCAAGAACACTGGAGTGGGTTGCCATTTCCTTCTCCAACGCATGAAAGTGAAAGTGAAGTCACTCAGTCATGTCCGACTC
>NW_011494877.1:2016951-2025418 GCF_000754665.1 Bison bison bison | reverse complement strand
ACCCCATGGACTGCAGCCTACCAGGCTCCTCCATCCATGGGATTCTCCAGGCAAGAGTACTGGAGTGGGGTGCCATTGCCTTCTCCGAATCCTAAGTATATAGGTAGATAAATCATCACAAAGAGACTACACCCAAGTTACCACCAGTCAGGTCAAGAAACCAAATCTCACCCTTCTGAAGTCCCTCTCCAGCCCCTTCCCCAAACTTTCCTTTCCCTTCTTCCCAAAGGTAAGCACTCTGCTGACTTCTGACTCCACAGATTCATTTTCAGAGTTGAGATTTACACCCAGGTTTGTGGGAATCCCGAGGCCAGGGTTTTTAGTGGCTGCAGGCATACGCAGAAGGACTTTCCCGGTCTGGCTGGGTCTGTACACCATCACCAAGACTGTTTTCCTCAGCCACATCCCATCCTGTGCCATTCTCCTTGCAGGGTCCTTGGTGGCACCAGAGGACAGGGGACAGCTCCAAAGTGGACTCTGGAAACAGGTGTGGGAGCTGCCTGCCTCCAGCCCAGAGTCCCTCCCCGGGCTCGGCGATAGGATCTGCAACTAGACTGTAGGTCAGTGAGGTTCCCCATATCCCATCTTCAGGAACACATGATCTAACAAGTCTGTCCTTTAGGAAAGAGCAAACCAACAGCCCTGAGTGGTGTCCTTGAATGGATTTAACCATATTCTCAAAGCTAAGAGTTTTATCTTGAGAAACATGAAGAAATCTATACAGTCACTGCAAAATAGAACGACTCCAGTTTGTCAACAGGACATTATGACACACTCTCCATTCCCCCATCGAGCCCCTTAGTCTATGTTCTGGTACAAAAACAAAAAGAAGCATAAACGTTGCTGAGACAGTGATCAGCTCGGGTTCTTCTGAAACCCTGAGTAACACAGCTCTGACTCATGCCCTGCCCCTTCACCCCCAATCATATTTTGGCCAAGTCCTTAATGCAGAATTCTGTGGTCCACTCACTCTTGACAAATCTTACTTTTCGTGTGTCCTTTCACTCAGGACCAGATCAAACCCTGACTGTCTCAGGCAGCACCCATCAAGGCCCTGCTCCCCTTCCCTGGCCATCCTGACTGGAGTACTGCTGGATGGAATCAGTCTAGTGAAGGACTATTTCTCCCTGTGAAGCCATGGTGAGTTCCGGGAGGAGCCACCTGAAGGGAGACAGGCAAGACACAGAGCTGAGTAAAGTAAAAGGACTGCAGATGGCGTTGGAAAGGGCAGTGAGAAAGAACTTTAACATGCAGTTGTAATGGATACTGTCCCAAACGGGGGTGTCCTTGGGAACACGAGGCCTAGGTCAGGGGGCCGAGGTAACTGTTTCCTGGTTGGGCGAGCAGGGGCCTCCGAGGGGCTGGGTGAGTGGACAGCAGCGGAGCACTTGTCAGGCTATGCAGTGGGGGAGAGTGGGGGGAGTCCCTGCCAAATGCTGGCAAGAACCCAGCCTTGGGGACGCAGGACACAAAGGAGGCAGCAGAGTGCAAGGCGCAGAATTGAAGCTCTGCAATCAGGAAAACACAGGTTCCAACTCCAGCACCTCTGCGCACGGCCAACTTAGCATAAGTTACTTAGCCTCTCCTAAACCTCAGTTCCCTTATGGAAAGTGGGGTAATCTGATCCACGTCGTAGAAGTCAAGTGAGATTGAAAACAAAATGATGTATTCAGGTGACAGACATGTGGTAGAGGCTAGGTACGTGGTTGATGAATGAAAAGATTAGGAGAAATTTCAATTTCGCCCCCAGTGGAATTGTGAAGCCTAGCACATTGGAGAAAGGAAGGAGATGGTGTGACTGTAGAATGTCATGGCCAACACACACACTCACTCACACCTAAATGTCTGCATGGAAATCTCATTTTAACTAAAGTTTTAAAAACACTGATTGTGATCAAATGGATTCACACATTGTTTTTAAAATAGACTCTGGTGGCAAAAAAAAAAAACCAAGCTGAGAATCCCCACAGGGGCTGGGGCAGAAAAATAACTATGGTGAGTGTGTTCCTTGATGCGACAGGAAGGTAACTATGGTGACATGTCTCCAGGCTGTCCCCTTCCCTTGAATCATGGGAAGATACCTGGTGTCTCCCATCAGGACTTGATCCCCTTCCTTCTATAGTGAGTGGGATAGGAAAACTGTCACTAGTCTTTATCACTGCTGCTGCTGCTGCTAACTCACTTCAGTCGTGTCCGACTCCGTGCGACCCCATAGACAGCAGCCTACCAGGCTCCCCCGTCCCTGGGATTCTCCAGGCAAGAACACTGAAGTGGGTTGCCATTTCCTTCTCCAATGCATGCAAGTGAAAAGTGAAAGTGAAGTCGCTCAGTCGTGTCCGACCCTCAGCGACCCCATGGACTGCAGCCTTCCATGTTCCTCCGTCCATGGGATTTTCCAGGCAAGAGTGCTGGAGTGGGGTGCCATTGCCTTCTGCCTTGAAAAGGGACAGTGGCTTTTCCTCTTGAGAGCTTGTTTCAGGGGATAGGACGGCATCACACTCCACATACACAGCCCTACCCCACCCTCGATGTCATTTTCTTCAAGGCCCCTGCCTAGGGAAGGAAAAGAGACCCTCTCCCCAGGCTGAGGCAGACCCCTCCCACAGCACCTGAAATAGGAACTCCTGCCACAGAAGACCCCCTTTCTTGGACCAGGCTGCACCAGGTCCGGGAATCATTAGGGGCTTAGCCCAGCACTTCAATGACACTGCTATCTCCTTAGCTCTGAATCAGCTGGCACACATTAACCAGTGTTGGGCCTCCTCTTCCAGAAGAGTTTACATTCTAATCCATCCAACCAATGCCCAAGTGGACCTAACTTTTCCTGAAAGAATTTTAGAGAATGCTATATGAACAATGATTTTAATGCCTCCTAAGTCTATGGCACTTATGAATTTTTAAAGCATTGTAACATTTATTACTTCACTTAAGTGTGACACAACTCCGGGAGATGGTAAGGACCAGTACTGTTGTTTGGTTGCTAAGTTATGACAACTTTTTGCAACCTCATGGATTGTAGCACGCCAGGCTTCCTTATCGTTGGCTCAATCTCCCAGAGTTTGCTCAGATTCATGTCTATTGAGTCGGTGATGCCATCCAATCATCTCATTCTCTGTTGGACCGGTATTATGCTCCCTAAACGAGACTGAGGCTTAGAGAACAGTTAATCCAGGGTCACATAACTAGTCAACTGCAAAGCAAGGCCTAGGAAGAAAACCTGATGGGAACAACAAGATATATAACATGAAACAACTGTGTGAAGACGTTGGGTGAAACTGGGAGGGGGTGACCCGCTACCAGAGGCTTCTGTCTCATAAACTGACCAGCCTGAGTCCTGAAGGGAAAAGATCAGTGGTTCTTCCTTCTTGAGACTCCTTGGGTGTAATTTGAATCAATCAACTCTGTGTCTATACATGAGTGACTACTGGCCATTTATGAGGTTCCCAAAAGCAGAAAAGGATTGGCAAAGTATCTGGCACGTGACAGGTGTTCGATGTTTTTCAATTAGCTGTCTTTCAGTTGTTCTGAAAACTAAAGCCGGACTTGTGTGTTGTGGCTCATTCTCGCCATCTAGTGGCCAATTCTAAGAGCACTAGAACAGAGGGAGCTGAGCTCCCCTAGCCAATCTGCAAGATGAAACCAGTCAATCCTAAAGGAAATCAACCCTGAATACATCTTTGGTCTTTCCCAGGCTCAAGCAGTAGAGAACCTGCCTGCAATGCAGGAGACACAGGTTCGATCTCTGTGTCAGGAAGATCTCCTGGAGAACTAAATGGCAACCCACTCCAGTATTCTTGCCTGGAGAATCCCATCTACAGTCTGTAGTGTCGCAAAGAGTTGGACACAACTGAGCAACTAACAATTCAAAAATTCAGGGCCAGTGCTAGCATGAGATGCACACACATTTTTAAAGTGTCATGGAAATCTGAGCTTTTCCTGACCAGAAGAGTGGGCTGTAGCCTAGGTGTGGCTGTGCTGCCAGATTGGCTTGTTGTTGTTATTGTTCAGATGCTAAGTCCTGTCCTACTCTTTGTGACCCCATGGACTATCTCCTGGAATTTGCTGTCTTTCACTGTCTCTTGGAGTTTGCTCAAATTCATGTCCATTGGGTTGATGTTGCAATCTAACCATCTCATCCTCTGCCACTCCCTTCTCCTTTTGCCTTCAATCTTTCCCAGCATCAGTGTCTTTTCCAATGAGCTGGCTCTTCATATCAGGTGGCCAAAGTATTGGAGCTTCAGCGCAGTATCAGTTCTTCCAATGTAAACACACATGGGTGCTCAGTCAAGTCTGACTCTTTTGCGGCTCTATGGGCTATAACCCACCAGGATCCTCTGTCTATGGGATTTTCAAAGCAAGAATACTAGAGTAGGTTGCCATTTCCTCCTACAAGGCATCTTCCCAACCCAGAGATCAAACCCACGTCTCCTGTGTCTCCTGCGTTGCAGGCAGAGTCTTTAAAAATATGTGTGTATCCCATGGCAGCACTGGCCCTAGCTCCAAAACAAAAGTCAAATAAATAGCCAACTACTGAGAATCAATTATGTGGACAAGTGTTGATACTATGCAGGAGCACATGAAGATACGAGAAAGGCACATTTCCAGCTCCTTTAATTCCACACCCTAGACATCCCAGCACCCTCACATGCTTAGAACCATGGAAGTTTTAGAACTCCAAGTAAAATTCGGTCCTGTAGACAAAGCGAAATTTTTTTCTGGAGAAAAAACATTTGAAAAGATCAATAGGATACTTTCATATTCAGAAAAATAGAAAACTCTCTTGTTATAAAATACTAGAAATTCTAGATAAAATACAAATATATATATATATATATATATATATATAACTTAATGCATAGTTGAATACATAAGAAAATTACAATTTTTTACAGTGGCCATGAATAGAAACTGAAAATATAAGGATAAGACACAGAAGAAAATCAATAAACAGATTTGTAATAAAGTGAAATAGTTTTCTAAACGCTAAAAATATGGTCAGCAAGGGAATTCTCTGGTGGTCCAGTGCTTAGAACTCTGTGCTTCCACTGCAGGGGGCACAGGTTCTATGCCTGGTTGGGGAACTAAGATCCTCATTGATGCACGGAGGTGGTCTAAATAAATAAATAAAAATATGGTCAACAAAGTTAAAAACTCAATAGGTAGGTTTTAGACAGCAGAATAGATCTGAGACCCTTTGCAAAATTGTAGTTAAAAAGAAGAAAAATAGAATGGGAGCAAGAGACTCAGAGGAAAGAATAAAAGGTCCTAATATATGTAACTACAGATCCAGAGGGAGAAAGGTGAGGGGCACGTTAGGAAAGATAGTAGCTATGAACTTTCCAGAAAGTATGACACACATAGATCTTGCCGATCAGGGAGCACAAGTAGGATAAATGAAAATAGATCCACATCTCAATACTTCAAGGTGAACTGCAGAACATCACAGACGAAAAGAAGCTATTCATTAAAAAAAAATAAATATATAGCAGAAAAATATGCTCAAAATGTTGAGAAGAAATATACGGCTAAATTATCTTTCAAAAGTGAACGTAAAATGGAAAGTAAAATAGACATTTTCCAACAAAGAGCATACCACTAACACCCTTGGTAAAAGTATTGCTAAAGGGTGCACTTTAGGGAAAAAATTTAATCTGGAACTAAGAAGAACAATGCAAAATGAAATAGTGAACAAAGGCATCAATAAAACTCAGTGAATATAAAACAAGCGCTGACAGCATAAAAAAGTAATGATTTTTTAATAAAATAAATGATTATTTAGGGGATATAAAAGCAAGGTGGACGTAATAGAAAAGATCTGAAAAAGAATACATACATACATACATATCTATGGGCTCCCCTAGCGGCTCAGAGGCAAAGAATCCACCTGCAATGCAGGAGATGAAAGGTGGATCCCTGGGTGGGGAAGATCCTCTGGAGAAGGAAATAGCAACCCACTCAGTATTCTTGCCTGGGAAATCGCATGGACAGAGGAGCCTGGTGGGCTACAGTCCATGGGGTTTCAAGAGTCAGACATGAATTAGTGGCTAAACTATTACCACTAACATATATAAATATACATATGTTTTGAATCACTTTGCCCTACATTTGAAACATTGTAAATCCGCTGCACTTCAATAAAATACTTAAAAATAAACATTTAAAAAAAATTTTTTATTCAAAAGTGAGGTGAAGGGCTTCCCTGATGGCTCAGTGGTAAAGAATCCACCTGCCAATGCAGGAGACACAAGTTCAATCCCTGCTCCGGGAAAGTCCCACATGCTGTGGAGCAACTAAGCCGGTGAGCCACAACTATTGACCCTGTGCTCTAGAAGCCAGGACCTGCAACTACTGGAGCCCTTGTGCCCTGGAGCCCATGCTCCACGAGAGAAGCCACCACGGTGAGAAGCCCAGGCACCGCAAAAGAGTAGCCCCTGCTTCCCGCAACTAGAGAAAAGCCCTCGAAGCAACGAAGACCCAGCACAAAGATAAAATGAAATAATAAATGAATAAAATTATTTTTTTAAAGCAAGATAGAAATAAAACTCTTAGCAATACTAACATGTAAATTGGACTGTGCGGAGTTATTCATAAAACTTTCTAAAGCTCTTATACTGTTTGATAGAAGATTAGAGATTTTTTTCCATTTTAAAAGATAATCACCAAAGTAAGAAAAATGTAATTTCCAAACCTGTAGAGATGCTGAAAGACAATACAGAAATTTTAAGAACTTTTCATTAAATATTGTAGATGGAATCAGTTTTATTTGTGTTCCCTCCTGAAAATACTCTAAAAATAGTATCAACATTAATAAGTGAGTTTAGCAAGGTGGCAAGATAAAAGATGAGTACGCAAAAATCAATTCTATTTCTATATGCTGGCAACAAGCAATAGGAAATCAGAATTAAAAAAAATACTTTGGGGACTTCCCTGATGGTCCAGTGGCTAAGACTCCATGCTATTAAACCAAGGAGCCCAGGTTCAATCCCCTGATCAAGGAACTAGATCCCACATGCTGCAGCTAAGAGCCACTGCAACCAAATACATTTTTAAAAATACTATGTAAAAAAGCACCAACAATTATGAAATACAAAGGAAAAAAATCTGATAAAAGTGTATAAAATCTGTAAACTGAAAACTACAAAGTATTGCTAAGAGAAATCAAAGAAGACCAAAATAAGTAGAGATATATACCTTGCTCATGGATCATGATGACATATTTAAGATCATTTAAAAATCAAAATGAATAACTGTGGTTCAGGCATTCAAAATGGAGCCAGATGGCCACGGTGGATGTGGTTTCAGTCATGTTCTTGCACCACTGAGAACTTAAATTTTCTGAATTGTATTAAACTCAAGAACCACCAGTCCTTTTCAAAACAGTATCTGCTATCAACTTCCAAATGCAACCTTGTAACTGTGTGATGGTTCTAGATCCTAATAATTTCTTATTTAACAAGTTCCCTTCTTACCAGTGGCCGATCCTAATTCTTAAAAAGCAATTTATATAACTTTGCGGTTTTTGCCTATATTTACCTCCCCCGTTTTGTAGTTCATAGAACACAATTCAAGTGCTTCTTGAATTTGCATCTCCCAGGCTATAGTCCTCAGCTTGGCTCAAATAAAACTCTTTTCTATTCCTATTATAGATTGTTTATTGATGATTTGTTGACAGTAGAAAGATACAATGTTGTTAAGATATCAATTCTCTCCCAATTAATCTAAGTATTCAATGCCATCCCAAATAAAGTTCCAGCAGGACTTTTTGTAGAAATTGACAAGTTGACTCTAAAATTCATATAGAAATGCAAAGGACTAGAATAACCAAATCAATTTTGAAAAAGAAGAACAAAATTGAATGGCTTATACAACCTCATTTTAACACATTATAAAGCTATAGTAATCGAGACAATGTAGTACTGCCATCAGATAGATAAATACATCAGTGGAGCAGACTCCAGAAACAGAACCACAAATATATACAACTGATTCTTTGCAAAGATGCAGACAGTTCAATGAAGCACTGTCCCCTCAACAACGCTGCTGTTGAAAACTAGCTGCCACACGTAAAATAATGAACTTCCATCTCTACCTCACACCATACACACATATGAAGTCTAAATGGATCACAGACCTAAATGTAAAACCTAAAATTGTAAAACCTGAAGACAACCCAGGAGGAAATGTGACATTTGATTATGCAAAAGTTTCTTAGATGTGATACCAAAAGCAATTTTGACTAAAAATTTGATAATTAGACCATCAGATTTTTCAACATTTGGCACATGGAATGACACTGTCATAGGAAAACAGAAAGACAAGTCAAAGAGTGGGAGAAAATACAACTGACCCATGAATGACATGGGGGTTGGGGCACCAACCCCCCACACAGTTGAAAATCCATGTATCACCTGATAGTCAGCCTTCCATATACAGTGTTGTGCATCTGTGGATTCAACCAACTTGGGAT
>NW_011494877.1:2004168-2016851 GCF_000754665.1 Bison bison bison | reverse complement strand
GAATCTTGTAGTACCTTAGCATGTATTTATGGGGGGAAATCCTTGCGTAAGTGGACCAGCACAGTTCAAATCCATGTTGTTCAAGGGTCAACTCTACTCACAAAGAACATATTTGAAAAGGATGTGTATACAAAATATTCAATTTATTTAATTCTAGAAAATACACAGTAAGTAGTCTATATTGAGAAAGTCTAGGAGGAAGCGCTTCCCCGATAGCTCAGTTGGTAAAGAATTCGCCTGCAATGCAGCAGACCCTGCTTGGATTCCTGGGTTGGGAAGATCCCCTGGAGAAGGGATAGGCTTCCCACTCCAGTATTCTTGGGCTTCCCCTGTGGCTCAGCTGGTAAAGAATCCACCTGCAATGCAGGAGACCTGGGTTTGATCCGTGGGTTGGGAAGATCCCCTGGAGAAGGGAATGGCTACCCACTCCAGTATTCTGGCCTAGAGAATTCCATGGACTACTGCCCATGCGGTCGCAAGGAGTCGGGCACGACTGAGTGATTTTTCACTTTCACTTTCAGAGAATATATTGGATATATATGGATATATTTACTATCTCAAATGTGATAATGGTTTCACAAGAATATACATGTCAAAATCTATCTAATTGTGAACTTTATGTGCAGTTTATTGTATGTCAATTATACCTTCGTAAAGCTCTGTTTAAAAAAATTTTTTTTTTAAATTAACAGCTGTCATTTATCTAGAGCTCGGCATGCTTGGTTGTTTTTCTGGTTGTATTATGTTTGCATGTTTCTATTTTATTCAGAGTAGGAACGATTCAGCTAAAAGATCACACTTCCCAACCTCCCTAGGTGGTAGATACAGACATAGATTAAGTTCCGGCCAATGAGATGTTGGCGGTATATTCTACCATGGTGCACTTCTGAACAGTCTTTCTTAACAATAACCCATGCCTTATGTCCCTGGTGGCTCAGACGGTAAAGCGTCTGTTTACAATGCGGGAGACCCAGGTTCGATCCCCGAGTTGGGAAGATCCCCTGGAGAAGGAAATGGCAATCCACTCCAGGACTATTGCCTGGAAAATCCCATGGACAGAGGAACCAGGTAGGCTACAGTCCATGGGGTCGCAAAAAGTCGGACACGACTGAGCGACTTCACTTTCACTTTCTTTCTTGTCCTCTCTGTGGAAGGCAGACTTGCCGACTAGTCCAGCAGACTTCTTGGAACACAAAATGATCTTCATGAGAAAAATAGACTACCTTGATTAAAGTTAATTATTTGGGGCATGTTTAGTTTTCTGTTGTTGTTGTTGTTGTTATATTCAACTGAACCTAATCCTGATAGAGACTCTTTCAATGATGCTTAGTATAGTGGAGCTACTTCGCCGACTTTGGAAAGGTTAGATCTTGTGACAGGCTGACACTTTGTAACCAGAGGTAAAGAAACACACATTGTCTTCATGCTTCCTGCAGACTCACAGACACTGTCCCAGAGGCATTCTCTCCAAGTGGCTGACACAGCTTTCACTCCATGAATCCACTCTGCTGTTTTCATCTGCTCTCAACCTCCTTTCCAGAGAAGGCAATGGCACCCCACTCCAGTACTCTTGCCTGGAAAATCCCATGGACGGAGGAGCCTGGTAGGCTGCCGTCTATGGGGTCGCACAGAGTCAGACATGACTGAAGCGACTTAGCAGCAGCAGCAACTTCCTTTCTGGCTATGTACAACAGCTTATTTTCCTCACCTGCAATTGGTCTGAGTCCAACTTGATCATTTCTTAATACTACTTTGGCCCAGTTACACTTTCCACTGAAAACAAATAACACATTTTATGTTGGACAGCTTTTATTGCTCTAATTCATGTTACAGCTATTATTTCACGTTATAGCTATACTTTCACATGATCTACTAAGCCATTATGTTGAGGAGGGCAGAGAGGCTTGGCAGGAGAAGCAATATGACTTGCCAGCATCCCAAGGAAAGAGTGGACAGAACCTCAGACCAGACGAGGTTCCCTGACTCTGTACCCATCCTGCTCTGCACGCAGAGCTCTCCACCTTTATTTGTTTATTCCTCCCTTTTAAAAAATTTGTCAGACACGTTCTGTTGCAGAACTATGCCGCCTCAAGCACTGGAGATCCTAAGTGTAGCCAGACATGCTCTTGGCTCTCAATTAGCTCCCCCAAGCAGGAGACAACTTTTTACACATGCAGACAGCATGGAGGATGAGCGTGACTGAGCTGTGGTTTATGACAATTCATTGGTGTCTACATAGTGACTAAGCTGCGGTTTAAGACAATTCTCTAGTATCTTCCCTTGTCTGTTTTTAGTAAAGAACCAGAAGATTCTAGGATTTCCCCCTTTTCTCCTTTCATTATCAGTCATTTCCACATTCTATTTCATAATCATCACCTTTGAACCTCCATGGGATAAATGGATTTTTTTAAATATGTTCCCCAGCTATTCACGATTATCTCAAAGATTTTGCCTTTCCATACTACTTATTGACAGTTTTCTTTTTATTTCCCATTCATTTCTGAATTGGTCATTTCATCTTCATCCATTGCTTAACCAGCATATGTTCTTCCTGCTGTGAGGTGACCCCCCCCCACCCCGCAACCATTTCTGACATCACCAAATTCCCCTTCATTCCCGCATGATTTTCTCTCATTAGCTGTTTTTCTGGCCTTCTTCACTAGGCTTTTAGAGAAAGCACTGGCAACTCTTGGGCCTCTCTTTAAGAACTCAAGGCCTTTGGAACTCAGGGCTGGAAAAAAATGTAACCTTTCCTGTAGGGCAACTTGATGGCAGACTTCCCACTAGACCAGGGCCTAACACAGCCTGGCTCTCTAGCTAACTAACCAGGACCTTGGGCAGATTGCTTCCTCTCTGGGCCCCAGGACCCATTTTGGTAAACGAAGATTTTATTGGAGCCCCTGCCTGGCACAGACACAATGTAATTCTAAATATACTGACTTGTGCTGTCCAATAGGCAGCCATTAGCAAGGCCACTGAGGCCTTGAAATGTGTCCAGTCCAAATTAAAATGTGTCCCAAGTGTGCAATAGACACTGGATAACAGATGATATGAAAAGATATATATAGATTACACATTGAAATAATAGTAATTTGGATATACTAGGTTAATAAAGGAGAGGGCAATGGCACCCCACTCCAGTACTCTTGCCTGGAAAATCCCATGGATGGAGAAGCCTGGAAGGCTGCAGTCCATGGGGTCGCTGAGGGTCAGACATGACTGAGCGACTTCACTTTCACTTTTCACTTTCATGCATTGGAGAAGGAAATGGCAACCCACTCCAGTGTTCTTGCCTGGAGAATCTCAGGGACAGGGGACCCTGGTGGGCTGCTGTCTATGGGGTCACACAGAGTTGGACACGACTGAAGTGACTCAGCAGCAGCAGCAGGTTAATAAAATATGTTAAAATCAATGTCACCTTCTTCTTATCGTTTTAAATGTGGTTCCAAACACATTTTCAATTATACTGGGGTTGCTTATTGTGTGTCCACTGGCCAGCACCCAGATAGCTGTCACACAAGAAGCCCAGCACCATGGCTGGAGCCTGACTCACCCAAGACACGTAGTAATAGTACCTTAGTCACCAGGTGACCTGGAGGATATGGATCTAGACCAGGGTTTCCCAGTCTGAGGATTAAGGACAGAAGCCTTGGGCAGAATCCAGGTGGTCTATGAACTTTATTTGTATTTATTCGGCTGTGCCAGGTCTTACTTGTGGAATGAGGGACTTTTAGTTGCAGCAAATGAACTCAGTTGCAGCATGTGGGATCTAGCTCTCTGGCCAGGAATCTAGTTCCCTGCATTCATTGAAAGCACAGAGTCTTAACCACTGGACCTCGGGGGAAGTTCCCTAAACTTTAAAATTTACATCTTTATTTTCACTAGTCTCTACCTGAAATTTTACCATTTCCTTCCATTATGAGTGTAGGCAACAAGCCACTGGAATATTAGCCTTACTTGTTTCTCAGCAGTAAAAATCAAAGTTATTTTCCTAACGCTTTACAGTCGTTGCAGGATTTCAAAATACCGCTTAATTTCATCACTACAACACCATTGTGGTAGTTATAAGCCCTGCCACTGGACCTTATTATCGGGTGTGTTAATAAAGAAGCACATTTAATACTGTACCATAGATTTGCTTTTATATTTTGGTAAATATGTCTCGGTATAATTTATTTTCTTAAATGTTTTTTGGATGCTATTTCATATGCATAAAAACATTATTATTCTGAGAAGTGGTCCTTAGACTGCTAGAGGGGTCCATGGTGTGCACACGCACACACACACACACACACACACACAAAGACTAAAAACCCAGTCAAGGAAGACAAGCCATTTTCATTGGCAGGGGGACCGGCAGGCAGAGGATAAGGGGAACCCCCACCCTGAAGGGGCTGCCAGGACAACCTACGCTGCCCCCTGGAGATGCCTAGTGCCCTCAGTGTCTGCCCACGGACGCTTCAGTTACAGAACAAGAGAGCATAGTATCGGATCCCTCCGGTTTGGTGCAAGGACGTTTTGATAGTCGCCATTTTGCGGTCCTAAAGAGCAGACCATCAAGTATTTGAATCCATTTTAGGTCACTAAATGATTGTACAACAGACATCCTTCCTATTCCATCCCTAATCTGTCTCCCATCTCAGAGCCTCACACTGGGGTCAGGGTGAACAAGACGCCCAGGAATGGGAGGGTTTACTTAGCATGGACATCGTCACCCTGCTCACTTAATTTAAATGCAGAGCACATCATGAGAAACACTGGTATGGACAAAGCACAAGCTGGAATCAAGACTGCCGAGAGAAATATTAATATCAATAACCTCAGATATGCAGGTGACACCACACTTATGGCAGAAAGCGAAGAAGAACTAAAAACTAAACTCTTGGTGAAAGTGAAAGAGAGTGCAACAGTTGGCTTAAAACTCAACACCCAGAAAACTAAGATCATGGCATCTAGTCCCATCACTTCATGGTAAATAGATGGGGAAAGAGTGGAAACAGTGAAAGACTATATTGGGGGGCTCCAAAATCACTGCAGATGGTGACTGCAGCCGTGAAATTAAAAGACATTGCTCCTTGGAAAAGCTATGACCAACCTAGACAGCATATTAAAAAGCAGAGACATTACTTTACCAACAAAGGTCCATTCAGTCACTGACTGACTGAACTGTTACTTAGCAGGCAAGCAGGCACAGCATGCAATGTTCTTAGCCCCAGGGCTGGGCTGGGCTAAGGGTCTGAACCCTTTTGGGTTGGTCTGTGCATGACAATAATCCTGTTTTGGTTTTGCTAAACCCTCCTCTGGCAACTAGCCTGAGGGCAGGGCTCTGACAAAAGCTACAGAGAAATACGGTTGAAGGATTCTTCCCCATCAGCCAACTTCTCCCAGGTACCCTGAGCTACTAAGAAAAGGCCTTCGAGGAACTCGGTTGCACCCATGGAGCTCAACTACTAAGTGTATAAAGACAGTTGCCCCTCGCAGGACACCATATGCCCAGGCAGTCCTGCCTCTGTGAACCAGCTCTCATTCAACACAGAGCAAAGCAGGGGCCCTTATCCCTACAGCACAGCTTGCCCTACACCACACAGCCGTTACGTAAAGCAGCCAACATTTAAACTAAATCCGTCAACTCCAGAGTGATTTCCCCCAACAGGCTACCTGAAACCAAACAACACTGAAATCAATGGGCAGAAGGTGGAAGCCCTTTTACAGAACTCAGCTGACCTCCAACTAACCAAATGCCATTTTTAAAAGAGGCTTGATTTTGTCTCCTCCTTCTCCTGTTCTCCAAGCCAGGCCCTGCTTCCTGTAGCTGCCAGAAAGAATCAGTCCAGTAGCAGCACCTCCACTTCTGCTACCAACACTGCCCTGGAGAAGCCCTAAAAGGAAAAGGGGCTTTTGCTTCCAATCCCAAGTCAAATCCACTGCAGACCTACAGCCCAGTAGTGGGATCTAGGTTCCTCATCTGTGGAATGAAGGGATTGGACTTCAATGGATGTGAAAGTTGGACTATAAAGAAAGCTGAGCGCCGAAGAATTGATGCTTTTGAACTGTGGTGTTGAAGAAGACTCTTGAGTCCCTTGGGCTGCAAGGAGATCCAACCAGTCCATCCTAAAGGAGATCAGTCCTGGGTTTTCATTGGAAGGACTGATGTTGAAGCTGAAACTCCAATACTTTGGCCACCTGATGCGAAGAGCTGACTAATTGGAAAAGACCCTGATGCTGGAAAAGATTGAAGGCAGGAGGAGAAGGGCACGACAGAGGATGAGATGGTTGGATGGCATCACCGACCCAATGGACATGAGTCTGGGTGGGCTCCAAGAGTTGGTAATGGACAGGGAGGCCTGGCGTGCTGCACTCCATAGAGTCACAAAGAGTCAGACACAACTGAGCGACTGAACTGAACTGAGTGATGATGGCCAACTTTGGGAAACACCACAGTAGATTGTAGCAATAGAGAAACTAACAAGTAGGAGCTGATGCTCCTGTCTCCCTAGTGAAGACTTTATTTAATAAAGATCTTCCAGACAAAAAAAAAGTCTAGATTTCTAGGCCCTGACAGCTCTCATAAAGAGCACGAGTCCAACAACCCAAGGCCATCTCCTGTTGAGAAATGAGTTCTACCACTAGATGGCAGACGTGTGCCAGGCAGCCTCATCCTACAGCTTGACCCACTTCCTAGCTTCCTCTGTAAAACTGGAGCAGGACCACATTGCTTACATACTTTGCAGGACTGAAGACTGGTAAAGTCCCAGGAGTTATCATCAAAGTCAGGAATTTCAGGAACCTGAAAAGAGTACATGGTGCACAGGGCACGCACTGATAAAGAGGAATCTGGAAACATCCTCAACTCTAATACCCTTGGTGAGAGCCTCCTGGGCCTGTCAGATAAAACCCCATGTGACACATGAGCCTGTAAGGAGAGGTTAGGCTGGCTTTCCCTGGCCCAGGGCAGTCAGCACTCAACTGTGGTGAAGGCCACTTCATCCTCACTCAGCAACACACCATGGGCACCTCATTGTAAAAGGGCATGCCAAGCATAGATTGCCCTGTATGAAAAATCAGTTTACGTAACGCACAATTTCACATTCTCCCGTCCATTCATTCGAGGAGATATGTCTGGATAAATCTTTGCTGTTGTTTTGTTGCTAAGTCGTGTCTGACTCTTTGTGACCCCATGGACTGTAGCCCTCCAGGTTCCTCTGTCGGTGGGATTTCCCAGGCAAGAATACTGGAGTGAGTTACCATTTTCTTCTCCAGGGGATCTTCCCAGCCCTGGGATCAAACCCCGTGTCTCCTGCATTGACAGGTGAATTCTTTACCATTGGGCCACCAGGGAAGCCCCGGATAAATCTTTAGTCCTGGCTCAAACTGATTCCACTGGCTAATTTGTTGTTTCAGTTCATGGTTTATTGAGAAGATAAACCATGGATAGTTAACTTCATGTTGGGTTTTAGCAAATGTGTCTCAACTGTTTTAAACTGCCCTCAGCACCAGATGATGACAGAAATTGATCTCTGTGGTCCCCTCCTCTCAAAGCTACCGTCCCACATCCTAGGTCTCCTTCCCCACCTCTCATCTGTAGATCTTTTATGCAGGTCCTAACAGGTTTCTTTCAATCTGAGTCGAGGTGGTTTGACTCCAGCAGCACTTACTCACTCATCAAACTAGTGAGTCCAGGCTGTGGAGCAGCAGGTGGCTCAAAGGACATTGTGACAGATGGGTGCGGAGGCAAAGCGAATGGCTCAAGAGCTCCACTAGCCTGCACCACTGCCCCTCCAGTTATAAGGAAGCAGAAAATGAGCGAAGTCCCAAGCAAAGCATCCAGCTCCAGACATGGTACACAGATCGGGGAGACGTGGATGCAATGCACAGAGAAAACTGGATTACAGCTACAGTGATTGTAAAACCATGGCTCACAAGGTCTTCATCTGCCCGCAGATAATCACCAAGCTTGATAACACACACCTATGTGTGATTTAAAAACATACCAGCCTTCTGGGATGGATTCCTCTGAAATTCAAGTTCTTTTGGACCCAAACTCCTCCGTGGGTTTGCTCTGTCCTTGGGACAAGTGGCTGGAAATAGCAGGGCCACTCTGCACGCAGATGAGGGTCATGTAGTGCCTGGGGACAGCGGGTGAAGGGACACGAGAAGGTGGGGGGCGAGGGGGGACTGGGGTGCTACAAAGAGGGCAAAAGCCAATTATTTTAATTATTTTAAGATCTCTGGTGGTGGGTGGCCTAGATCTTTTAATATTGAGGTCGATGGTTATCTGCATTGATTGTATGACTATACACTAAATAGATATAGTCACTTAAGGTAATCACACACATGGATGTATGTGTATTCAGCTTGAAGTTGTTAATTGTTATAATGCCAAATTTCCTCCAGCCAATAAGGGTTTAGAATGTTTTGTTTTGGCTTTTATTATTAAAGTTGAGGAAGGGACAGCAAAGGGAGGGGAGGGAGGGAAGACACTGCACAAACTGGATGACCTCAAAGGAAGCAGAGCCAGCTAGAGCTAGAGAACAGAAGCCTCCCAGGGACATTGGCCTGGCTTTCAGAGATGGAGCAGAAGTGCACGCATGGAGGCCTGCAGCGCAGCAGAGGATGGGGAAGCTTAGCGACAACAGGCTGGTGCCCATATCCAGCCAGCGAAGGCCTAGAGGGCTACCCTCCCGTCACCCGCTGGCCTCAGTCACTGTTCCTCCTGCACAAGCACCACAAAGAAGGCAAGAGTGGGTTCTTTTCTGTTCAGTCTTTATTTACAGCAAAGTACAGAGTATGTGGTCATTTAAGTAAGTGCTAACAAGTAAGTGCAGGGCAGTAGAAGGAAAAGGGGAAAGTGCAAGCATCTGAAAGACCAAAAAAAAAAGGCCTATGTCTCTATTTACCTACTCACCCTGTGCCTGAGGCAGGACCAGCCAGGCACTCACCACCTCTATGGGTGGCCGGACACTGCCTTGAAGCCAGCCCGCTGCCTGAGGAGGGCCACAGAAGGCGCAGAGACCAAGCTCAAGGTGGGGACTCAGCTCCAGACTCGCCCTGACGGTTTCCCGAGCATGCTCGTCTCACTCTCATCTGCTGGGACACAGACTTTGCCCCTCTACCCTCAGGTCAGGGGGAAGGGCAGGAGTGGCAGAGAAGCCAGCCCTCTCCCGAAGCCCAGCCCTGAGACCCGGAACCAGCCTTGCCTGCCTCACCCACGTGGTCATTGACAGGCAGCTGGGAGACTCCAGGGTAGAGGAGAACATTTCCCTGCAAGAGGCTACTAGTTCCTGCCAATGGCTCTGGGCCCTGGAGCAGGTCAAGGTTGCTAAATTAGGAACGCCGCACAACAGCAGCAAAGGAGGTGATGCGCCAACCAGCTGGGCTCCGGCCCCTGCTGCACACAAGCCTGACCTCACAGCCTCCCAAGAGGCTGGCATCCCACCCTGAGCACCACGACAAGCGTCCACGCCAGCCCAGAGAGGCAGCAAGCCAAAGTCCTTGACCGTCCAGCAGCCAAGACCACAGTGGGTTGTTGCGGTTCACAGGCTCTGAAGGGTGAACTGGAGACTTCTGCGGTACCCTCCAGGGCCTGTTCTTCACAGACCATCGCTTCTCGAGGGCCCACCCTATCCACTCCAAAACCGATGACGCCTGAGGTAACAACACTGCATCTTCCTTACACACACTCCCAGCTCTCTGCTCCTGTTGGTCCCAGGGTGGCAGAAGTTCCATTAGCGTGAAGGCGTGTGGGACCAGGACTTCCCGCGACACAGCGCCTGTTGCCTAAGCACATGGTTCTTGGACAACACCTGCACAGCGGGAGAAGCAGGTGCCACCGGGAGTCTCTGAAGGCAAGAGACCCCCATTCGTACACTACCAACACTGCCCTACGCTGCTCATCCACGTTGCCTCCCCAGACAGTGAACAGTATCCATTTCTGGCCTAATAATTATATCCGATGCTCCAGCAAAAACAGAGATCCAGTGGGCTTCCCTGGTGGCTCAGAGGGTAAAGTGTCTGCCTGCAATGCAGGAGACCCAGGTTCGATCCCTGGGTTGGGAAGATCCCCTGGAGAAGGAAATGGCAACCCACTCCAGTATTCCTGCCTGGAGAATCCCATGGACAGAGGAGCCTGGCAGGCTACAGTCCACGGGGTCACAAAGAGTTGGACACAATTGAGCAACTTCACTTTCTTTCTAGTGGCTCTTAAAATACCAATTCCAGGATTTGCTGCATAGAAAGATCAAGTTCAAATAGATACCCAGTTGGCTAAATGCTGGGGTCCCCACAGGGTAGAGCTTCCTATCCCCTCCTTGCCCCAGACTTTCTGTGTCACAGAACCAGAGGAGTCATTAGCATGGCCAGCGAGCCCCCAGCCAAGAGGCCAAGATATCAAGAGGTGGGGCTTCCCTGGTGGCTCACACAGTATAGAATCTGCCTGCAATGCAGAAGACCCAGGTTCAAACCCTGGGTCTGGAAAATGCCCTGCAAAAGGGAATGGCTACTCACTCCAGTAGTCTCACCTGGAGAACTCCATGGACAGAGGAGCCTGGTGGGCTACAGTCCATTGGATGGCAAAGAGTCAGACACCACTGAAGGACTAACACTCTGACTTTACCAAGAGGCAGGGCAGCCTGAGAACTGTTTCCTACCAAGGACAGGGCTACTCGGAGACCCTGGAGGCTTGGTCCCAACACCACGAGTGGATGAAAAAGCAGCTAAGTAAGTCAAGGCTCAGAGATGAGAAGACTCCATCTTCCAAGGCAGTAGGATAGACAGCCAAGGCACTGAATGGTTTGGCACCTGGGAGCTTCAAGTAAAGTTGAGCGTGCTACCCACCCAGGGGCCAAGGCTCCCCGAGACAGGGAGCGGCTGCCCCTGAACACAGACAGGCCCCAACAAAGCAGGAGGCCCTTGGGTCCTCAGGATCCTAACCCAGGCCTGCCATCCACCCTTCACCTCAGAACTACACAAGGCATGACTGGAAAGATAATCAATACTGGTTTGGAAATGCGCACTTCAGAACTCAGCCAACCCACAGGGCACTGGCCTTCAGAACAGGCACCTTGGGGGCCTTCCCTTGCTCCAACTCAGCAGTTGCTACTCTCAGGGGCTCCTTCCAGAGTCTATAGTCCAGTCTCCTGAAGGTCTCAGGGGTGGCAAAGCCCTGCTGCGGATTAGGTTTGACTTTTAGACAGAGCCCAACAGAGTTAGAGTCAAATGGAGTCCAGAAAAGGGGAAGCAAACCGGGTGAGGCTGAGCCTACAGGAACAATTCAATGTGACTGCAGTTAATGGTGTTGGATTTATCAGAATGGCTCCAAGGGGCTACAAAAGCAATGGAAAGAAAAGGGATCCCAAAATGTTTCAGGCTGTGGCAGCCACAAGGGTAGCCTATCGAGCTACCTAAGGGCGATAGAGTAAGGGCGTAGCCTATCGAGCACTGAGATGGTCAGACACCGAGATTAAAAGTTCTGGCTCTTCTGCAGTTAAAAGATGAGGCTTTAGAACAGTATACTCACAGCTCCTCCATCTCACTAGGTCCCCTGCTTCCTCTAGCCCTCCCCACCAAGAATCTTCGGGAATCTGTACTGCTTCCAAAGAAGGAAGTCTCCACCAAGAGGGAGCCTCAGGGAAAGCTAGAATTCTCCACCCCAAATGTTTTCAGCCTAAGACTCCAACTTGTAATTTAAAAACGCTACTCTTCCTCCCCGCCTCTGTGCCCAGCGGCCAGGTGACGTGGCTGCATGGTAAATAAGTAAATCAGAGTGGCCATGATACTGCCTGTCATGGCCCCTGCTGTCTTCACCACGCTGCAAATCCCTCAGGGTGGGGAGCAAACGCTACAGCTCCCTATACAGCTGAGCTCTCTGGCTGCCCTGGGAGGGGCTGGCTGCCAGGAGAGGTCCTCAACCAAAGTACAGGCTGCTAGGGTCCACTGTGCACCCCACAATCTGGGAGAAAGCCTGAGGACTATCATTGTGACCTCCCTGGAAGACGTCAGCATCTCAGATGCTACGATAGGCACAGTCCCTCTTTCCCCACTCTGTCAGGAAGCAACCCCACCGCATCCCCACCAGGGAAGGAGAGAGAAGCCGCTCTGGTTTTTGGAAGTGGGTGAGTAAGGAAGGAAATAGCGAGCTGCCTGAGCAGCCAGGGGTGGGGTCGGGGCAAGAAGAAAACACAGAAGACTCGTTCCCCTCCGTGGGCTTCTTCCCTGAGTTTTTTAATTGAGGTCTTGCCTAATTTCAACTCAGAAAAAAAAGAGAGAGAGAGAAGAAAAATAAAAGAGGATCTCTTATCCACATTATCCTAAAGCTCCAGCTCCAAGAAGGTAGCATCTGGCAGGGGAGGTGATCAAAGGTCCCAAACTCCACTTTCAGTGAGTCGCACAGACGCGGAGAGCCACGAGTCCCGAGCCTCCCTTCCAAGGCCACCTGAGCCTGCCCCACCAGGCACACGCTGGGTACCAGGCCTCCGGTGAAACCCCAGCTCCAGCCCCAACACACTCAAGGACAGGCCCTCCTGCAGAATACTTACGGCAAACAGCTGTACAGTATTTGTACATTTACACAAAAATAGATCCTTTTATATATATATATGTATTTATAACTGGTTACACGTTGGACTCATAATTAGGCATCACCAGTAGTAGTTGGCACAGTTTGTCATTTAAGCTCAGGGGCAAGT
>NW_011494877.1:2003876-2004016 GCF_000754665.1 Bison bison bison | reverse complement strand
AAAAAAAAAAAAAAAAAAAAAGGCATTTCATCTCCATGGTGTTTTCTTAAATACAGCAATGTCATAGGAAACCACATGTGTAGATGCACAGTGCCTCCTGCCCCTCCTCCGGCCCTTTGGAGACGGGGTCAATGCGGCCG
>NW_011494877.1:1997864-2003776 GCF_000754665.1 Bison bison bison | reverse complement strand
GTAGCCGTTGAGATAGCCATTGGTCTGTCGTTTGGAGAGCCCCCCGTTCAGGATGTCCTGGATGTGCTGCACGATGAGGTTGATGGCCACTGTGGAGCAGAGAAGGGCAGAGTGTCAGGGGCACATGGGGGTGGGGGCGGGGCTGCGGGTCTGTCTGGGTGGAGGGCACACAGGAACCGGAGATGAAAAACCGCCCCAGGAAGCCGGCTCTGCTGCTTGTGGGAAGTCACCCGAACTCCCCAGACCTCTATGGGGGCTAATATAACCCCACAGCAGAGTTCTCAGAGTAGGACAACCCGGGACACAGTAAGCCCTGAATGTGAGGCTTCTCATCAGGATGCGATCAGAGGCAAGAACTGGATGGAAGCAATCAACCCAAATTCTGCAGACATGAGGACTGGTCTTTGTTCTGACACCATTCCACCAGGGAACCTACCAGCTCCCCACCCCAAAGACAGGGAACCCCACAGAAGGCCCTCTCCTCCAAAGGTAAGACTGGACTCTCCTTCCTTAGCCTTAGAAATAAATCATATGCTTCAAGCACATGATCAATGTTAACATCACCAAAAACAAGACAAACATCAAGTGCTTTCTGGGGTGATGCCCCAAGAACATGGCCCCCCCAGGGTATTCTCCACGTTGTATGAGCTGAAGCCAACCATGAGGACACAAAGGCAAACCCAAGCTGAGGGCTGTTCTATAAAAACAACGGGCCTGTACTCCTCAAAAATGTAGCGTCACAAAAAAACAAAGGCTGAGGAAGGTTAAAGGAGTCAATATTAAGTGTCCTGGATGTGACGAGTGCACTGTGGCTTGAATGAAGTGAAATTTTCATTGCTGAGACTAACTCCCAAATGGCTCAGCAAAAAAATTACCTTTTTAAACAGAGGAAAACTGAAATAAATTATAAAGAGAATAGGAAAACAGGGTCTCCCAATTCAACTCTGCCCCATTACGCCTAAATCCAGAGATATTCCTACTTTCTAGACAAGGCAAAGCTAATGCATAAGTCACAGTGGTAAAAATCCTTCCCACCCCAGGAAAAGCTACTTTGAGCTTTCTAAATGAAATTAAGAAGGAACTCTGCTTTTACTAAAAAACGGCCTTAGATACAAGGTGCCCAGGTATCACTGGGAACAGCAGCAGAAGGTATCCACCCCAGAGGAGCAGGAACAAGTTCGCGTCTGTCCCCGCTGATGTACACGCATAAGCACAGCGGCCTGTCCTTGAGGCCAGGTGTGTAGGTATGAATCCCTTTCTGGCTGCAGCAGCGGCCGGGGCCTCAGCCACACCTACAGAGCCTTGTTTGGTTACCACATCCTATCCAAAGTATAACTGACAAAGGGAGGAGTCGTGCCCAGGCATGGCACCCCACGAGGACTCACCGAGATTATCTGCACCTCTAGGAATGATCACGTCAGCATACTTCTTTGTCTGTGGAGAAAGATATTTGTAACACATTAGATGGATTGCAATGCGTTAAAGAGGAAAGCTGGCCCAAGCCCTTCTCCAAGGGAATGTGGAGAAAGGGCCAGCCTTCGCCTACTAATCCCAGAGGGCAATAATCTGTTACTTCCAATGTAATATATTTTATCCCCTTTATCTAATTTGTAATAGATCAGCTTTTTCCTGAGTTCTCATTAACATTTAACACTTGTTCAGCTTACAACCTGTACAATGAACATGGTCTTGGAAACTAAATATATAACTGCCTCTTCACCACTATGAAAAGCCTCAATTCATAACACCCAGACTTAGGAAGAAGCAGTTCACCTTGGACTTCAACAGTTTGTCTAGTTGGAAAAAGTAAGTCCCACTGATGACCATTTTCTTCAGCTCTGTTATGACACAGCCTTAAAAAAAGAAAAAATAAAGCGCACAGTTTTTGGGTTTTTTGGTTTACTAAGACTTGGTGAACCATTTTACACACTACTGTGTCCTGGTGAGGCTGTGTAAACAATGCCTTAGGCCATGGGTCTGTACCCTGCACCATGTCCATACTACAGCTGTGGAAGGCCAGAGGCCCAGCGTGAACTAGGCAGACGATGTATCAGGCCCAAGCTCACACAGACTGAGCTGCTCTTTCCTGAGCTGAGTGGCTGCACAGTGGGAGCTAGTAGAAACAACCTAGAAAATACTTACTTAAAATTCTGAGTTCTACTACAACAAAGTTAAGCAGCAGAAAGTTGGCAGTAAACTCTAATCTATGTCCAAAAAGAATACTTTGTATTTTTATTATTAAGCTAGAAAGAACAGAGAGGTCCTCAGATGGATGGGTAGAACTTCAGAGCACCACAGCCACCTCTGCCCTCTCCCCAGAAACCTAATCCTGTGACCCAGGCCTCTCCAGGGAATGAGCAGGGCATCAGGGTTACTCAGGCTGACTCACACAGCCCGCCTGGTTCCGGATCTGAAACAAAAGTCAAGTCGGTTTTGAAGCAAAACCTATTAACATACTTGAAGAAACAAAGACAGCTTGGGATCTTATTTTTCCAGTACAGAAGAAAGAAGTTAATTATTAACATTAAGAGAAGTAGAAAAATCCCCACCCTACACTACTTCCCAATAGCCCCACACGAGCCAGTCTCCCTAAAGGCATCAGCCAAGATCTGGCGAAGACCCAGCCTCTCTCACACTCTCAGGACTGAACTCTAAATTCTCAAGGAGTGAGAACATGGTTTAGCCAACATGAAAAAGATGTATGAGGAGGTACGAGTCTCCTGAGCTGAGACTCTTTCCAAAGCTAGGTTCTCTCCCATGCCTTCCTCTTTCACGCCCCACCACTCTACCTCTTGCCCCTGAGAGCCTTCCCCAAACTTTCACCTTACTTTCCTCAGGAAGCTGGGGTGCTTCCTAGGCTGAGGGCTGATTCACTAAAAGCTGAACACTGCCCAGTCCCTACTCTTCCTTCTCTGAAAGTCATCTCACTAGAGAGTTCCCAGCTCATGGGGAGGCCTGACGAGCCTGGGCTAGGGTAGACATACAGGAAGGCTGCTCCTCCATGGTACACCTCCCCAAGGGGAACTTACACAGGGACAAGCTCAAAATAGGGCTCAAAGGTGGTGGCAGAAGAGATTCAGAAGGGAAGACTCTGCAGCTGAGGTCTCGTGCACCAACATGCCAACCGTCACAAATCTTCTGAAGACCCAAGTGGTCAAGTCTGTGCTTGGATATGATGCCTCCTTAATAAAATGCCTCCCCATGAGCTCACCAAGTGAGAAGTGTACAGCTTGCAGGAATATGGGACAGCAAGATCCTGAAGGACCACCCGGAAAAAGAGTGGCAGGGCAGAGCCCCGTGGTAGGAGGCAAAGCACCAGAGACTGCCCTTTCTTAGGACTCGACAGAGGAGCAGTCAGAGGAGCGAGTGAGATCCTGGCCGGGGAGCTCAACTGACAGACCTTTATTTGTTTCATTACATTTTAAAGACTAAATTCAATGAAAAACAAGAACACAACTCACTGGCAAGCAGAATTCCTCAAAGGCAGGCTTGACGAATGTAATGTACTGAGATAAAATCTGCTCAAGGTCCCTCCCTCTTTCGCTGATGTCCCTTAATACTAGAAGAGAAGGAAAAACAAGAATCAAGAAAACGGTGCATGAGTCAACACATGTCCGCCCTTCGCGAGGCTGATCAGGATCATACAAGCTCCACGAGGACTCTGGATGATTCACATGCCGGATTCCTGAGAGATCAAGAGCCGGTCAGCAGCAGCTTTGGGGAAAAACAAGTTGCATTTTCAAGTCTTGCTACAGTCAAATTCAGCTATGGCAAAACACTCTCTGAAATAAAAGGTTTCCGGGAAAGGCCATTAGTCTTCTCATTTCAAGCAACACTTGCCCCAAATAAAACTTCATTGTGAACCCTCCCAAAAAGGTAGGACAAACTCATAACAGGAAGGAGACTGGGCCGAGAGAAGTGGTGGGGCTTCCTGGCAAAAGGGGCAGGTTGCCAGGAGACGTCTCCTTTGCCCATCCTCATCCGATTACCCTTGCACGCACTCACCTGTGTTCAGGCTGGCAACCCTCTGTGGATGAGCCACCTCTGTCTGCCTGGCTCCCGTCCACACTGGGCCCCCCCCCCACCGGGTGGAAGTATGGCAGAGGGCCCAGCTGCGGTCAGCCACACCTGCCCACCTCAAGCACAGAGAAGACCACTAAGAAAAGATGAGAAAACTATGGTGTCAGAAACCATGGGCCAGAGCTGTGAAGCAGCCCAGAGGGACCCAAACTTATCATCTTCCACCTTCTTCCTCCTTGAGGGTGGGGGGTGCTTTTAACAGAGTCTTTTGTCAAAGCACAGAAAAGAGACCAGAATCCTGGTTCTGCCTCCCTGGGCCTGAGTTTCTCCCAAACTCAGCAAGTGAGTTTGATTCCCATATCAAAAGCAACCCCTCCCTACAAATGTTTTCAATCATGGCTATTAAAATCTTTCCTCCCACCCCCAGAAGGGTATCAATTTATCTACAATCATTTGCAGTGGACCCTTGGCTCCTCTCAATCACTTGTCAAGTAATCGTTTCAGCATGGGATGAAACTCACTGTAAACAAACACAGGGAACACTTGTGAGTGCACTGCTGGAAAGTTGTGTCTGTAAATAATTCTGTGGACATGTATGCACGCACACAGGAACACACGCACGTGGGGAGGGGCGGGAAACAGAGCTTCTGTGGTTACAGTACAGGCTGGCGTGAAGTCTGTAAGATCAGAAGGCTAGAAAACTGTCAGGAAGACCCCATTCCAGAAACCCAGGTAATACACTGCTACCACCACTGACTTCCAGCTCCGCGATTCACAAGGGTCTTCCCCCCATGGGCCCTGCTAATAAAATGGTTGGTTGGTCCCTAACTTGTCAGGATTTGCCTCACAAACCCAGCTGCCTGCATGCCCAGCCCAGCCAGGAAATGGTCTTCTCGGGCATTTGGACATGGGGCCCTGCTCCAGCTGCTGCCGCTGCTCTGCCAGGGACACTCGGCGGCCAAGTAGAAGCTCCAACAGCTGCCACGTGGCTCAGCCCCACGGGCCTCCAGAGTGCGGGCCTGTGGGCCAAGGGGCTGAGCTCACCAAAACACACAGCTCCAGAGCAGAGGAGCCCGTGTGGCCTCCAGCTCTTCACATGTCTCCAGATAAAGCCCAAAGGAAAAAGGAAGTCAGACCAAAAGGGCATCAGAGCTGGGGGGGAAAAGAAAGCAAGCACATGCCTGCACTTCAGCAGCTTTGACTCAAAACCGTATAAGAGCTTGATGTCGGATTTGTTTTGCAAGACATGCATTTCCCACAATTGCTGACAGCCTCAGCACCGTGCAAATCTCCATCCTCCCCACAGGACACACACGCACGAACTCTCTCCTTTCACAGTGCTCTGCCGCCGCCCTCAGCCCACGTCTGCAGCTCTCCTGTGCCTTGCGGACCTAGAGCATCACCTGTCATGTCACGGGAGTGAGGAACAGGAGGGGAGAGAGCAGGTGGAGCAGGTGAATCACACCTGCCTCTGCTCTGGAGCCCAAAGCTGCTTCTGGCCCCATCATCTAGAGTGATGGGGGCAAAACTGACCCTATTTGAATCCTGACCCCATTAACTACTACCTTTGTGGCCTCAGACAAAAAGCTCATTTTTCTTAAGTGTAAAGCAGAGACCACAATAGCAGCTTGTCTCACAAAGCTGCCACTTAGGAAGACTGGAGATATGCATAAGATTCTTCAGCACCATGACTGGCACGTGGTGTGCGTTCAGTAAACCTAAGAGGCACGCTCATGACGCTGACAGGACCTGAGGAAGCTCCAGGAGAGGGATGGCTCCCTGATAAAGCAGACCATCAGGAGGACACGAGCTGGGAACTCAGCTAAGCAGGCTGGACCCGGTGGGAGGTGGGGGGGGCAGTCCCGGGAGCAGCTGGGAAGGAGGGGGGGGGG